>NC_137815.1:48847960-48913619 GCF_963921795.1 Nannobrachium achirus
GGAGATCCATTCACATTACCGGCTTTTCCAGGCATGTGCGGTAGCTGTGTTTGTTTCCTCCTTCTTCTTTTTGTAACGGAACTTATATCATTTACATTTAGCTGTTATGTTTTATACTGTAAGTATCCCCCCCAAAAAAGCACACAGATATTAACATATTAGTCGCGTGTGTCTGAAACTGTTCAATTACAGTAAACTTTTTGTTTAATAAGGTGTATTCTTTTGTTATTTTAGTAGATTTTTTTTTACAATAGATAATTTTATTATCTATTGTATTATCTATTATTTATACTGCGTCTAAATGTCCTATATTCAAACATTACTCTAAAAGGAGCACTAAAATAGAAGCAGTGCTCTTCCAGGCACAGGTCTCCTCCAGGTCAGGTAGGTTATGGTAGCCTCCTGGTGGAGCTATAAAAGGCCAATTTGAAAAGGGTGCCATGTTTTCTTAGGCCTTTCATGGCAATCGGATGCTGCATGCATGATGCCTCAAGCATTTTGTTCAAAAATGTGTTCGAACCGAAATTATTCATTTTTAAAGATAAAAACGATTCAGCACGGCGGCAGAACCATTTTAGGCTTAATATCATAGAGTTAATATAAAGCATGATGTCTTAAGTCTTACCTATATGAGAGAAGGTTCTGTCACTCACACTGAGACACAACAGCCTGCCTGCAATCTGTGGATTATCTACATTCCCTTCATATCTGTGCAAGATACAGTGCTATAGAGAAATAACTCAAATTAGGAAAAAAGAACCCTGAAGTATTCCGTGTGCTTGTATAATCCTTAGACAAAGACGCTCATTTATTAATATTCTTAAAATGAAAAGCTGAGCATATAAGCAGGTCCAAGTCCCTCTCACAAGATGTTTTCCAACATTAGATGGAGCAACTTTCTCGAGCGGAGCTTTTGTTTTTGCTCCAAGGTAAAGGACAAATCGGCAAGGGAATGCAACGATGATCAAAGCATCCAGTCAGCTATCAAAAAAGAGAGAGACATCCCTAGTACTTCTCTCACGGCATTCTAGGACACGCTGTATTTCCTCACTGACAAATAGTAATAGGAAGGGGGGGGGGGGGGGGGGGGGCATCGGGAACTGTGAAGACGGCCTCTGGAACATTGTCAACCCTTATCCGAAACATGTGACGCCAATCCCCAGAAGCCTATACTCCCTAAGGAAAACAACCAACATTTTTAGTCAGATAATGACTCCAGAAGAACAAGACCGTATGCTTCAAAGACTCTCCCAGAGGCTGTCTAAAGTTTAGTGGTATTTGAACGACACAGAATCAGAACACAAGCTAACAGCTGTGCATCTTAAAGTATGGAAGAAAGTTTGTAATTGTGGATGAGAGTGAGAGAAGGTTTTGCACACCATAAAATTAGGCTTTTCCTGTATGTTTATTCAGTGGTACCATCGAACCAGTGGTAGTTCTGAATAATGGGCCATCATAAGTTCTGAACAAACAAGCAGTTTCTGAACAAAGCCGTGTCAAATCACAATGCAAAATGCAGTGATGAAGGTACATTTGGTGAAATGGAATAAATACTTCACCTACAACATAAGAACTAAAGAGCTTCACAGGAACAATGCTGGTGTGAAATAGAAATTAACAGGCTATGCATTAATTAACTAACGAAAACTATTTTACATGCATACTGTGATCAAATTTGCAGCTTTCACACTCTTCATGGGTTTCGCTCTTACTTTCACCATGCATTTTAATAAGCAGTGGTGTAAAGTATCTACTGTAAGTACATTTACTTAAGTACTGTACTTTTTTTTAGGTGTTTGAACTTTACTTAGTATTCCCAATTTCCAATACTTTTAGATTTACTACATTTCGGATCCAAATATTGTACTTTTACTCCACTACGTTTATTTGAAAACTTTAGTTACTAGTCACTTTGCAGATATACATAAAGTATAGTATTATAAAACATACATTAACCACTTTAGCCCTATTTTATACCTATTTATACCTAGTCCCCTCTGCCATTAGGCTCCTCAACAAACACAAACCCCCAAACACCTGATTCACCTCAACTGGACTAGCATACGCACACGGCACACACATACACACACAGGTTCATACACATAAGTGTTCCACAGTGTGGATGGAGGACTTTGCTTTCTTTTAAATACCTCTTAAATACCTTTTAAAATTCTGAATCATTTTATACTCTTTTACAGAACTGAAGTACTTTGCTGGGTGTTTTATTGTATTGTATATTTATGTATTGTGTTTTTTTATATGCATTGACCCAAGCAAAACAAATTTCCCTTGTGGATAATAAAGACATCTAATCTAAAAGTCTACAAGACGTTCTTTTACTTTTGGTACTTTAAGTACATTTTGATGCCGATACTTTCTATTCAAGTACATTTTGAAATCTGAACTTTTACTTGTAACAAATCACAATGCAATCTATTGTATTTCTACAATGCAGTATTGATTGTCTCCACCAGCCGAAGGCATGGGGGAGAGTATGTTTTCCCCTTCGTCCGTCCGTGTGTCCGTCCGTCCGTCCGTGCGTGCGTGCGTGCGTGCGTGCGTCCGTGTGTCCTCGCAGTTTGTGTGCAGCTAATCTCAGTCGCCGTTGGCCCGGTCGCTGCCAAAGTGAGCACACACATTCCCTGGATGCCAATCTAGAACCTCTGCCCTAAATTTTTCAAATGGGCCTTTTCTAGCGCCACCTAGTGGCCGATGTTCGCAAAACACATTTCTGTGCACTACTCTTACAGATTTTGTCTAAGATTCCTACAAATCGGTAGGCAGTATCTCGATAGTCATGTGATCGACACGGATCTGTCCGATTATGCATATTCCATCCTGATTGGCTAAGATTGGCTTCCAAAGTTTGTAGGATTGAGCAGTTTTGAACAAAATGCCTCAAATCCCAAACGCAAATTGCAATTATCATGAAATCGCGCACACACGTTCCCACTAGGTCGAGGCAGAAATGCCACTTCAAATTTTTGAAATCAGCCTCATGGTGGCGCTATAACAGGCCGATTTGTGGTTTCCGATCAGTTTCAAACTTCCGATCAGTTTCAAACTTTGTAAGTGCACTCCCTAGAGGCCAAGGAAAAACCCTTTCCCTGCATTTTTCACATCAGCCTTTTATAGCGCCACCAGGAGGCCGACTTATGTAAGACACAATTTTTCCTATTATTCCTTGAGATTTTATCCAAAAATCATGCAAATCGGTACACAGTATCTCTATAGTCATATGATCAAGTCCGAACCGTCTGATATTTCATATTCCATCCTAATTGGCTAATATTGGCTTCCAAAGTTTGCAGGATTGCTCAGTTTTTGAACAAAATGCTTCAAATCATCAACGCAGCTTGCGATTACCGTGAAATTTGCCACACATGTTCCCACTATGTCAAGGAACAAATGCTACCCTTTTCACGTTGGCCTGTTATAGCGCCACCAGCAGGTAGACTTTAGCAAAACACATTTTTGGAACACAATGCCTCAAATCATGCATGCAGTGTCCGATTGCCATGAAAGGTCTATGGTGAAGAACATATGCCAGCCTTTTTACATTGGCCTATTATATAGTAGTTCCACCGCCTGGCCTGGTGGAGACCTGTGCTCGGAAGAGCACTGCTTCTAGTTTTATATGAGTTTTATATGAGATACTTCAATGGTTTCCAGTGGAAATAAGCTTCTTTTCGTGGATCTCCTTTTAGTAGACCTTGTACCAGTGAACTTTACCGTCATGAAACTGTACCTTTTCCTATGCAAACTTCTAATAAAGTCTTCAATCAATCAATCAATTAATACTTTTACTTACAGTAAGTAAAATATGTATTTTTTCCACCACAGATTTTAAGCATTTGGTTCAGGACCGGAGGCACGGAGCAACATAAGCTGTGATTGGTATGCTTTTGAGGGCACAAACATACAGACCCTGCTCAAGATAGCTTGGCCTTCGGCCACAGCGTAATATATTTTTCCTTTATAACGGGAGAATGGGTTGTCACAAACGTGTATTGTTCAGAGAGGAAAAAAGGTTTGTGTATGCCCCGGGTTATAAAAACGAAACCCACTTGAGAGTTTTCCTAAAATCTTCTAACTCCACAACCTTCAGAGAGGGTAGACTAGAGTATTTTCATTTCTTTAAAAGGAAACAAATCTCACCACTGCAACATTTTCCTCCACACAGTGTAGGGCAAGGTGTATAAGTTCAAAGCTTTTTCTCTTTTTCTTACTGTGTTTTTCTAAGAAAAGTCAACTGAGAATGGGTGCTCCTTTACAGCAACGCCTGAAATCAATCTAAAGTCACACACATTCACTTTCTTTACCTATAGTCTGGGGATTTCAACCACCAACTTTCAGTTTTGTTACTCTAAATATGTCATTAGTCTAATCATTGTAGTATTGTAATCCATTGCAATGTCATGTCGTCTACATAACCCCATCGCCTGTCGATGTTGCACGTAGCTTTGCTACTACACAACAGTCCAAATGCATGCATGTACTCAAGCTCGTTTTAATGCATGCACATACAGACAGCCACAGCATCACAGCAAGCCTTCCGTTGTTGCCCATAGGCATGTGTGTGCGTGGCTTGTCTGAAGTGTTTTACTTCTCCACTAAAGCAGGCCTGCGAGGCCAGAAGCCTACGCGGCTCTGTGTGCACTTCCCTGAGGGGGGAGCGAGAGAGGCTGAGGCCCAGCTGGGCCGTGCCTCTCAGGCCTCCTTCAAAGATCCTTCTGTCAGCCTTACTTCTCGGTAGGGGAGTCCACACTACCCCCTCTCCATTCCTCAGTACCAGAAACCCCGCGCAGTCAACAAGACCAAGCCAATATTCCCCGCTGTCTATGACAGAGGGGGCCCATATGGTTCTAGGCATGGAGAGCCGTCCAAACCACCACCTCCCACCCTTCTTCTGCATGGCCCCAGTCAACATTCAGTGGCTCCGGGAGGCTACCTGCTGGGGACCACCTCCAGCCCTCACCGCTCCTCATCATCAGGTACCTGCATGCTGGGAGGTGCAGAATGAAGCCCCATGAACCAGTCCGCACACTGCTGCGCTGCATATGGGGAGGCCACGGCGGGCTTCCCTTTAAATACCGGATCTGAGGAGGCAAAGTCACGAAAACCAAGAAAGAGGAAGAGCACACACGCCTGAGAAGCCGTCTCAGTGGCCCCAGTATCCTGCTGACACTCTAATGACTTTCGGTGAACGCTCCTGGCAGATATATTAATCCTTCATCAGGATTCCTGTTAAGCCAGGATTTTTCATTGCTGGAAGTGTGCCAGCCCAGAATAAATCTACATTTCCCGGTTGAAATTGAGTGAGGGTAAAAGAGATCCCCCACAAGGACAGGGAAGGAAGGAGGAGTGAGGACGGCTGTACTGAGATGAAACGGAGGAGCGAAAGACTCAGGGAGGAAACGGCCCAGTGAAGAAACCGGAAAAGATTGTTAGGTAAAACTAGACAGACGGTCGGTTTGTTTGTGTATCGTGTGTTAACACAGATGCACAGATTATTACTGTATGTAAAATAAAATAAAAGATATTACGTGGCCGGAAATGCAAGATAAATCACTTCAGAGTATTTCATACAGTACATACAATATTGAGTTGTTGATGTTAAAGTGGTTCTTCTGTGGACATGATCGGGGGTCATCGCCATGTTGGCTTGTGGTGGAATTAAGATTTTTGCCACGGACACAAGTTGGACTCATATCTCATACTGTGCCATATACAGTATAGTTGCGTAGTAAATCAGTGTCTAAAATATTCTGAAGAAAACCTGGAGACTTGACATTCAGTAAAATATTGATGACCCTGGACATGATGCTGACTAGAGTCATGAGAATATATAGCTCAATGGTTAAACAGCCTGCCTGGGAAGGCAAAGGTCCAAGGTTTGATTCCTGGCCTCAGCAAAGGGTCGAAGGGTCATACTGAGGAAGACACTTAACCCCTAACTGTTCCCCAAGCGCTACCACCAACAACTACTCACTGCTCTTAGGAAGAGTGAAATGTAGAGGACAGATTCCACATATTCCCCCCTTCTCCGCTCCCTCCACTGGCTCCCGGTTGCTGCCCACACAGAGTACAAAACACTGATGCTGGCCTTCAAAGCAGCCAAATGTATGGCATCTCCATACCTCGAAACCCTGGTCGACCCCTACAACCCCACCCGTTCACTCAGATCAGCTATCAACACTGGGATGCTGAGTTGCTGACAGAACCCTTGCTAAAAACCACAGGACAAAAATCCACTCATCCAAGACAATTCACCCTCCTGGCCCCCAACTGTGGAATAAACTCCGGGACGAAATTATTATAATTAGCTATATATTTTTGGTAAAAGCAACAGAGGTGCCATTTCACTAGGTCTGTAAGCTAAACAAGCTTTAATTCATGTTTGCCGATTAACTCGGTAATTGGATCAAATTAAGCCCACTTACTTCAGTGGGGGCTTTCAATCTGTTAATGTGCATCCTTTCACTGGAGCACGCTGTATACCACTATGTAATGTAATAGGCTTCCTTCAGCACCGAATTAGCACTATTATTTGTTCACCATTATGCTGAAGACTTCCCAGTCCCTGTCTCCCAAACTGAGGATCATTCTGCTGGCCTTAAAGGTTCCTCCCACTTCAAGCATGAAAATAAACATAACTTCTCATTTCAAATGCCAACAAGCAACAAGCATAGTATAATTAACATAATAGGCTGATGCTTTCATCCAAGCATACTGTTGTGAATAATTGGGAGTCTAATTATTAACAATGACCATAGATGAAACTTACCTGTACAAACCTCTCAACATAATTTAACATATTATTTATAGATGGCTATCGTTAACATTACTTCTTCGTGTTGTGTGTCTATGCTGGTCTCAGAATTGTGTATATAAAACTGCCCACTGCTTCATATTAAGCTGCAGCACCCCCTGGCATGTAGTTATTTTCTCATTACCGACTTGCACACAGTGCATTATCCCTTAACTACTATTAATTCTTTGGCCATTGGGGAACAGAAGCCTATGCATGCATCAGATTAGCTTTGTGTGTCAACCATCAAGTTAAAGGACAACTTTGTTTTTTTACAACAAGGGTTAATATTTTAGATTGTAATAGAGAAAAGAAAAAAAAATGTGTTAAAATGTTTTCATTTACTGCTTTCGTTTTAGTGATTTAGTGATTTTGATTTCAGTGGGTGGGGGCATGAATACTGTACAAGTGGCTAAATATGTCTTAAGCCAGCATTTCTTTATTTCTATTTACAGTAACACTACTAGCCCCCATAAATCACATCTGCCCATGAAAGATTGCGGTGCATCTTAGGAATGGGATTATTGTGTCTTAAAAAACATATTTAGCCACTTGTACGCATGCCCCTACCCACTGAAATCAAAAACATTAAAATCTCTAAAACGATAGAAAGCATTAAATGAAACCATTTTAACACTGATCTTTTCTTTTCTCTATTACAATTTAAAATATTAACCCTAAATATTAAAACTAAGTTTTCCTTTTAAGTCAGTTACTGTAACGTGACAGTAGGGCGCAAAAGACAAGAGCTAACAACCAACCTCCTTTATCTCCCTCTCTGCATGTCCACACCCCCTCACAAAACGGGCCAAAGAATTTGACCTTCGCTTCTCTGGGGCAAGCGTGCCACATCTAACCTCTCAATTTCACTGCCTCAAGTATCGAACAATCACTTTATATCTTCCCTCATCACTCCGCTCTCTGATAACCCGTGTACCTTGGTCTATCCGCTCTATTATCACCACTTGCAATCTGTGGTCTCTCACCCTTCCTTCCTCTTCTGAGCTGTCCTCTCATTGCTCCCTCCACCCCGAAGCCTTCCTCTCTCTCCCTTCCAGCAGCCTCTGCCACTTCAAATTTTTCAATCTGCCCTCTGGGTCTTCCATGGGCCTTTGCTGCAGCCCTTCCTCTAGACCTGTCCGTCTGTCTGACTGTCTCAGACTGCCCATGGGTTGCCTGAAACCTCGAGAAACAAGCGGCTGAGAGGAAGATGCACAAATAGCGCTGGCGGATGACCTCTTTCACCGTTCAATCTCTCTCTCTCCATCCCTCTCCGTGTCCCCCTCTCTGCTCTTTGCACCCTCAACAGCGAAGTCAACCTCCTTCGATTCTAACATCCAAAAATATTCTCTATTCATTCCTTTCTCCTCAACCGACCTCCAGCTACCCTTCCATACCGTGTCTCCAGCGAGGGTTTAATCACTTTATCACCTACTTTGCAAAGGAGGCTGATGAAATCTTTAGGCTGTCTCTAGTCCTTTGCTACAAAACTTCCTCTTCTAACTTTGTTTCTCTGTCTTACTTTCAGTATCATGTGAGAGGTGACGATTGACAGGAGACAACAATGTATGTTATGACTCCAATTTATCCTTATCTATTGCCATTTCTATCTCCATTCAAAGAGTTCAAAGAACAGTACCTACAAAATGTTCACATTGTAGTATGTATGTGAGAAAATTGTGCATCGTAAACGTATCTGGGTTCCAGGGCTCATCAATAGGTCTGTACCCGGACAAATGTGTCCGTGGCAAAGACTTGGTCTTTCTTGTCCGTGGCAATTTTTAGATTTTGACTTTTTTTAGATTTGACCCAATTACTGAATGTCAGGTCTCCAGGTTTTCTTCAGAATAAGTACTACTGGTTCTCAAATGTTTTATTTGCAAGGACCATTTTGTATGTCCGTGGCAAAAATGTATTTCCGGGTCCAAATCTTTCTCTTTTCTATTTGTTTTCTCGCGGTAAAACATTGCCTGATGTCGGTCGTAGTTTCATTCCACAATGTGAACTAGACTCAATTCAACTAATACTGTCTGATAGGGTGGATAATGTCAAGTTATGTACATTATGATAATATAAGACATGGCCCAAATCATGAAGAGTGCAAACACCTTGAGAACATCCCTTATAGCCATGCCAATTATTCATGATCCCTTATCACTTCTATGGCTACTTTGTACTTACATTTTGGCACGGGGGATTCAGAAAATAAAGACACAACAACCTGAAAGTGTACAAAATATACAGTAGCTACTTTCAGTGCGAGTGCAGCAGCTTGGCATGACAACACACATTTCTTTCTGTCTCTTGGCCCAGCTCACAAGAGATTTCTTTTTGCTGATTTGATGGATATTTTCTATCTCAAGAAAAGTGCTCATCAATTTAGCAAGAGTGCAAACAACTACTTTCAACCTAACAGTTGAAGTAATGTGCATTATACATTAGGAACTAGGAAGCTAAATAACTGTAAAAGGCTTAAGATTTGTATTCTGCAGAGTGAAAGGTCCTATCCTATGGATAAGTGTCGGCTAAAATATGACCAAAACATGTATTATGCCAAATGACGAGCTGACCTTCTCTGGAGTTCTATTAAGGCCCATGGTCTGGCCAACAGTGATGGCATGATCATCATTAAGCACGGGGGTCCCAGATGTTGTTAAATGATTTTGCCTTCCGAGCAATTAACTGTATTTCCAATCTGGCATCCTTCGTACCGATGTTATACTTTCTGGCATCCAGCACTAGAGTACACAGTAAAATCCTGAGTGTTCATTTAGTGAGTGTAAATACAATAAAAAAAAATATACACTGTTGCTGTAGGATGTCCACTGCTCCACCAAAATAATTTGATAATTCATTTAAATAAAATAATTGATATAAATATTTTTGTAAATCTCTATGGGAAAAATGAATGTCCGATTTTTTTTATGGCACCAGAAAACCACGCCCACTGCTATGTAAATTGCAGTTTCCCAAACAGTGGGTCGGGACCCATTTGTGGGTCACAGACCAATTTTTATGGGTCAAGACCCAACAACAAAAATAATAATCTTTTCCTACATTAAAAAATAAAATAAAAAGTTTTTCTTAAAAAAAGTAAAAAAAAAAGTATATACTTTAAAACAAACAAATAAATAAATGTAAGAAATTCCATGAATTAAAAAATAATAATTTATTAAGAAGTAGTGAAAATAGCCGATCTACAAACTCGCAACGCAGCACAAGGCGTACGTTGTAACTTGTGCACTTGTAGATCTGCTAATTTCACTAGTTTGGGTCCCGGGCAAACGTCTAATCTCTCTTTTGGGTATCGGCCTGAAAGGTTTGGGAACCACTGCCCTATAGCACATGGTCTACATGGCCCAGACCATGGCTATAAGCACATTTGGGCAGGTCCAACTCCACTTTTAGTTAGTGCATAATCTGGGAGCAAAATACAGTAAGGCAAAAGGAGCAAATGGGTTGTATTTAGTTTCTTAATTAAACATGGGTGTTATGGACATAACATAAATTGAACAAGAACATGACAACTGCATCGGTCGTAAACTATAGCAATGACACTTGTGCTGCCCTGTGTCTGGTTTTGTGCTGGTATAAGATAGGTTCTTCACACTTAAAGGGATATTTCACTTTAACACCTTGACGTCCGAAATAGAATGGTGGTTGGTAGATTAGCCGTGAAATTTCTATTATTGTATTGTGATCTGAGACATAATATTATGTTTATAAACATGACCCCGCAGCCCCTCCATCTTGAACAGCGCCGCTGTTTTTTCTTTTTTTTTTTTTCCCAGGCCAGTAACTCACCATGATTTTCTCGATTTCCGTTGGGATAGAATGGGGGTTTTGGCCGATCGTCGATGTCCCCGTGCGTTTCGCGTGCGCGATCCTTTCACGTAAATGTCCCCGCAAATAGTCCATGTGTGACTGAAGAACAGAACTGAAAAGTTTCGCTAGCATAGCCCCAAGCATGGCTGCTGTAGGAGCTCGAGTGTGCAGACAGCAAACGGATGGCTGGGAGTAGCCTTGGAGAAGGAGAGGCGCTGACGTCACCTCTGCTTCATGCACGGTCTGCATGAGCTATCAGTGCACGAGTGGGATAGGGAAGGTTAGACGATCGCCGATTTTCAGATCAAAAGCTTTTATAACGGTTTTAAAGACAAAGTCCGGGAATGTACGGCGTGGCTGAGAGTCCCTGGGGGGATGTGCGATATAGTACGGTTTTAACATTAACACTTGGGGAGCCAAACGCGTTCAGGGACGAGTTATGGCCACTAGATGTCACCCTGCCACAGGAAGTTATATCGTCGAGGGACGAGTCAACAAATAGTTAACTTTTCGAGACCGCAGCTTCCCTTTGCATGCCCTGAATCCATTACGTCACCCAGCCAGGGCAGGAAGCCCCCTGTCTCTCCCCACACGGAAGGATTTTACATGGCTTTAGATTCTACTTTGAAACATAAGAACGGCTTTATCTGAGAATGAGGTAAAAACAGCCCCATGGAGGCAGAGAGTTGATTGTTTTCACGGCGACACTTTACCGCGAATTTACCGCGATTTTTTTACCGCGAGTTTCGCGAGCGTTTGTAAACAAATGGAGTACCTCCTCAATCTTCTCTGGACACGCACGTGCACACGCACGAAGCTTGCGGGGCTCATCAAAACATAACGTAAGTCAATGGTGGCACCAGCAACAGCTATAAATGTTATAAACCTTGGCCGCCCATGTGTTAAGGGGCCCCCCGTGGCTTAGAAGGTGTTAATACAAAAAAAAAACACATCCAGGGCAACTCCCCAATGGGCTTCTCCACATACACACCCATTGTAATTCAAGCTCCATTTTAACCATGATAGATTCATTAAAAACATCCATTATTTTTCTGGTGACTCATAATACCCCCCTAATATGTGAGCAGGCCGTGTTTTTTCAATAACTTTTTCATTTATTTTAATAATGATTTGGGAAAATGGAAAAAATTAAATACAAAAAATAATTATTAAAAATAAATGAAAAAAATATCAAAAAAACACGGCCTGCTCACGTATTAGGATAACATTTACATCAAATATCTAAATATTGAATCAAGCTCATTAAAAACTGTTCAGGGTGTTAATAAAAGCCTGATTAGACGATAAAATGACAAAACATTTGTTTTTAAGTGAAATATCCCTTTAAATTAACATTTAGAATTAGAGTACTGTGAGTCTCAGACTGCATTCACCACAAAATATGGCCTCACAAGCTTTTTAGATACTCCATAGAGCAAGGAAAGACACCATTGTGATGGCAGGATGTATATTGGAGAGTTAATCAAGCTGACTAATTTGCCAGGGGACCATTACTCGTGGCTTAATGTGTGGTCAAGAAGACAAACGGAGAGAGTCGTAAGTAGACAACAACACACCTTTAATCTTCCGGGGGGCAGGCAAAAACCAACAAACAACTGACTGCCAATCAAACAAATTGCAACACGCTTTTTCATTAAAAACTTCAACAGCCTGATAGCTCCGTTTTCTGCAAGATTGTAAACATAGCTATTTCCCCCTGCCCTACAACAAAAAACATTAGACTTTTACATCTAGTTGGTAACTAGTTTAGACCACAAATACAACTAGAACTGCACTCTGTCGAGGTGCCAACTTGCGCCTCGTGCACAAGTAGGCCAAGTATGGCCTACTTGTGCGCCAGCAGAGCTTGCAATGAGGTGCTGCATCACCACTGGCGATGCCAGTGACATCACCACTGGCATCACCAGGAATGCTTGTCCTTCATTGGCTGTTAATGATGACGTTGCCAGAAATGCTGGTCCCTGATTGGGCTCACACAGCTACACATACCTACCTAGATACATACATACCTACTGTACATACACAGCCGAACGCAGTACTTGCGCGCCCTGCTGGCGCAAGTAACTAGACTGCATCACCTGATAAACTATCCTGTCCAGGAGTAAAAACATGTTTAGCAGGCTCAAGGGAGACAATGTGTCAAGCAGCGTCACAAGTCCCACTCCCCCGGGGAGAGATGATGAGGTGGATGTAGAAAGGAGCTTCCGTCAGATTCCACCAGGGCGTCCCAAACCAGTGAGAGAGAAGAAAGACCCCCACCTCAACTTCCAAACCTCAAACCCCCACCCACCCATTTTGCCTGCCTGCGCCCAGCATGCTGCTGCTCAAAGTCTGCCGCTTGTCATTGAGTCTTAGATGTGCGATTCACTGGGCTGTCACCACCTGCTATTTTTCATCTGCCTCCCCCTTAGGTAATGCAAGGAAGGTAAACAAAACAAAAAGGGGAGGGGAGGGGGGGAAAAGGGGAAAAAGACAGCAGTGAATGGAGCTGGAAGTTTTTCCAAATGATTTGTTTCCTAATGCTGTTAGTTTCTCGAGCGAGATATATTGTTGACTGAGGTAATTCAGTTTAGGGGCAGATAATAAACCCACACACGCAGCTATAAAGCCCCATAACTGACTACTTAATATCCATGAAATATGTCTCCTTATTCTCAGATAACACATTACATTCCTGCCTGTTCTGCTCTCTGTCTCCTGCATGGTCTTTCCCTCTCTCTCTCGCCAGAGAGCCATACCAGAAACATTCATGTCACACTTTTACAACAACTGCAATTTTCAGGAGATTTTGATTACATAATCAGCATTTAGCAGACGCTCTTAATCCAAGAGTAAGGTAATACATCAAAACGATAAGCAAGCTAGTACATCAATACATCTACATTAAATACATAGAAATATCAATCTAGAAAAAATAACGTGAGTAGACCAAGCACCTAATCAATAAAAAGCTTTATATAAAAACCTAAAAATAAAAAAGCTATCAAGCTTTTCTACAGACTAGATAAACACAAGACATCATATGCTTGGGGCTCCATAATAATGAGTTGCAGAGCAGTGGTTCACAACTGGTTTCACATCGGGAACTAAATATAGATGTTGACCAGCATATTTAATAACATTCATCCATTAAAATCTTTCTGTTGTCCAAGAGGCTCCTGTCAGAACAGGTGGCGACCCACTTTCGGGTCCCAAGCCACCGGCTACGAAGCATCACTGTAGTATACACAGGGTCTCTACACAGTAAAATACTCATGGTTAATTCATCCTTTTGCGTGTACAAATGTAACAAAATGGACCTGTCAGGGTCCATTTGGTTACATTGTGTACACCCGCAGAGTTAAATTAAAGCTGCGATCCGTAATGTTTATGTTCCACTCGCGATTTGAAACTGTGTCTCCCAGATGACAGACCAAATTTCAACTGCTCGGGTTAAGAGGTAATCCTCAGCTGGCATGGGGATTGCAGTTCATGAGGTTCAGGCAGTGCTACTTGTCAACCAGAGGTACCTACTCCAGGGTCTACATTTCTCTGAATAGTAGGGAGACCACCTCCAACGGACCACTGCAGATATGCTCGTTACTTGCCAGCAGAGTGCACAAGTACTGCCATTCTGTGATTTTGTATCGTCTGTGTTTACGTGAGCCAATGGGAAAACCCTTGAAAAAACACGTGTTTACGTCATCCAATGGGAAAAACACAGAGTGAAGTCACCAATTGGTGACCTCACCAACAACAAGTGTCTGTGTTTACGCCCGTAGCCAATCAGGCAGGCATTCTTGGTGACGTCACCATCAACAGCCAATGAGGGACCAGCATTCTTTGTGGCATCACCATCAACAAGTGCGACCTGATAAATATATAAAAACAAAGCATGCTCTGTTGGCGCACAAGTAGGCCATACATGGCCATCACGGGTGTACAAGGAGAAAGTTGGCACCTCGAAAGAGTGCAGTCTAGTTACTGTGTGTAATAGTATAGGCAAATAGATAGGCAAAACGGTGTCAGACCACCGGCGGGTATTTGGTGCCCTGTGGCTATTTGCCCCCAGGCTACAATTTGGAAATATACCCCGTATTCTAATAAAATAATTGAAAAACTAAATTTTATTCATTCATTAAAATAAGTTCCGGATTTCAGCTTTAACACTCATTTGACAGTACAGTGTGTGGTGAGTGATATGTGAGTCTATTACTGCCCATCCAGGCGATATGTTGGCTCTGGGAGGGCGTAAAATCGCAGGACTCTGTGGATTACATGCTGGAGATTGCAGGGCTGTCCGCTGCTGACAGGAAATTAACCTGCTGGCTCAAGGGCCTGTTCCACTGACATGGACCCCCACCTCTCTGGCTGCCAACTGCTAGAACAAAGATCTCTGTTTCCCTCCATCTCTCTTTATGCCTCTCTTTTTCCTCTCTTTAGAAGTGTAAATGACTTTGTGAAGCCCATAAAGGTCAGGAATGTGTTGTGTAAAAGGCAATATTACTCCTATAGAGGGTATGCACATGCATAAAGTGAGTAAATGATCACAGCAGGACAATTTGGTAAGAGAAATGTGATGTTTTACACTGCATTTGTCCATTTTCAGGGGTTAGCTGACATTTGGTGAGTCAAGAGTAGCCACAATCATGGTAGTTTTGTGTCCACAACTGTTCCAATTTGGGCATACATTTTAGGCGGATTTTTCTCCTGGACCCCCCTGGGGCTTAACAGGTTAACGTTGTTTAACGTTGTTTAATGCAATCAGATAGGACTTTTCTGTTTGGATGTATGGGCTGTCAAGGCCAGAAAGTAGCTTTTTGCCACTCAGTAGGTGTTCCTGCATAACTTCGGGTATGATTATGATGTCACGTGCATATACCCTCTAAAGGCCTATTTGTGGCCATGCATGTCGGGAGTGAAGCAAGTCGTGCCTTTTATACTGCTATGCAGCACAAATGTTATGTGTTAAGTTCGGCCCATATAAGCCGACAGGTCGGGTTAGCAAATCAGGGACTTATACCGGCTTAGCAGCTCAAACGTGACATGAATCTGCCCATCCGTGATGCCGACAGTTTGGGTTGGCTAATCGAGGAAGCCGATGAAAACAATCAACCCGAACACCCTGAGAATGTCTGCCTCTTTCTCAGATTCTCAGGCCGACAGAAACAGATATTCGCAACTTTTCAGTTCTCAGAAATTGTTGCTCCGTCCGAATTCACCCTTTGTTAGCCTTCTGGTTGGTCCCTGACTGATCAACCAGTAGGCTCTATCTGCCTTGTCCCGCCCTGGTTCCGCCTTTTTATGTTAAATTTGCCAAAACATAATTTTTGGAGAAATAAAAACATTTAAAAACATGTTGAGTCACTATACTGTCACTGAGCAACTCCATTTTACTGAAACCAGGTTTTGAAATTAGAATTGAACACACATAATAACAATACGAAGCAACTGAATTAAAATGGTAGTGGATGGATGTACTACTGAGTGTCCCACCAAGAGACAGCAACCAATGGGTGTGAAGAAGGGCGGGACAACGGGCGGGACTTGACAAAGGGTGAATTGGCATTTGGATCCACACACCTCTGGGTTATACTGTATATGAGACACATGGCAAGTTTGAGACACTGTCCGAGGTATGCCAGGGACACATTTTGTGACAAACTTACTTGCTTATTGCTTATTTCTAGCACTCTGGAAAGAGGGAATTCCAACTTGGCCAGGGCCGATATTGGGCTTAGGAGCTGAATTTCTCAATGAAAGAGTATAGGGACTAGGGAGAACACCTGCAACCACTGCAGATGTGCTACTGTAGTTATATTGTACTAGTAAGACGCCTCAGGGCGACATGCGACCTAGCCCTAAAGGGTGAGGTCATGCCAATTCTTGGCCATCTGGCCAGTGATGTATATCAGTTACCCATATATGCAGACCCGTTGTACCCATATTGTATATGGAGATCCATGTACTGTATATGGAGATATGCTGAGAGAGCCCAAACATGCTTACTCAGTTATTCGTTATGTGAAAGTCCTATGATGTCTATGACATCTGACATTATACCCTTGTATGCCCATACATGGAGATCCCTGTCTGTAGAACCAGCCACAAAGATATGGGCTGTCTTGGCCATATATGGATTCTGTTAGTGTGGTATGTGGCCGATGTGGCCTCCATATACTGTAAGGGCATTCCCATATGAAGTCCTGTTAGATATGTGCTTAATATTGATTACATCAGGGAACTCCATATATGGGCATAAAAGGGATTATGTTAGTGTGACAGTGAAGCCAGAGCGTGATGTCAGAGCGGCTTCTATTGTTTTAACACATTTTCAAACTCATCTTTTATTTTCTCTAATCAAACTACAGACCCTGCCGGTATCGGTGCCACATCCTACTCAATGAGCCATACAGCACTGGTTCTCAACATGGGGTCCAGAGACCCCCAGGGGTCCTTGAGGGTTTCCAAGGAGTCCCCAGCTAAATCATCGATAGCTAGGAACCAAATGGACTCTTACGTTTCTTTAAAGACAGGTGCCGTGATTTTTTCCCCCAACAACATAATCATCAGGTATTATGATTATACTTCGAGAATTATTTTTCCCCAAAGAGTGTAAAAAATATGTTTTTATGTGGCCACACCCACCTGTTCATTAACACATGGGAAGCCAAGGTTTCTCACGCTTTATTTTGAAGAGCCACGGAAGCTTCGTGCGTGTGCACGTGAGTGTTCACTGACGATTGAGGAAGATAATCCATTTGTTTACAAACACTCGCGAAACTAAAATCCAAACCGGGGCCGACCATCGCGGTAAAGTGTCGCCATGAAAACAATCAGATCTCTGCTTCCCTGGCGTTCTTTGCACCTCATTCATAGATAAAGCCCTTTTATGTTTCAGCCTATAATGGAAATCAATGCAGCCTAGTCGCGCCATTTTCTCTCTCTGCGAGCCACGGTGTGACGTATGGACTAGGGTCATTCACAGGGCACACAGCATGCGCGCAGCACGCTGTACAGTTAACCCTTTGTTGTCTCGTTGAGGAACGAGACAACTCCTTTTGGCAGAGTGACCCCTAGTGGCCTTATCTCGTTACTGAACGAGTTTGGCCCCTTGGGTGTTAAGTATGCCTGGTTGTCAGGTGGGTGACCCAGCTGAAGTTATAGCCACACCCACACATGTTGTTAGATGGTGAAAAGGGGATGGGATGATATTATGATGTCATTATATCAGTGTATTTCAATTGGGCCTTTTGACTCAGAGGCTTTCAGCTTTCATGAAGTAACCAGAAATACACAGGGAAGGCATATTTGCATATTATAACCACACCTGGGGGTCTATTAGAGTAATGTTAACTCCATAGACACATAAAAAACAGAAAAAGTACAACACTATGGCACCATCTCTTTAATTACTGTGTGCAAATGGAACCAAATACTGGTCCATTTTGTACTAAACTATTTGTGCACTCTCTGCCTGAGGTCCCAGAGATACAAATCGTATCAAATAGGGGTCTGTGGCCTATTGCATATCAAACTGGGTGTCCTTGAAATACATAAAAAAAAAAGTTGAGAATCACTGCTATACAGGGCCTGCACTCGCTCACTCAGCTCAACAAAGTCACCCTTCAAATATACCAGTAAGACTCCCTAATCGGGAGATAAGCGACCGTCAGGTCACAGTATACACAAAGAGGCCTGTAAGTGGCATTGGTTCCACCTACAAGTTTATACAAAAGACAAACGGTTGATGAGTAAAGACAAATAAAGTTTCGGCCAATCAGAGGAGGGGGCGGGGCAAAGTTAAACCAATTAAGGTGAAGGACTCTTAATGAAGTTAATTGACACCACCCAGAAGTGTGTACGACAAACAGTTAATGAGTCAAGCCAAATAAAGTTTGGGCCAATCAGAGGAGGGGGCGGGGCTAAGTTAAACCAATGAAGGTGAAGGAGTCTTAATCAAGTCAATTGACACCAGCCACAAGTTTGTAGGACAAACGGTTGATGAGTAAAGCCAAATAAAGTTTCGGCCAATCAAAGGAGGGGGCGGGGCAAAGTTAAACCAATTAAGGTTAAGGACTCTTAATCAAGTCAATAGACTAGTTTGCAAATCCCGCCCCATTCTGCCCTGTTACTATGATGGGACATTTTCCCTGGGCAGATTGTTTTTATAGTGGCAGTGAATGGGATTTTTTTATGTTTTCATAGCCTCATTACAGCTATATAAAGTACCAAAGGAAAAACATCTAGGTGATATTAATAAAAAGGGAAGACAAAGGTACAGTAGTTACATTGCAAAACAGGGGGTTTCCCCGAAAATATATGTTTTAATGTGTTTAATCCCAGTGGGACAGAATCACTATTGCAGATTCTTTTATAGTGGAAGTGGATGGGATTTTTTTTTGTTCATAGCCTCATTACAGCTATATAAAGTACCAAAAAAAAACACATCTACGTGATATTAATAAAAAGGGAAGAAAAGGGTACAGTAATTACATAGCAAAACAGTAGTTTCCCCCTGAAAATATATGTTTTAATTAGTTTAATCCTCTGGATCAGAGAGAGAATAGAAATAGCAATAGAAAGCGCATTGAATCTTGGGTAGGAAGAGGAGAACTATAATCTGTTCTCCTCACATACACGTAATTCTGCCCATTTAAAATATATGTACCCAATCGTAACTAGTTAGACCATTGATAAGGTCCATGTGAACTAGTTTGTTGAAGCTTATTCATTATGATGAGCGAGATCGCCCCCTACTGCCGCGGCCGTACCAGGCGATTGCCGTGCTCCGCACTGCGGACAGTTTTTGAAAGGCTGAAGCAACATTCTCCACTGCACAAACTCCACCCCCGATAGCAAAAAGTGAATGTTCTTTCTGGTTGGCCAGTCAGGGAGTCTCAGGGACCAATCAGAAGGCTGACAAAAGGTCTATTGAGACCACCCACAGGTTTGTACGACCAACGGTTGATGAGTAAAGCCAAATAAAGTTTTGGCCAATGAGGGGAGGAGGCGGGGCAAAGTTAAACCAATGAAGGTGAAGGACTGTTGGAGCAGCAGGAGTCGGTGGTCCCCGGGAATTCCCCGTGAGCAGGCCAGTTGGGGTGTTGATTTGGTCATTTTTGCACGATTTGGCGGCTGTGGCAGGGGGTCCCTGGGGGTCCGTGGAGGTCCGGAGGTCCTGAAGGTTGTGGTTTGGCAGGCAAGGAGTGTGTGTGGAAAATTTCACATGGATAGGGGCAACAATGGGGGAGATATGAGTAGGGCAAAAGTGTGGCGTGACGTGATAGACAGACTGACGGACTGACGGACGGACGGACTGACAGACAGCCGGTGGAGGTTTTGATAGTAAATGCGACCTGACGGTCGCAACAAACATCCAGTTGGTTCACGGGAGGTCTTTAAGTCCGAGTGTATCAAATACAGTGTTGTACCCGAACGCGTTCAAAGAACGATCGTTCATGAACACGTTCATATTTTGGGCGAACGTGAACTGAACGTCCTTTGTTTTCGCTTGATGAACGAATTGTCGAACGCGATCATTCTGACGCCCGTGAACGGCGTTCGTCGGCCGTTCATGCAGCGGTCCGCGCCTCTGTGCGATCGTCTGTCCTCTCGTCTCTCTTTTCATTCACATGCTCCAATAGTACGCACTGCACGCAGCTCCTCGTGAACGTTGATATGCGGTGCTGTCTGCAGCTGCACTGTGAATCTCCTCCTCGTTACGTCTCGCAAGTAAAGCCTGACTATACTTTGTCATGTGTGTTGCACGGCGAAAATAGCTGATCTGCAAGCTCACAACGCGTTGCATCCACAAGACAACGTGAGCTTATAGATCAGCTATTTTAACCAACGCGGAAACATGCTGTGCGCGAGGTTTAGAAACTTCTGCCTTCAGCCCTTCACAATAAAGGTGCAGGAAGACTGGGCACTGGGCACCTAAATATTGTGGGCACCTCAATGTTAAGTAAAGTTGGATGAAATGTGGTTCTATATGGGCTTTGTCAATAATTTTGACAAATAATAGCATGCAGCAACGTCTAAAAGTATAAAAAGAACTAAGTTAGTTCATTTTGGGGAACCATGAACTTTAGTTCAAAATATAGAATTATGAACTATGAAATGAACTAGTTCATTTTAGAAGTTTTGTATTTGAACTTGAACTAGTTCATTTTGAAAGTGAACTTTCCCAACACTGATCAAATGCACCTTGGTTAACCCATTCAGGCCGGGAACACATTTTGCTGTTTGGGAGGGGCTTACAGTACATGTACAGTATGTAGCAACATATTTGTTTTGTAGGCTAATTTCTGATTTAGCCCTATTCTATAGGTTAGGCCTAAATGGGTTCCGACCAGTTTAACATTCACCAGGTTAGCATTCACCAGCGTCGGCAGGTTAGCATTTCACCAGGTTAGCATTCACCAGCGTCGGCAGGTTAGCATTCACCAGTGTTAGTTTTACTGAGGTTAGGGTTAAGCAGTGCTGTGTTCTACCTGTAACGCACGTATACGCGGCGTCTGCTGTCGGAAATAAAAATATGAATAGCGTCTGCCCTCATGAACCCTTCAAAGTAACGTATTGGATAGGAATTATGCACTGGCGTGATTGGACTGGACACAAGATTAGCCGCGGGTCATAGATTATAGTATGCCCTCAAAAAAAGTCTAGAACACACCACTGGGGTTAAGGTTAGGTTTAGGTGTATCTCCGTCCCCCAGACTTTCGACACCTCTGCGCAGCCAATCACAAGCTTCGGTCTGCCTTAACCAAGGTGCATTTTTGATACACTCGGACTGAACGACCTGCAAAAAACACTCTCCCGTTGGTTCACAGTACAATGCTATTAGCAATTTTAGAAAAAAGCAATCTAACCAATTTAATTATCTCAGTACATGTGGTCTCTGAGTGCCCTGTGGATTCTCTCAGTCTTGTCCCCAGTACTCCATGCATCAGACAGATGTGCTCAAATCAAGTTAAGCAGTATTACATTTATGATCTGCAAATAGTATTACTAACACAGTCCTAACCCTTTTAAGAGGACAGTAACTACTCAAATTGGACCTAAACAGAACTATTGATTACAGGCACCATCAGTGGCTCTGTTTGCATGCGAGGTGATAAGGTAGCACGGAGCGCACTAAAGTAATCTAAACATGCCTGTAGCGTTTGCAATATTGGAGACCTGTGTCGCAAGGATATTTTTCTTTTTTGCATGTCTTTTATTCTATTATTACCTTTTTGATTAATACTGTAGAATGATTATGAAGCATGTTTTTATGCCAAAAACGCTGAATCAACAAGGAAAAATAAATGTATAGATTTTTTATGACTGACTAAATTGAATAGTCTCATTAACAACTCTGAATAGTCTGAATAATGTACATTTTGGAATGTTGAAATCCCGCCCACAATCCCGCCCAATTATTTTATTAAAATCGATTATTTATTTAATTGATTCATTAGATTAACCGGTTTGCGTCCCGTCTGCACTCAAGTCTCCATGTTCTCTGTCCTGTCTAAGTAAAGTAACATTGCTTTTACCCAGTAAGTGCCTGCAGCCTTTAGCTGTTCTAATCCAATTTCTTAACAACTAGCTTGACATTTTGGGGGAGAATCTGAAAATCAGCTGCTGCACAGGGGAGGAAAAAAAGAGATTGCCAAAATCATTTGAGACATCACTGTCATAAAGGTAGTGTCAAACTATAATGAAAAAAAGTTAGCGGCAGGTGTCTGACTGCAGATCTCCTCAGAGGGAGATATATCATCTCATGAATGCACACAGCAATCACTCTGATTTGGCTTGCAGGCAGCAGAACTGCTCATCTCAATACATTTCAATTTAATTTAAATATATTTAAATACCTCAGTCCTGGCCTCTGGGTGATTTGCATGACTGGGGAAAAAGTAGGCATGTCTTTAGAAGGTGGAAGGGGGGCCAAGAGGGGCTTCAGGTGACTCTGCTGTGCGCTTGACAGACAGCTTAGAGTCACTTTAAAATAAAGATTATTCAGGGCAATTAAAATATATCCACATAAAGATTTGTACGATCGGTAATTACTGCCTGAAGATAATAGGGAAAGTTCTGAGAGTGCTATCATACAGTAGGTGCTTATATCACAATGGCTGCATAGCCAAGAATCTTACTGCTGTTGGAATTGAACTTTTCAAAGACATCCACAAAGTATCCATACTTTGAAGCTGAAGGTGAAGGCTTCACATTTTCAAAACAAAAGCGGCACTGATTTCTGCAGGGTGTTGGGTACCCAACGTGTGAATGCTTCTTGTCTCCTTTCTCCGGCAAACTATTCCGTTATCCGACGACATCACAATCCATCTATTCTGACAATAAGTACCCTCGGAACTCCAATTGACTTCTTACAAATGATTGCTCACTGTTACAGCAGCGTGATGAAGATGAATGACCGAACATCTGGCCGATGTGGAACTCGGCGGGCCGCTTTCGCACAAATATTCTCACCGAGGCAGCAGGCCCTGCCTTTGTAAAGGTCAAAATAGTTAGTGTGTAGACTGGAAAGCTTTTGTTTTCTATTTCACTTGGACCTGCTACTGTATCAAATATCTGAAACGGTACTGTTGCTGAGTCACGTACAATATCTGATTTACAAACATGGTATTTGTCAAGTGGATGAAATAAAACCGTTCATTGTACTCCTTTTTGAAAACAACAACATCAACAACACAGAGATCTGGACATTCAATGAGGCAACCCTACTTTGGGCATGTCATGTCATGAAAATGTACAAATATTTTCACAAATCATTTAAATCGGGCTTATAGTAAGTTGTTAGTGGTCAGCAGACTCGTTCTCACCGACAATTAAAAAACAGTGATTTGAAAGAATCGGGCACTTCAACCCAGTGATGTGTTCTACCGTGTTACATTAACACATGGGAAGCCAAGGTTTCTAACATTTCTAGCTGTTGCTGCTGCCGTCGTTCACTTACGCTTTAATTTTGAAGAGCCTCGGAAGCTTCGTGCGTGTGCACGTGAGTGTCCACTGACGATTGAGGAGGATAATCCATTTGTTTACAAACGCTTGTGAAACTAAAATCCAAACCGGGGCCGACCATCGCGGTAAAGTGTCACCGTGAAAACAGGCAGATCTCTGCTTCCCTGGCGTTCTTTGCACCTTATTCATAGATAAAGCCCTTTTTATGTTTCAGCATAGGATAGAAATCAATGCAGCCTAGACCATCCATTTTGTCTCTCTGCGAGCCACGTTATGACGTATGGACCAGGGTCTTTCACAGACAACACAACATGCGCGCAGCAGCACGCTGCACAGTTAACCCTTTGTCTCGTTCCTGAACGAGACAACTCCTTTTGGCACAGCGACCTCCAGTGGCCTTATCTCGTTACTGAACGAGTATGGCCCCTTGGGTGTTAAGCAGTATGACGTGCAGATTATTATTGTTTTTTTGTTTTCCTTTTTTTTTTTTTTTAAGCATATGCCTTCTACTAACAGTTTATTGTCATACCTCCAGACAAGGTCCCCCTATGGGATAACAGCGCCATCTGGCGGTGCAACAGAGTAAAACTCATCTACTCCCGTACGAAAAATGTCATTTGTCGGAAGGGCTGTCAATCACAAACGAGGGCACCGCCCCCGAGTGTATATAAGCCCCCTGGGCTATCATGACTTCCTCTTCCGCACCTCTGCTAACCTGCAACTAGAGTGTCGCGAACTCAGCCATATAAGTATTAATTCTGTAAAGTTTAGCCTAAAGCGACGGCTAGGAAGTCGGCCACTGGCCTTTATAGAATATCTCCCGTACGTTTCTCTTCTATATTCTTCCTACAGTTCGGTGTTTTTCTTCGCTTTCGTCTTTGAGTCTTTTACTTCTTCTCTGTACGTTCTGCCACGTGTTTCCCTGCCCTAGCTTAGCTTCGCTTAGCTTCGGTTAGCTCACGATGGCGGCTCGTCGGCCCACAGTTAGCAGCCTGCTAGCCAGGGTACCGAAGAAGTGCGGCCTTCCCAGCTGCAAAGGGCTCATCGCCAGGGCCGATTCTAGGGTAGAGCGAACGGTGCGGTCGCTCAGGGCCCCGCACCTGCAAGGGCCCCGCGCTAGGCTTGGTTAATTGATTTAGTTTTGATTTCATATTAAATCTTCACACAAACACCACAATCTGCAGGACGGAGACAGACCCTGTCAACCGATTGGCTGTGATATCTCCCGGACAACCACCAACAGCTGACTGTCCCTTCGGGCTATGGGATTTAATACTGTATCTAGTCTTGAGACGCAGACGGGATCCTACAACTTGATTCAGCGTTCCCTTCCCTTCCGTTACTTACTTATGAGAGAGTTGAGAGAGAGAGAGCATCATATCTGCGCGAGGTAAGGCCAGGGTAATGTTCTACAAAGTTATGAGGAATCCCATCATCTGACAACATGACAATCTTGTGTCTGATCGATAGACTATAGTGAAGTAAATACATGGTCCCATTCAGCTATTGCATTCATTCAGCAGGAGTCTGCTTGACTGCTTTGTGGCCGTGTACAATTAAAAGCAGCAGAATAAACATGCTTTTCTTACCGTTTTAGAGGTAGAGTTGCAGCATAATTCCATAGCATTTATAGATGCACAGCCACAAAAAATCGTTTGCGCACACGTGCGCGTGCACACACGTACAAGTAAAAAAATCGCGGGGGGGGACTTCGCTTGGGGGGGGGGGGGGGGGTTGGACTTCGCTCAGGGCCCCGCATTTCTCCCAAACGGCCCTGCTCATCGCCAATGAAGATACTCACCCGTTCTGCATTGTCTGCATGGGGGTAGGACACGCCTTGGCCTCTCTGTCCCCTCCGGCCCCGGCCACGGGGGTGAACTGTACTGACTGCCTCCAGTATGATGTTCCAGCCCTCGAGGCCCGCTGTGAGATCGCTGGCGCTGGCTACGGCCTTCACACCACGGTCTCCGCCGGATCCCTCCCAGACACCTCTCCTCGTGTGCCGGACAGCGCTGTACGCCACAGCGCTGCTTCTCGCCACGTGGTTAGGCCTCCAGCGGCCTCGCCCTCAGCTAGCTTCGGTAGCCCCGAGGCTAGCGGGTCTGCTGCCCCTGCTATCCCTGCTGTTTCTCCGACGGGCTCGACTGGCGTGCCCAAGAAGAGAACATGCAAGACCGCCCACGTTGCTCCACCGCCAGCTGCAACCTTGGCCGTCCCCTTCAAAGAATTCCACCCTCTAGTCGTCGGTGACATTCCTCTCTCCTTCTCCGTCCCCCAGCTCCGGGCCATGCGGCCACCTAGCCCCGTCTCCTGGCATGCTAGCGACGGAGACGAACCGGAGCAAGAGGACTACGACATGGATGAGGTGGACACGGAGGGTGAGTACTCGGAGGAAGACGAGTCCACGCTCCCCTCCGGCCAGGGCGGAGGCGCGGCTAGGGTGGTTCCTCATGCCGAGGCTTCCACCTCCGCCGCGTCCTCCCCAGCCCCTTCTGCCTCTCTCCCCCCTTCCATGCCGGCTGGGGCGAGAGGGGCAGCGGCACAAGACCCAGACTCCATCCCCATGGACGAGCTCTCGGTGCTGGAACGTGCTACCATCCGTTGCGGCCTGGAGCTGCCGCTCGGAGACGCGCCACTCGGACCACGGGCTAGAGTTCCCCTCCTTGGCCAGGATGTGGAAGCCTCTCCCCCGCTACGAATGGAAAAGCTCCCACTGGTCCCAGGCTTTGCAGAGGCCCTGCATTCAACCTGGACTACACACAAGGACCCCCCCAAGCTCCCCTTCTTGGTCGACTGCCGCGACGCAGAGAAGGCGGGAATCCCCTTGTGCCCTCCCATGGACAAACTGATGGCTCAGTCCCTCGTCGGGAGCCTCAAGCCAGGTCATGAGCGGACCGGTCCTGGAGGCCACAATCCCTTCAACTTGTCCGTGGGGAAGAAGCCTCCTGATTTGCCATCCCCTACGACGACAAGCAGTCTTCCAGGGTTAGGAACTCTTACAGAGCCTCCGCGCTGGCAGCCAGGACGATGAACGCCACCCAGCTGCTGCTCTCCTCCACCAGGCGCCTCCTTAGCGAGATGCGGGAGGTGCCTGACGAGACGGTGGAGGAGGTGGACAAGTCGCTGCGCATGCTGATGGACCTGAATGTCCACGCCATCGAGTGGCTTGGACACGGTATGGATTACTGCATCCAGGCGGAACGTGCCAGGTGGCTTGAAAAGGTAAAGTGTCCTGGCAGTTCCGGAGAGGAGACCGAGAAGGTCCTGCAAGACCTCCCCGGCCACCCTACCTCCCTCATGGGCGGTGGACTGGAGCTTCTCCGCCAGGAGGTGGCGGATAAGAAGATCACTCTGGAACTCCTGGAGGCCACGACGGACCCCCAGGCACCCAGAAAGGAAAAGAGGCAGGGACGAAGCAAGGCCCCTGGTCAGGCTGACAGGGGGCGCTCTTCCTCCAAGCAGGGGAAACAAAACAATCCCCCTAGGACCCCCTCTTCTTCCTCCGCGGGACCCCCTCGCACTGCAGCGGGGGCTCAGGCCCGCTCTCAATCCCGCCACCCTCCCAGGCACGGGATACCGGCTGGCACCCACAAGGCCCGTGGGAAGCCACCGCGAAAGTGACACTGGACTCAGGCGGGGTCCCCCTGATCATTCAGGGGACCCCCCCTCTCAAGCGCAAGCGAGTGAAATGTACGAACGATTTTTCTTATGCCAAGAAAATGTCTTTGTCTCCTCCTCTGTGCTCTCCTCCAGTGCCTGTATTAAAAAGTGTGTTGATAAAACAATGCCTGTTTCTTTCAAACCCACCTGCTTTAGTACAGACGACCCCATTTTGCATGAATTTAGCCAGTGTAGAGAAGTCCAGGCTGGAATTTCTTTCCACTCAGAAAATATCGCTTCCTCCAGTCATGCAGACAGGTTACAAGCAGAATATTTCTCTTTGCAAAATGTTCCCAGACAAGCTAATTCCTATTCACAATGGTATGGTTTCACTAGTGTGCAATACCCCTCTGTCTCCACCGAGCGGCACTGTTATGCCGACTCTAGTTCAGGACAGGAGTTTGGTCTTAGCGTCAGGGAAGAAGCCAACACATATCACCCAGGGTCGGCCTCGTCTTCCCGTAAGGAAGCATATAAAGGCCTTAGCACAGGTTGTAAACGTAAATACAATTCCCCGAGCCGGGGATTATGTTACTTATGCGATGAACCCTGTCCCCCGGGCTCCACGCTATGTGCCGCCTGTATTTTTAACAAGCGAGGCTTCTCGGAGGTCACGTGTCCGTCTCCCACCGGATACGGAAATAAGCGTACCGGAAACGGAAACGCTCTTTCCGCCGGTGTCTCCGCGCCTTCCGGCCCGGCGTCTAGCGGATACGGAAACATGCCCGGATACGGAACCTCTCGGTCCCGTCCTTCCTCTCCCTCCCGGCCCAGTAGTCCCGCTCAGGCGGTACAACCCCAAGGCTTCTCCGTTGCTCAGCAACACGTTAGCACAGTGTGCAGAGCAATGGAAGCGTTGCAATCCGAATCACTGGGTGTTTCGGACGGTGACACGGGGCTACAGACTACAGTTCGCGGAAATACCCTCCCTATCCAGCAAGGTTATTTACACTCGAGCCCGCGGCTTGAAAGCGGATGCCTTGAGGGAGGAGATAAGCTCACTATTGCGCAGGGGCGCTATAGTGGAGTTATCACGCGACCAGAGCCGTTTAGGCTTCTGGAGCCGTTATTTTCTGGTTCAGAAAAAAGGAGGGGGGCTGCGTCCGATTATGGACTTACGTGCTCTGAACAAGCACTTGAAAAAGTTCAAATTCAGGATGCTGACGTCAGAGTCACTGATGAAATCAGTGAGACAGGGGGATTTCCACTGTTCAGTGGATCTGAGGGACGCTTATCAGCACATCCTCATTTATCCCCCACACAGGAAGTTCCTGCGGTTCGCCTTCGAGGGGCGCCTGTACGAGTACACGGTCCTCCCTTTCGGTCTTTCCCTGAGCCCTCGGGTTTTCGTGAAAGTGACCGAGGCAGCCATTGCTCCACTGAGGCATCAGGGAGTCAGGCTGGCGAACTACATAGACGATTGGATGATTTCCGCCGCCTTCTGCTCAGAAGCGGCGCGCCATACCAATCTGGTGTTGTCACACCTGAAGGCCTTGGGTTTCAACGTCAATTTTGGCAAAAGCATGTTGTCACCCTCCCAGCAGATTTCCTTTATAGGAATATCTCTGGACTCGGCCACAATGTCCGCCCGCCTCTCCCCGGAGAGGGTGGACAGGTTTCTGACTTGTCTCAGCTCCTTCCGACTGAACCAGGTGGTCCGGTACAAGGAGTGCATGAAGTTGGCTGGGCTGATGGCATCAGCGGTGCAACTTCTGCGTCTGGGCAGGTTTCATATGAGACCTTTCCAGCGGTGGTCACTGGCGCTCAGGACTGCATGGACGCTCTGGTCCCATGGAGGGACCAGGCGTTGTTGACGAGTGGGGTCTCCATGGGCGAGGTGGTGTCACGCAAGGTGATCACCACAGACGCCAGCCGCTCGGGGTGGGGCGCCACCCACGAGGGGCGTTCGGCCAGGGGTCTTTGGACCCCGGCCATGTTGGAGCGCCACATCAATTATCTGGAGTTAATGGCGATCTACTTGGCGCTCAAGCATTTCGAGCCATTTCTTCAGGGTTGTCATGTTCTGGTCAGGACGGACAACACGGCGGCCCTGTATTATCTCAACAAACAGGGTGGCCTCTGCTCGCGCCCGCTGGATCAGCTGGCGCGCGAGATGACCCTCTGGTGCTTGCCTCGTCTGAGGTCCATCAGAGCCTCCCATGTCCCGGGCCTTCAGAACGGCGGCGCCGATCTGTTGTCCAGGGGGGAGCCTCGTTACGAGGATTGGTCTCTCCACCCTGCGGTGGTGAGGCAGATTTTCTCCAGGTTCGGTCAACCTCGAGTCGATCTCTTTGCCTCCCAGGAGAACGCGAAGTGTCCCCTTTACTTTTCAGTGAGGGGACCTTCTCCTCTGGGGACGGACGCGTTTGCTTACGAATGGCCACAAGGTCTTCTCTACGCGTTTCCACCCCTGGAACTGATCCTTCCCACTCTGGAGAGGATCAGATGTTCCAACCAGGAGGTTCTTCTGGTGACACCATCCAGGGGAGTGTGGAGGTCTCTGATCACCCCACTGCTTTCTCGACCCCCTTGGCGGCTCCCCTTGCACAGGGATCTGCTGCGCCAGGCAGGGGACGAGATCTTCCATCCAGACCCACGGGGCCTAGACCTGTGGGTTTGGCCCGTGAGAGGGAGAACCTGCTCGCAGCAGGCTTCTCACCGACGGTTGTAGCCACTATTCAGAGTGCTAGAGCCCCCTCTACTAGGGCTGTGTATGATGGAAGGTGGAATGCCTTTTTGGACTGGTGTGAGCTACAGGAGCCACCTGTGGTGGCTCATTTAGCTTCGGCCCAGAGGGTGTTAGATTTCCTGCAGGACCGCCTGGACCTTGGTCTGGCGTTCTCTACACTGAGGGGTTATTTAGCGGCTATTGATGCCTGCCACCTGGGGGTGGCAGGTAAAGGCCTTTCTAAAATCCCTGAGGTGGTCCAGTTCATGCATGGTGTTGACCATTTGAGACCTGTGACCAGAGCCTTGTTTCCTGTTTGGGATCTACAAGTGGTTCTTGAGGGCCTTTGCAAGGCACCCTTTGAACCGATTGGGAGGACCTCTTTGAAACATTTAAGTTTCAAAACAGCTCTTTTGCTTGCCTTGTCTACGGCTAAGCGTGTGAGCGACCTTCATGCGCTCTCTGTGAGCCCTGATTGTATGAGGTTTCTCAATAATGACTCCAAGGTTCTTCTTAAACCTCATTTGAGTTTTATTCCTAAGAACCGAGTGGTCCCGAAGGAACCTGTTGTTTTGACGGCTTTCCATCCTCCTCCGTTTGCATCGGAGGAGGATAGGCGTCTTCATTGTCTTTGTCCAGTTAGGGCCCTGAAGGCCTACTGTGACAAGACGGTGGACAGCAGGTCTACTTCTCAGCTTTTCGTGGTCATGAATGCCCGTCAGCGAAAAGCGGTGTCCAAACCCACTCTGTCGAGATGGCTTGTGGATGCGATTAGGTTGGCTTACACCCGGTCTGGGTCTGAAGTGCCGGAAGCACTTAAGCCCCACAGTACTAGGGGTGTGTCTACCTCTTGGGCTTTGTCCAAAGGTGTCTCCATTGAGGAGATTTGTGCAGCGGCGAATTGGTCTTCGCCGTCCACCTTTGCGACCTACTATCACCTGGACTTTGCGCCTTCTGCTATGGCGCATACGGTTCTGGGTGCTGCTGTCCCTCCTACTATGTAGTGGGGCGGCTCTCTCCCCTTCCTGAGACAGCATGCTACTGTTTCTAGGATACATGGGGGGGGACCCTGAGTTTTCCCTTATATTACTGCAGTTTTATAAGGCGGACCTGTGTCTGCCCTTAGTGCATAAGGCAGGCCTCGGTCTGTCAGGGTCTCTTTTCTGTCTGAACACGCCCAGGCCCTGTGGGCCTGGGTCGGATCAGTCCTGGAAGGGGTCACGTCGGTTGACGAGACCTCCTTCCGGGGGTGGTCGGTGTGCACGACAGTCTTGTCGGTTCATGGCTTCTCGGGGAGTGTATGAGTCCCATAGGGGGACCTTGTCTGGAGGTATGACAATAAACGTATAGGTTCCGGACGGAACCATGTTTATTTAATACCGGAGGACACGGTCCCCCGAATAAAGCCCCTCGGTTCGCTAGTTGCGGGCGCAGAGGTGCAGCTTTAGAGGAAGTCATGATAGCCCAGGGGGCTTATATACACTCGGGGGCGGTGCCCTCGTTTGTGATTGACAGCCCTTCCGACAAATGACATTTTTCGTACGGGAGTAGATGAGTTTTACTAAATAAACATGGTTCCGTCCGGAACCTATACGTTTACAGGCATTTAGGCATTTAGCAGACGCTTTTAATCCAAAGAGACTTACAATAAGCAGGTAATACATCAATATAATAAGCAAGATAATATGTCTGTACATCAACAACAATACAACAAATGCATAGGAATATCAATCTAGAAAAAATAATAATAACATAGGTAGACCACGCACCTAATCAGTAAAAAACTAAAAATGCTTCAAAAACCTAAAAATGCTATCTAGCTTCATGTGTGGTCATCGAGGGAAGGGGAGTGTTACAGTAGTGCCATGGGTTTAGAATGGAGTCTGAAGAGGTGAGTCTTCAGTCCACGGCGGAAGCTAGGGAGGGAGTCTGTTGTTCTAAGTGCGACAGGGAGTTTATTCCACAGTTTCATTTCATCCATTGACCACACGCAAGCGTACAACCATGCACGCGCATGTCTTGCAGGGAATGATTATCGCATGCCCTCTGAAAAAACCTAGAACACACCACAATGCTTCAACTACAAAGACAAGTTGTCCGTGCAGAGCACACATACACGTCACTCTGGGGAACACTACACCATGTCAGGCATATATGAGACATACGGGCTAACTGTGTGAAGTGCCCCCCCCCCCCCTGGGAACTGTGAGACTGCATGTTGGGAACAAAAGCCCCATGCACTACCCGTTGTACCCACTGTCAGAGTCGTGTACCCATTGTCATGGTACTTGAAGGCCAGTCTATGACATCAATGAAAACGCTGAGGAAGACCAACAGGTCTATTATGCTTATACTATTATGGGCATAAAGAGGACACAGACAGACAGATAAGGACATCTCCGTATGGCATAAGACCAGAGACAGAGTGAGAGTACAGCATCTTGCAATGGGCCTGGTGTACAAGATACACTACACCACTAAGATACCCATGTACCTGTCAGCCCCACAGATCACGTTCAACCCAGAGTCAATTCAAACAAAGGGTCAAACTCGTTCTCCTGCTATACCACCAAAATGTGGAACGCCTTACCGAAGGCCTTAAAGGAGTGTAGATCCCTAACATCCTTTAAAATCACCCTGAAAAACCACTTACATGCGGCAGCCATTCATAACTGGTAAAAACAAACCTAGCCCAGCCTTACCCTCCCCCTGATCCTTCTTTGTAATTATCTACTGTATATATTTTCTGCACTGTTATTTTATGTTCCTTTTTTCTGACTATATCTACTGCATAGTACTGTGTTCTATCCGTCTGTCATTCAATGTTATATGAGATACTTAAATGTGCAAATAAGCTGAAACGCTTACTAGGATCTCCTTTTACTTGACCAAGTTGACCTTGTACCAGTGAACTGTACTGGCATGAAACTGTACCTTTTCCTATGCAAACTTCTAATAAAGTCTTCAATCAATCAATAAAAGGAACTTGGGAGAGACGGACAGATACAGAGATATTTGGATTTTCAGTGCTGGACAACCACTGGTCTTCCTGACACCCTGGATCCTCTGTATTACACATGTCAAGTTTGAAGTCAATCGGTCAGATGGTCCTTGAGTTAAGCGAGAGATAGTCTGGCATAACCGCACCCACGCACGCACGCACGCACCCACGCACGCACGCACGCACGCACGCACGCACACACGCACACAGTGCATTTATATATAGATGGTTAATGTTTATCCTAATAATTTAATTAGAACGATTTACTGTAATTGGACCGGTTTACCTTTCCTGGGTAGATCATTATTTCCTTTTTGAATGTTGGATGTCCAGGGACAACCTTAAGAGATAATTCTGTTTTACTCTTCTGTTAATAAGGCCAACGTGACTGAAATGGAAATGCCACACAAGTGTAAATGCCATCTACATCTCCTTTAACATCCTTGTTCCTTCATTAAGATGTCCGGTAACCTTTCATTAGAGTAGACTGCTGCTGTGCTTGACCAGTTGAAGACAGGATCAGAAGGTGACAGTAGCGGTGGCTCCAGGGGGTCTAATGTTGTGTGTACAGTAACACATTCTACTCACTGTTAATAACCCATTTAGAACGGATACACATTATTGTCTCCACCAGCCGAAGGCATGGGGGAGAGTATGTTTTCCCCTCCGTCCGTCCGTCCGTGCGTGCGTGCGTCCGTCCGTCCGTCCGTGCGTCCTCGCAGTTTGTGAGCGCCTAATCTCAGTCGCCGTTGGCCCGGTCGCTGCCAAAGTGAGCACACACACTCCCTGGATGTCAATCTAGAACCTCTGCCCTACATTTTTCAAATGGGCCTTTTCTAGCGCCAACTAGTGGCCGATGTTTGCAAAACACATTTCGGTGCACTATTCTTACAGATTTTGTCCAAAAATCCTACAAATCGGTAGGCAGTTTCTCGACAGTCATGTAATCGACACGGTTCTGTCCGATTTTGCATATTCCATCCTGATTGGCTAAGATTGGCTTCCAAAGTTTGTGGGATTGAGCCGTTTTGAACAAAATGCCTCAAATCACAAACGCAAAGTGCAATTATCATGAAATCACGCACACACGTTCCCACTAGGCCGAGGAAGAAATGCCACTTAATTTTTTTTTAATCAGCCTCATGGTGGCGCTATAACAGCCCGATTTGTGGTTTTACCTATAACTCCACCGATCAGTTTCAAACTTTGTAAGCGCACTCCCTAGAGGCTAAGGATAAACCTTTGCCCTGCATTTTTCACATCAGCCTTTTATAGCGCCACCTTTGGGCCGACTTATGTAAAACACATTTTTGGATATTACTCCTTGAGATTTAATCCAAAAATCATGCAAATCGGTATACAGTATCTCTATAGTCATGTGATCAAGTCCGATCCGTCTGATATTTCATATTCCATCCTGATTGGCTAATATTAGCTTCCAAAGTTTGCAGGATTGCTCCGTTTTTGAACAAAATGCCTCAAATCATCAACGCAGCTTGCGATTACCGTGACATTTGCCACACATATTCCCACTAGGTCAAGGAACAAATGCTACCTTTTTAACATTGTCCTGTTATAGCGCCACCAGCAGGTAGACTTTAGCAAAACACATTTTTGGAACACAATGCTTGAAATCATGCATGCAGCGTCCGATTGCCATGAAAGATCTAAGGTGAAGAACATATGCCACCCTTTTTACATTGGCCTATTATACAGTAGCACCACCAGGACGCACGGCCTGGTGGAGACCTGTGCTCGGAAGAGCACTGCTTCTAGTTTATTGTGTATCATTATTTTATGCTTTAACTATTGAAAAATAGCAGATATACAAGCTCACAGCACGGCACCGAGTGCCGCGCTGCGAGCTTGTAGATCTGCTATTTTTTTTAAATCGTGAAAATTTGAATTTTGACCCGATTCTATAAGTGTCTTTTGAATCCTTCTAAGATTTTTTGAAAAACCTATGTTTCTATATCAGCAATCTGGCCAGCCATCGTCAAAGAAAAGGTCCTTTTCACTTAACTGGAGCTCAGTTAGTCTGTTCTTGAGAGACTACTATGTCAGTGGTTCTCAAACCTTTTCATGTGAAGGACCCCCAAAATAATATTTATTTGACCACGGACCCCCATCTCAAAATATCTAGTTCCAGGGACCCACCAGAAGCAAAATTTGAGTTACAAACGTTCGCTTTGAAAATACATATATTCAAAGATTTGCACACATTTTCACAACTTTTTCAAAAATAGCAGATCTACAAGCTCGCAGCGCGGCACTCGGTGCCGCGCTGTGAGCTTGTATATCTGCTATTTTTCAATAGTTAAAGCATTCAATAATTCTAGGCCTAAATGGGTAAAGCGATAGTCCACCGCGCTTCAAGACGGAATCAGGCTGATCCTGCACGTCTCAGGAGCGGACACATACAACTGAATAAAGAAGGCACTGCAGCAACTCGGACGATTGGAGCCTTTTTTATTTTGACCTAACGAAGATCTAATCTGACATCGAAACGACATTGACCTTTCTTCGCTGTTTCTTTCTGTGCTTTGCACCGTTATTAAAATAAAAAAGACTCCAATCAGTGTGTTGTGAGTTTGTAGATCAGCTATTTTCACCATTTCTAAAAAAGGTTAAATGTAAATGTTTGTCCCAAAACCAATTATATTTGTTTTGGTTTGTTATTATGCATTGCACATCTAATTCATTCCAGCATTCATCTCTTACTGATAGCATCCCTGCATTAATGTATCCCTCCATACCTTTGCATTAACAGCACATACTGTATATACAAACATAATTTCCTATACTTTTTTCCAAGAATTGAACACTTCACCACAGAAAGGAAGCACCAGATAAGAGAGAGAGAGAGAGAGAGAGAGAGAGAGAGAGAGAGAGAGAGAGAGAGAGAGCAAAAATAGATAAGAGGTCTGCTATCAGCGGGTCCAACGTCCCATTAGAGGCCATTATGGGCCACACTCCCAGCACAGATTGAAATCATTATGCTTAAAAAAAAAAAAAAAAAGAGCCAGGTTCTGATCGCATTAGTGGGAGAGGTGTAGCCTAGCCAGGCTGAGTGACATTTGCACATTACTGAATAAACGACGCAGCTTGACGATCTGGGCAGCACACGTAAGGGGGTTTATTTCACGTTGGACAGGCTGCTGCGGCAGTAAATATAAAGCAATAATTAATAATTCTAGAAGTTCAGGGCTCATTGGAGAGTGTGCTGCTCAGGGACAAGGTTGGGGCTAGGAATGGGACGATATGAAAATTTCATATCACGATTATTGTGACAAAAGAAATCGCGATTTACGATATTATCGCGATAATCAAAATCCATTATCCTGTGGTGGAACATTTGCCAAAAAATAGCAGATCTACAAGCTCACAACGCGTCGCACCAGGGTTTAAGTGGTACCGGATTACAGCTCAGCAAATAAAAGGTGAATTGATCCCATTGCATGACGGAGGACGATATCACGATAAATTAAATCGATAAATTAAGTGGTTTTTTTATCACGATAAACGATATCACTTATCGTCCCATCCCTAGTTGGGGCGAGCACTGACAAAAGATGCTATTGACTTAAAGCCTGCTCTCAAAAGGCGGTAGGTAGCCCGTTCTTTGTATTCCTCATGTCAGGCTCTCTGTGAGGCATACAGCCACCTAATCAGATTTCCATGAAACGACAGTCATCAAGGCAGGTGACATCTAATCCATGGCACGTCTGAGGGGCTCTTGTTGACATACCGCACATGGAAATGTCAAGAGACAATCCCCCAATGGACCGATACAAATGCGTTGACGAACATGATCTAGCTGCTGAGTCTGAAAGAGACGACTGAATGTGTAAACAGAGGGTACAGTCGCTGTAATAGGCCAATGTTTTTCTTTACTTTCACTTCTTTGTGCCCAATGAGCAAATCAAAATCTCATGAAAAAAGCCGATCTACAAGGTAATATGTTTAGCTTTTCTTTTTGCAAATTTGCAAATAAATTAATAAAATGAAGTAGATATTAAAAACTGTTCCAATATTTTCTTTAGGGAATTTGCCTCTGTATTGGGAATTGAGTGCGCACAACGTACTGATATTAGTAAATAAAACATTGCAATAATAACGTGTGGTTCTCACAAATCCCCAAGGCACACCTAGACCTGTCTCACGGGACACCAGTGAGACTGGGGGAACACACACCACTTGGCAACCACTGCTATATAGACCATTAGCTGTGGTGTAAACAGTAGTGTAACTGTAAAGTAACTTGCAGCCTACATTTACTTAAGTACTGTACTTAAAAGAGGACTTCACCACTTTTCAACCTGTCTTCATATAATAGGTCCTCACTAATGTTCATTATAAAATAGCACCATTCTTTTCTACTCAGTCTGGGTCTCATAGGAGAGCTGTGGGCGGGTCAAATCCAGTGACATCATCGTTTGACAGATTTATTTTAAACTATATTTTTGAAAAAAACATTTTGATTTTTATTACCTTTTCAGGAATAGAAAGCCTGCCGTTTCTATTAGCTTGGATTCCCCATTGATGATGTCACTGGTGGGTGGATTTGACCCGCCCACAGCTCTCCTATGAGACCCAGACTGAGTAGAAAAAAATGTGCTATTTTATCTTGAACATTAGTGAGGACCTATTACTGTATGTGAAGATAGGTTGAAAAGTGGTGAAGTCCTCCTTTAAGCACAATTTTGAGTATTTGTACTTCACTTGAGTATTTCCCATTTTCAATCATTTTACTTCTACTCCACCACTGGCTGCTGTTTACATGGCGGCGGCGCTCTCTACAGGGGAGCGCTCAGGAGAACGGTCTATAGGCGCTGCAGTAGGAAAAAGGCTAGGGGCGGGGGGTCATCAATATAAGGGGACATAAAGGAAAACGAGGGAGGTGATAATAAGCAGGTTCAAACAAAAGACAGACAGCCAGAGAAAGCGAGGGGCAGACAGAGTCAGAGTGGAGGTGGGAGGAGGGGTAACCGGCATCGGGGATCAATCCAAACCAGGATGCCACGAGGTGACCCCTGAACCCGTGTGCCCCCACGCTGTCACCCTATTAGCATTCACCAAATCACCCTCCTCCAGCTCATTGTGTTCCACATCGGCTCTGCTCCGCCGTCTACGCTAATCAAAGTGACCTTAACCGCCGCAGCGCAGTAAGCGTTTGAATTACTCTCATTTCTCCACCGCCGTTAAAAAGGGCCATGCAGGACACTTCTTCAGAAGAGCAGATGAAAAGTGTGCATAAAAAGGCAGTTTCCCTTGGCTAATGACTTGCCCTCCGACGGTCAACATGTATGGACGTGATAGCTGTGGAGACAGCTTAGTGCAACGGAAGAGGGGAGGGCGGGGGGAGAAAAACATTTAATGATTTAAAGTGATGCTGACGGGGTGAGGAGTCCCCATCCAATAGGGCTCGCTCTCTCACACTTGCAGGTAACTGTGGCATGTGTGATTCTGACAAAAAGAAGGCATAAATGTGATTCCATAAATGCCTCTGGGAGACACTATACTGTATGTGCAAGATGTCTGGAATGCTGTCTGCCATTAGCAGGTGTGGTTTTCTGGTGCCACCCCCCCCCCCCCCCCCCCTTCCCCCCAAAAAAGTAAATAAAAAGGCCATTCATTTTTCCCATAGAGATTTACAAAAAATACTTGTATCAATATTTTAAGCCTCGAATCAAGCCATTCAGGATCCTGGTGACCATAACAAAGTAATAAAAAAAATCAAATAATAATAATAATATTTAATTATATGATATGATATACTACATTTAATAAATGACCTTAGTTTTTTTCTTTTCACAGAATCAAAGGTTTTATGGCCAGCCATGATTCACTAGGATCCTGGATGGCTTGATTCTATGCTTAATGTAATTTTTCTCTTTGGGAAAAACTTATGAAAGATATTTTTGTGGCACCAGGAAACCAGCAGTGAGTGTAATTTACTGGTGCCACAATCTCCCATACATTTTAGTTTTTTGTTTTCGCACAGAATCAAAGGTTTTATGGTCATGATTCACCATCCTGGATGGCTTGATTCTATGCTTAAAATAATTCATATAAATATTTTTGTGGCACCAGTAAACCACACCCACTGCTATACCCTATCCACCTGTTTCCGAGGGAATTTACTGTAGAATTATGTGTGGGAAACATCCGGGTACCAGCTGACATACAAGCTCACGTCGCGTCACAGATGCGACCGTTGTGAGCTTGTTGATCACACTCGGCTCGACTCGGCTGCGACGCCGGAACTGCCGCCCACCTTCTGCGCAATGCACGATGGGACGCTGGAAACTTTTGTCAGCTCAGTGTCTCAAAGGTGGATTAGCCTGAAAATGTACACCTGCCAACGACATCATCAGGAGGGATTTCAAACTGCAAACACCATGATGTTACTAACAATTCCAGAAGGAGAAAAGCTGAGGTTTCCATTAACTTGAAATCCCCACAGATCATGTCATCAGTGCTACATTTCTGAGCTATCCACACAGACCTAGAACTATTAAACAGAAATACAATGGTATCATCCATCCTAGAGCTAGAGTGAACATTAGTGAGGGTCAATATATGGAAATATGGGAAAAGATTAAGTGTTTGTTCCTTTAGGTTTCAGTAAACTAATTAATGCAGACAGCATAACAGACATCTTGCACTTTTCTCCTGTGACCTGCTGTCATTTTACCAGTTTCTCCACCAGGAATTGCACACTCTTGTGTAGACATTAGGGGTGTAACGATATAGTAACTGCATCGAAATATCGTTTTTAACTTAAAAATTCAAAGTATATCGAAATGAAAACAGCTAAAATCGAATCGTATCGTTTGAATTTGTATCGTATCGAATCGGCAGTGCAAAGAATCGATTGTATCAATACTACCTACTTGTGCATTGTATTTAGCATTTTTAAGAAGAAAAAATAAAAAGGAGGATTTAATTACTTTTCCTTTCCATATAGCTACACTGGTCTATCGATAAATGTGTGTAATCTCTGGGTTCATGTCAAGGTGCAGGTTTGTCAATATCCTGTTAACAATCCTGTATAATTTGCAAAAAACGCCTATACACAGCGTACCCAAAGTAAATTGATTGTTGTTTTTAAACCATTTGGAGTATTGCATTGGGCATGGTCTCATTTTGAAGGAAACATTTTGAAGTTTTACCCAGAAATAAATAATCACTCTGTGTGCAACTGACATTGAGTAATGCAAGTTTTAACTTACTGGAATAGCAGGTTTTTAATCCTCGCCTAAATATTTTCAGTAAATAGATGCCTACATAACACTGTTATTATCATATAAAAACACAATGTGGCCACATTTTGAAGCCTTACCTAGCCCAATTTCAAAGGGCATGATAAAACTACAGAATATGAATATTTTACACATGTTTTACTAAGTGTAAGTCTATGCGTTTTCATTTGGAGAGATGTGCATATATCATATAAAAAGGTCAAAAAAGGGCTAATAGACTGGATTTTTATAATTTTTATTTTTTATTATTTTTATTAATTTATTATTATTATTATTTTATTTATTTATTTTACTGACACCCCTAACACTCTTGGTCTGACATTCGGTGCGCTTCTGCGTATTTACGCACATCCAGTTGTGCTGTTACGCAGGCGTTTTTGGGTATAGTAGTTCACTTCAGCCAAAACAAATTAGGCATAATTTTTCTGAGAATTTTATTGGCTATAAGATGTGCCAGTCATCAGAACAACCTGTTGCCACTGGCTGAATCTATGGCACAGAAAACATGGCCATGCACCGCCTCTGAACACAGACCATTGGTTGCTATTGGGGGGATGGGACAGGACTAGAAGCTCCAATTGGGTGAAATGAAGTGTCAATCGTTTGGGGGGCATTTTGAGCTATGATTCTGAGAGCAAACAAAGGGTTATACCGAAAATGTGGACTGGATTTACATGCAAAACACTGTGAAGTATTGTCTTTCGTCGTCATCAGTTTGTATGTCTGCCAATGGGAGAACAGTGATGGCATGAAGGAAAACATGGTTTGGACTATTTTCAATCAATGGCTTGGATTATGTGTACTTTACACGAACTAAGAACATCATTATTGTGGAAATAGATCATGTTGGTGGACTAGAAACCATCTCTGAATGTGAGTAGTTACACTTTATCAACATTTGTTTGTTTATGTATGTCGGACTTCAACGTTGATCATAGCATCAAAACCACGTGTTTGATGCTACAAACACGTGGTTTGCAGCTCTGTAATCACAAGACTTGTGGCTTTCTATAGATATGCGACATGCCCGTGTAGGTGAAACACACGCTTGCGTGGACGTGAATGTTTGTCAAAGTACGGCCGTTGGGCCCGCCGGTGGGCCGAGAACTGATAAGAGGTTAACAATGTCCATGTATTTGGCAGATAATCACTGTGTTTACTTATTTAAATCCATAATAATACATGTTTCCCTACAGATTTAATTTCTTTGCTAAATAGTCGATTTTAAATCATTGAATCGAATCGTATCGTATCGCCATGAATTAACCAATATCGTCCATGTATCGTATCGTCAACCATGTATCGTGATATGTATCGAATCGCTATGGAAATGTATCGTTACACCCCTATAAACATATAAACTGGAAGACATGCTGGAAGATCTTGTTATATTGCCCTTTTATCTTGGAGCCTGTGATCATGTAGCTACATGCCGTCAAGCACTTCTTGTTTTCAAATCAACCACAGCATGAGGCCAAAGGGCTCATGCTCCATGCACACACACACACACACACACACACACACACACACACACACACACACACACACACACACACACACACACACACACACACACACACACACACACACACACACACACACACACACACACACGATGAAGTTGTAAAATAAATCAGTCCAGTTCAGAGCACAGTGGGTGGGATTTAATAGCCCAGCGCACTTCATATCCAGAAGGGTGTTATAACTTGGCATGCTAAGGTGCTATGTGCATGGCTATGAAGCAGAGATGCACCCAGCACATCTGGTGTATCGGTTGGAACTGTGGTTCTGAAAACATAGTGTTAACTAGACTGCACTCTGTCGAGGTGCCAACTTGTTCTTTGTCCACTCATGGCTAGATATGGCCTATTTGTGCGCCAGCAGAGTGCACAAGTACTTGCGTTCAGTGTAACTTGTTGATGGTGATGTCACCAAGACTGCTAGTCCCTGATTGGCTAAGGGCGTAAACACCAACAGAGGACGCGACAGAAACACTGAACACAGTACTCGCACACTCTGCTGGCGCAAGTAACTAGAAAGGTGCTGTAGTGGAAAAAGTACACAAAAGTTTTACTTGAGTAAAAGTATGAATACTGCAATGTATACTATACTCTGTTAGGGTGCCCTCACACCAAAATACCTATGAGAGTGGAATCCGCGTTCCGCCAATGCATTTCAATGATAAGGGAGCGTTTTTTGCAGATATCCTCTGCTGGCATGAAACCGCTTCACTCTCATTGAAATGCATTGGCGGAACGCGGATTCCACTCTCATAGGTATTTTGGTGTGAGGGCACCCTTACAAGTAAAACTCCGGAATTAAAAATGTACTTGAATAAAAGTATGAAAGTATTGGCATCAAAAAGTACTTAAGGTACCAAAAGTAAAGGTACGAAATGTTTGAAAATAGCAAGATCTACAAGCTGTCAATAGCCTAGGTATAAAATATGGCTAAAGTGGTTAAAGTGTGTTTTATAATATTATAATTTATACCTGAACAGTAACTAGTAACTAGTTTTCAAATAAATGTAGTGGAGTAAAGTACAATATTTGGATCCGAGATGTAGTGGAGTAGAAGTAAAAGTATTGGAATTTGGACATTTTCAAGTACAAATACCTCAAAATTGTACTTAAGTACATTACTTAAGTAAATGTACTTAGTTACTTTACACCACTGTTACAAACACTTTGCTGACAAAGATTCTCGGACCTAATACAATAGTGTGTTGCCTCTAGCAACCACACTAATTGGGCTTGCAAAGCTGGTGTCATACTGGGATGCCCCTCCCCCGGCAGCCATTTTGAGAGGGTCGGGGGATATATACTGGCTATAGTAGCAGGGCTTGAAGTTAACTTTTTGAGGCACAGTATCATCTGGACAGTCTTTTTTTATTATTATTTTTTTTTTACAAATAAATTGGCCCCCTCCTCTCCACAGTCCATAGCACAAAGCTGCGAGGAGCATCACAGAAAAAGTGAAACCAAAAGCCACAGCTATAGTAGCAGGGATTGACATTAACTTTTTGAGGCAGTGTCCTCTGGACAAGTACATTTCCCTTTCACTTGTCCAGGCACAAAAGTCACTTTGTTAATTTGCAATTTCACAGTATTTTGTATTTTATTTCTTTGGACAAATAAATAAGACCCCCATGGCCCCCTCCACTCCACAGTCCATAGTCTATACAGTATAAAGCTGCTAGGAGCGTCACAGAAAAAGGGAAACCAAAAGCCACAAGTACATTTAAAAATGTTCCTTATAGCTACTACGCTTGCATTGAGGCTCAACTTTATTTTTTATTTGATTTTTTTGCGCTGCAGAAAGGCTCATAGACATTAGGCTTGGCCTGTTGTCCGGGACAACTATAAATCCTTATGAACAAGTTAATTAAACATGTACTTGACCCTGGGTGAAAAATGGGTTACAAAATCGTGGGATAAAGATTTAAGAGTAATTAAATATACTTGTGGCTTTTGGTTTCACTTTTTCTGTGATGCTCCTAGCAGGACTGTGGAGTGGAGGGGGCCAAGGAGGTCTTATTTATTTGTCCCAAAAAAAAGGGGGAAAAAAGTGACTGAAATGGCAAATTGACCAGTTACTTTTGTGCCTGGACAAGTGAATGGGAAATGTACTTGTCCAGATGACACTGTGCCTCAAAAAGTTAATGTCAAGCCCTGCTACTATAGCTAGTATATATCCCCCGACCCTCTCAAAATGGCTGCCGGGGGAGGGGCATCCCAGTATGACACCAGCTTTGCAAGCCCAATTAAGTGACACAGTATTTCACAAAAATGCTAGTAATCAGCTAAAAGTTTGGAAAAGTGACAAACCTGCCCCCTCACTCCCTGTTTATTCCAGTGCTCAATGCATATTTGCAAGTTCAGATTGACACAGAAAATAGACATGCACACGCACCAACACACACACACACACACACACACACACACACACACACACACACACACACACACACACACACACACACACACACACACACACACACACACACACACACACACAGTATACCAGTAAGACTCCCTAATCGGGAGATAAGCGACCGTAGGTCACTTATCTCCACAAATAGGGCAAAAATGTGTTTTGCCAAAATCTTCCTGATCCATGTTGATGACATGAGTGTAGACATACTGTGTAGTGATTTTCGTGATTTTAGGGCAAAATCTGTAGGAGCAGTGTCCAAAAATGTGTTTTTAAAAATCGGCCTGGAGGTGGCGCTATATGGGAGAGATTCATGTTGATGGGATGAGTGTAGACATACTGTGTACCGATTTGCGTGATTTTAGGGCAAAAATTGTAGGAGCAGTGTCCAAAAATGTGTTTTGCAAGAATCGGCCTCATGGTGGCGCTAGAAGAGGGCCATGCGAGAAATGAGGGGTGGGGTCTCCGCGCCGGCAAGGCGGACGAATAGGTACCGGCCCCGGCTGTCCCGGTCGCTCCTAGCCGGAGTTACGGCATTTTATGTGAGCTGCAGTGTGGGGGGTCCTCCACTGGGGGCGCCACCACTTTTGCATCCGTTCTGGAGCACCAGGAGTGGGTGGTCCCCGGGAATTCCCCGTGAGCAGCCCCGTTGGGGTGGTCATTTGGTCAGTTTAGCACATTTGGTCATTTTTTACATCTGGGGGTCCCCCAGGGACCTGGGGGTCCCTGGAGCTCCGGGGGTCCTTGGAGGTTGTAGTTTGGCAGGTAAGGAACGTGTGTGCAAAATTTGGCATGGATCGGGGCAACGGTTGCGGAGATATGAGCAGGGCAAGAGTGTGACGTGTGAGGTGTGACAGACAGACTGACAGACAGACGGACTTTTTGTGCAGGGTTTGATAGTAAATGCGACCTATGGTCGCAATAACACCAGTAAGACTCCCTAATCGGGAGATAAGCGACCGTAGGTCACATGTACACACAAAGAGGGCTGTAACTGCCATTGGTTCCTAGTTGTGTGGGCAATGTGTAGACATACTGTGTACCGATGTGCGTGATTTTAGGGCAAAATCTGTAGGAGCAGTGTCCAAAAATGTGTTTTGCAAGAATCGGCCTCATGGTGGCGCTAGAAGAGGGCCATGTGAGAAATGAGGGGTGGGGTCTCCGCGTTGCCTTGGCGGACGAATAGGTACCGGCCCCGGCTCTCCCGGACGCTCCTAGCCCGAGTTACGGCATTTTATGTGAGCTGCAGTGGAGGGGGTCCTCCACTGGGGGCGCCACCACTTTGGCATCCGTTCTGGAGCACCAGGAGTCGGTGGTCCCCGGGAATTCCCCGTGAGCAGCCATGTTGGAGTGGTCATTTGGTCATTTTTGCACATTTGGTCTTTTTTTACATCTGGGGGTCCCCCAGGGACCTGGGGGTCCCTGGAGCTCCGGGGGTCCTTGGAGGTTGTAGTTTGGCAGCCAAGGAGCGTGTGTGCAAAATTTGGCATGGATCGGGGCAACGGTTGCGGAGATATGAGCAGGGCAATAGTGTGACGTGTGAGGTGTGACAGACAGACTGACTGACGGACTCACTCACAGTTTGTGCAGGTTTTGATAGTAAGTGCGACCTACGGTCGCAATTACATTGAAGACAGACAGCACTGTTGCATTAGCTGCATGCCAGACGAGCTCATTAACAGTGGGCTGATGAAATCTGACAGCTACTGGTCACCTCACAGAGGACTCTGACTCTCATCAAGACATCTCTGTGATGCTCTGACATTAATTAATTAATGTGTTGAGGCCAGAGCAGGCAAAGATCATGCATAAAGTGCACATAGCCTGCTTAGATGGGCGGACCACGACCGCGTCACTGACTCACATAACCATAAACAAACCATATATAGGCACATCACACACTTGGGAATCAGTAATGGTGATCAACCTCCCCAATCCAACCCTTGATGCTGAGTGCCAAGCATTGGGTCCCATTTTTACAGTCTTTGAACCAATATGTCCATAGGCATAGATATCCAGTTGTCCAGAACAGCCAATCCAACCGGCATACCAATAATGGGCATATATATGATCTCCATATATGGGCATGAAAGGGACAAGGACTGACAGATACAGAGATCTTCATATATGGGCATAAAAGGGTCACAGGTAGACAGGTAGACAGACACATAGAGAGAGATATCCATAAATGGGCACATATACAGTCAGACACAAACAGACAGACAGGTACTGTACAACGGGTACTCTGTCAAAGCCCCCGACACTATGACTCAGACATTATCGGTCGGATCGGCGAAGCGACGTAGGTGTGTGGGCCCCAACCTCAATCTTGATGGTGTCATTCAGAATCTAAATGTGTTTTGACACCCACATCAAACATGGCTGTTGATGCGGGCAGCATGCCACAGATTCTAATTAGCCATGGTTTCATACGACTGTGCACGCACCGAGCATCATGGAGATGCCAGCGCACATCTTCCAGCCCACATGGTGATTGGCATGCACATTATGATTGCCTTGGCAATGCTGTCATGTGTCTGATGTACTGTAACCTAAGGGTTCGACAATGAAGAAATACATAACAAAAAGAGGGGGAGGCATTTTCATAACCACTCAAGCCTTTGTCCTATGATAAATAGGGAACATTGAAGATATACAAGCTTGAAGATCTATTTTGAATGTGTTATTGATTGTATATCGTCACTGTCGGGCAGAAACCTTGTATCTCCAAGTTTCAAATGTGTACATTTTTTTTCGCAAAGCAAAGCCCTGCTTCTTCACAAAAGGCCGTCGCACTAAAGTAGTGAAAACAGCCGATCTACAAGCACACAACGCCTCGCACCGCGAGGCGTTGTGTGCTTGTAGATCGGCTGTTTTCACTAGTTTAAATCATTTTAAAAATGATAAATACAAAACTAACGGTTTTGGACATACAAGGTCTCCACCCGACGACGATATATATATTTTGTTTTCTTAAGTGTTTATCATCAAATATCATCAAATATAAATATCACACATATCAGACAAGACAGAGAGACAGAGGAAATGCATTTCATTCAGTCCTTCATCGGCCATAAAAAGGGTGGACCATAAAAAGCAGAAGCATGGATCTGACCTAACGCCCCCCCCCCCCCCCCCCCAGAAAATCTAACCCTGACGCCATGATGGCCTTGGCAATGCTATCACGTGACAGATATACTGCAGCCTCGATATAGTGTTAATTTATATTCTCTATTCGCCAATAGATACAGATATTCAAACAGCGGCTCTGTGTAATAATGTCCTTCAGACCCGCTGGGGAGGCTTTGTTTTGTCTGGACTCTGCACTGTGCTGCTTTTGCTTGTTTTTGTTTTCCCCCGTGCCGGATCATTTCACTGGTCACCTGGCCTGACCTTTACCGGCGGGTAGCCTGTGTCGCCTGTGCCTAGTCGAAAATAAAAAGCGCTGGCCTTCCCTCTCCCTTCCATCTGCGTGGAAAAGCTATCGGGCTGCCAGGGTCAATGGGTCTCATTACACTGCACAATAACAGCAGGAGATGGGAGCAGAGATGGAAATACATATTTCTGGTTGTGTATGCGCTGCCCTCGACTGGCTAAGCTGAGGCTGTAGCTGACCCCTTGTGAAAGCAGACTTTTTTTCCCAAAGTTTTTTAGCTTTGCCAGCCACCCCAACAACTGACCGTGTGTGTATGTCTGTCCATATGTCTGTCCATTATGTATCAGTACGGCCTCAACAGCTGCAATGCCGCTGGGTGACCAGCCTTCGTGGTGCTGTTGAGCAGCCTTGAAGTGTTTGAAGTGATACTGTGTACTATGGTATGGTATAGGCTAAGGCTCATTCCCACTGGGTGGGATTTTCCAACCACTCCAGCTGCAGTGACAGCCGTACACAGAGTTCACATTATAGTACCAGTAAGACTCCCTAAGTGGGAGATAAGCGACCGTGATTTTCGGGCAAAATGTGTAGGAGCAGTGTCCAAAAATGTGTTTGAAAAAATCGGCCTGATGGTGGCGCTATATGGGACATCCATATCGATGAGATGAGTGTAGACATACTGTGTACCGATTTGCGTGATTTTAGGGCAAAATCTGTAGGAGCAGTGTCCAAAAATGTGTTTGAAAAAATCAGCCTGATGGTGGCGCTATATGGGACAGATCCATGTTGATGACATGAGTGTAGACATACTGTGTAGCGATTTGCGTGATTTTAGGGCAAGATCTGTAGGAGTCGTGTCCAAAAATGTGTTTTAAAAAATCGGCCTGAAGGTGGTGCTAGAGGCGGGCCATGTGAGAAATGATGGTTGTGGTTTGGCAGGCAAGGAGTGTGTGTGTGCAAAATTTGGCATGGATCGGGGCAACGGTTGCGGAGATATGAGCAGGGCAAAAGTGTGACGTGTGACGTGTGACAGACAGACTGACTGACTGACGGACGGACGGACTGACAGCTGGTCGAGGTTTTGATAGTAACTGCGACCTGATGGTCGCAATAAAATGTTGCCAAGTAACAATCATAAAATTGTGGAAAATGAAATTATCAATTAACAAAAGAAAGCAATGCCCAAATGTTTGTGGGAACACAAGGCAAATGGGCTACTACCAACATATTTGCGGTTATGAAAAGTGAGTACTAGCATTTGTATTTGTTTGATCCGCATTTGAACCAGTAAGACTCCCAAATAGGCCAAAAAATTTGTTTTTCCAAAATCGGCCTGATGGTGGCGCTATATGGGACAGATCCACGTTGATGAGATGAGTGTAGACATACTGTGTACCGATTTGCATGATTTTAGGCCAAAATGTGTAGGAGCAGTGTCCAAAAATGTGTTTAAAGAATCGGCCTGATGGTGGCGCTATATGGGACAGATCCATGTTGATGAGATGAGTGTAGACATACTGTGTAGCGATTTGCGTGATTTTAGGGCAAAATCTGTAGGAGCAGTGTCCAAAAATGTGTTTTAAAAAATCGGCGTGAAGGTGGCGCTAAATGGGACAGATCCATGTTGATGAGATGAGTGTAGACATACTGTGTACCGATTTGTGTGATTTCAGGGCAAAATCTGTAGGAGCAGTGTCCAAATATGTGTTTAAAAATCGGCCTGATGGTGGCGCTATATGGGACAGATCCATGTTGATGACATGAGAGTAAACATACTGTGTAGCGATTTGCATGATTTTAGGGCAAAATCTGTAGGAGCAGTGTCCAAAACTATGTTTGAAAAAATCGGCCTGAAGGTGGCGCTAAATGGGACAGATCCATGTTGATGACATGAGTGTAGACATACTGTGTACCGATTTGCGTGATTTTAGGGCAAAATCTGTAGGAGTAGTGTCCAAAAATGTGTTTTAAAAAATCAGCCTGAAGGTGGCGCAATATGGGACAGATCCATGTTGATGACATGAGTGTAGACATACTGTGTACCGATTTGCGTGATTTTAGGGCAAAATCTGTAGGAGTAGTGTCCAAAAATGTGTTTTAAAAAATCAGCCTGAAGGTGGCGCAATATGGGACAGATTCATGTTGATGACATGAGTGTAGACATACTGTGTACCGATTTGCGTGATTTTAGGCCAGAAATTGTAGGAGCAGTGTCCAAAAATGTGTTTTGCAAGAATCTCATGCCGGCGCTAGAAGAGGGCCATGTGAGAATTGATGGGTGGAGGTTGTGGTTTGGCAGGCAAGGAGTGTGTGTGCAAAATTTGGCATGGATCGGGGCAACGGTTGCGGAGATATGAGCAGGGCAAAAGTGTGACGTGTGACGTGTGACTGACTGACTGACAGACGGAGGGACGGACTGACGGCCGGTGGAGGTTTGGATAGTATAGGAGTGCAAGTAACCTACGGTCGCAATCATAGGCTATAATAAAACAATTGTTGAAGTTAGGGTAAGTCATTTAGATTTAGTATTTGGATTTAAGTTATTTTGGGAAGATTTTGTTATAAGCAGCATAATTATGTAATTATGTGACTCGTTGTGTAATTTGATCATTTATTTCGGCCATTTTTCCACCTCTGTCTTAGTAAAGTTAGAGTTAACTTTTTTTGGAAGCTAGCTGAGGACTGTGTAAAATTACCCTGCTATGCAATCATAAGGAACTCCCATCTTAATCACAATGGATTTCTATCCATCAGACAGGCTTTTTCTCTTCGGCTAAAGCCATGGGTGCTACTTTCAGCTACTTTAGAAAATGCCTTTAGCTGATGTAAGAGCTGACAACTAATCTCTTACTCTTGGAGTAAGATTCTCATGGATGTTACTAACAACCCAAGGCATCCAACTCCCCCAGGGCACACCTGGCTTTCCAGCTCTACATGCTAGTTCAGTGTATCTAAGCTTCTTCCTTTCATAAGTCTTGTCCACTTCATTGTCCCACTGGGCTATAGGCTCTTTTCAACCGCAGGCACACCCTGGAAAAGTGGACCTTTATCTCCTTTTCCACCACAGAAAACTATTTCCCAATTGGTTCCAGGGGTATAGTTTTGGGCAAATAATGCCCCTGCTTCAATGGCAGTACTAACCCCCCAAAGAACTATGAACATGCTGATGTTAGCGGCGGGACATTTTTATAACATGGCTTAATGTACAGTAGCAAAACATCAACCGAGGAACAAATATTTGCACATTGTGTTGATGACCATTAAGGAAGAGTGACAGAAAGTGTGTTCCTATGTCACTGTTTTGTTTTTTGTTTTAGTTTTTTCCAACAAACTCCAACTTTAAATATAATTCAGGACAGAGGGGAACTGAAACTGACATAATCTGAGATATAGAATGAAGCATACACTCCAAAATATGTTGTCAATGGAATAGCCGATGTTCACTACATTGATAACATCAATCAGGAATGTTAGGATCACATTTATTTAATTTATCCAGGGTTATACTGTATGTCACAGTTTTAGTATGTTGAGTCAGGTTTTTTTGTTTTGTTTTTTGTTTAGTTTATTACTAGTACAATCTGTTACATTTGTAAACTTGTGGTGTGAGTAGTAGACAGAAGAGATCAAACACAGTAAGAACATTTCACAATTTAAAAAAAATACTCAAATTAAATATCCTGGCCAAATACAGCATTTCATAGTCTCATTATCATTATCATTTATTCGTACTTGTTAGTAGTATTAATTCTATTATTATTTCTCTTACTATTACTTTGTAACATATCTCTGTTTCTTGAATTGTTATTATTATGGAATGTATCTAGTCTATTTCCTTATACATTTTGTTTTTAGTTTTTCAAAAAAAAAATCTCTTTTTCTTCTTTCTTTTCTTTTTCTTTTTTTTTCTTTCTCTTTTTTTTGGAAAAAAAAATAATCTGAACACTTATAACTAATCAATGTCTTAATTCATGAACATGTAGGATAGGCATTCACAAGCTTTCAGCTTCAGCCTATTCCTTTTGATCACCTGTAACAATGATTACAGTATTTTCTGGACTATAAGGCGCACCTGACTATAAGGCGCACTGTCAATGAATGGTCTATTTTCAAACTGTTTTCATATATAAGGCGCACCTGACTATAAGGCGCACATAATAGACGCTACCGTTGCGTTATGCATCAAACAGATGGAGCTGTGCTAAAGGGAATGTCAATGTCAATGAATGATCCATATATAAGGCGCACTGGACTATAAGGCGCACTGTAGTTTTTTGAGAAAATTAAAGGCTTTTAAGTGCGCCTTATAGTCAGGAAAATACGGTATATGAATGTATGACCTGTATGAAAATATGATGATCAAATAAACTAAACTAAACTAAAAGAATTAGTCAATCAAGTGATGGTCTCCATTCTACAAACATCACCGACTCTGAACGGTCATTCTCTCTCAGGCTGAACATTGTGCAACCCACCTCCGCCCCATCTCCACCATGCTGAGGGCTCCATTTTCCAGGAGTTCAGCAGGAAGATGGTTTTGTCTTTAGCACCACCACCAGTGCCCAGACCATTTTAATTATAAGGACCCCCCACTGTCACTTCATTATAATTCACCCAATCGTAATGGCTCTTGAGGTGCAGCTGAAGTTTAAACTTTAAATCACTACAGGAACCAAACTTTTCAAGAGCTCTGTAGTTCCCTAAGTTCCTGGAACTTTCTGGTTGAACAGGCGCTTACGTCCGCTTGCATCATCAAGCTGCCCTCTCTTGTACCTGTCCAGTAATACTAATGTAATACACAGATTGCATTACCTGAATCAGAGTACATTTTCTTTGTTTGCGGCAATGGATTTCAAGTAACACTTCCTTTAAGAGGTGACAGGTGTAGTTGAAAAGAGAGAGAGAGAGAGAGAGAGAGAGAGAGAGAGAGAGAGAGGAGAGTCTTCACTCCCATGAATAATCAATCCCCTCCTTTCTGAAGGATCAAGGTGCTCCCCAGTAGCAAAGCACGGGGGATTGGGCCAGAGCATTCACATAGGCCTCCCTTAATCAGAGGAGAATCAGGCAGAATGAGCTCCACCATCTCCTTTGGCTCAGACAAGCTCTCACTTTGATAGATCAAACACAAACAGGCCTTGATAACCAATCATTAAGACGCAAGCTCCTTTCAAAAATCATCGCACCGTCCGCAACAGATGTTCCGAGTGTAAAATGCTCACGATCAGTCAGCCCAGAGATTTGTTGAAGGGCTGCAGCAATGACTCTGAAGCTATACTCATCATCAGAGAGATAACATCAATCTTGCCGTGGCCGCCCGCTCCGTTATGAAGGTTAATGAGATAGACTGGTCATGATTCAGGCTTCCATGGTCAGTAAGCAGCACAGCGCAAAATTGTAAATTGAGACACTGTCCAAGGTAAATAAAACCTTAGCAGAACTAATAGAGTACTGGAGAGCAGACATTTTCAAATTGGATAAAGTGCAGACTTTCACCAATAATAGCCTCAAGGTAAGAGGGAGAGATAGAGAGAGAAGTGAGAGAAGTCCTGTGATCAGATGGCAGTTAAAGCATAATTTAAAATTCTATGTATCATAGCAGATCTCCAAGCCCACTGTCAACCAGCTATATCCGGCACATGACAAGGTTGTATGGCAGAGCATTAATTGAGCATAAGTCTGAGTGGACTGGTTATTTTTTCAATAAGCCTGATCTATACATAGTCTTAAGGCCGTACCATAAATCGTCCATATTTTTGTGAGACGCTGGGAAAGAATGTGGAAACTAAAGGAAACAAAGCAAAACTTTTGCCAGCTGTATTAAAACAATCCCAGATTGCTGGCCAGAATTTAAGGAGAGGATGGGGATGAATTTGGGCTCTTTACAATTGTGGCCAAACATAGAAGTGCATCTGGCACATTGGTAAACAATGACAAACCAGCGGGCAGAAAACCTGACACTGTGTGCACAACTTAGTCTAAAAGAAAAGAGAAGCCAGGAGGCAGAGCTGAACTCAAGCTGTATTCATTGGGAGGGAGAGGGGATGGGAGTTATTAGAAGTTTGCATAGGAAAAGGCTTTTGTCTTTTTATCAGTTTTGAGTTGCAGCCACCCATTATTTATTTTTATATATATTAATTAAGATATTTGTTGTGTGTTGTAGATTCACTATTTTCAAATAGCCTAGGTATAATTGCGACCGAAGGTCGCAGTTTAGTAAGTGAACGTCTGTCTGGACGTGTACACTCTTTTACGGTCTATGGGTTTGCTGCTCTGACATCACGCTTTGACATCACTGTGATGTCATGGGAACCATCCTAACAGAATCCCTTTTATGTCCATATATGGACTTCATATGGGAATGCCCATATATGGAGGAAGACAGCCCATATCTGTGTGGCTGGTTCAGACAGGGATCTCCATACATGGGCATAAAAGGGATTGTACGTTGTGATGTCATGGGAACCACTCTAACAGAATCCCTTTTATGCCCATATATGGATATCCTTGATGTCATTGATATTAAGCCCTTATCTAACAGGACTTCATAATATATGGGATGCCCATATATGGAGGAAGACAGCCCATATGTGTGGCTGGTTCAGACAGGGATCTCCATGTATGGGCATAAAAGGTATTGTATGTATGATGTCAGATGTGATAGACGTCATAGGATTTTCACATACCGGGTCTCACAGTATATCTCCATACAGTACATGGATCTCTATATATGGGTACTAGGGGTCTACATATGGGTAACTGGTCCGATATACATCACTGGCCAGATGGCCAAGGCATGGTGCAACCTCGCCCTTTAGGGCCCTGAGGCGTCTTACAAATAATGATATTATAATTTATATCTGCAAAGTAACTAGTAACTAAAGTTTTCAAATACATGTAGCGGAGTAGAAGTACAATATTTGGATCCCAGATATAGTGGAGTAGAAGTAAAATACTCAAGTACAAATACCTGTACCTCAAAGTTGTACTTAAGTACAGTACTTAAGTAAATGCACTTAGTTACTTTAAACTACTGCCCAGAAGTATTTGGCAAATGAAAGGTACACGGCATACATGGGCGAGTATGTGTGCAGAAGCGGAGGGGCTTCTGGGCGTTTTGGGCAGGTATAATTGGAGCCTGTTAGATTGGTGTGTGGGGCGGAGTTAAGGTGTGTTTCTCTGCCTCCGTGGGGCGGAGTTAAGTTGTGTTTCTCCGCCTCCATGATAAACTAGCTCACAAAGCTCATGAAGGGGCGCGACGTTGGTGTAGTGGTTAGTGAATATGCCCTTGATGTGGAAGGTTGAGTGGTTCAAACCCTGCCTAGGCCGACGACAGCCACCTCATGGCCTCCCCTAAGTAACAAGAAATCTTGTGACATAAAATGTCACCAACAAATCATCAAGGACGATGATACACGAAAGAAGAAAGCTCACGAAGTGTCATGTTGTGAGCGGGTAGAGAGGCACATTTTATATATTTTTTAGACAAAATGAAGTTATTATCTCATCTTTGGCTTAATTACATTACTGTTACATGTATAATCATCCAGTTAGGGAAAACTGTGTGTACTCATTCAGAGCAGCAGCAAAGATGAAGCAGAAAAGTAGCCGAGTACCGGAACTTTAACCCAAAATGGACAGATGCTTTCGCTCTCATTTACCATCTCATGCAAATTCAATACCACTATATGTATAATTTGCCGGGAAAAAAAGTGTCAGTTGTTAAGATCGATGATATAAGGCGCCAATGAAAGACAGAAGTTATCGAGTATCATTAATGTTGTCATTTTATCAACTAGCCCCTGGCCCCTTTCCATTTTGTAATGTGGCCCACAGAGGTTCAGTGATTTGAGTATCCCTGGTCTAGGCCATGCCTTCGGCCTGGCAAAGACAACAATACAGACGCCATTCAAATAATACTTTTAGTAGCTCAGTGCTCTGACTTTGGAAATGGATCCATGTGGGCTAAGGGAAGCTGCTACAGTATGCCTGAGTGACAGAGAAAGTGTAGCGCCGGAGAACTTTAAAGTTGCACTCCAAAACCTCCATGTCTGAGAGACCACATTTCTACCACTGCCAATAAGGCATCCTCACTGTGTCAGGGGAGATATTGGGCGATAAGTTTCAGGCAGAATTAGTTGTCAACCTGCCAACTGTCTCAATAGAAGATAATGGGAGACCACCTCCAACCATTGGACAGAACAGAAGTGATTCTTTATATTCACACTCCCCACATTGACAACTGACTCCTGGCCATGTCGATTAGTGTAGCAATGTCTGTCTCCCCCTCTTTGAAATAGCAATGTAAATGGAAAGAAGTGCCCTACTAAAACAATGTTGGTGTAACAATGAGATTTGCTGAAAGAAGTTAGTTTTTACTTGGTTATAATTTACCATGGTCACATTTTCATGACTTTCACTTGAGCAGGCATTTCCTTTCTGTTTCACCTACAGTATCTATACTTACATTCCTCTAAGAGCCGCATCCCACTTCCAAGCCCATTCACGCCCACTTCACATCTTGCCTGACTGCGAGCGCCAGACATCTCACACTACGTTCACTACGTTTCACTCCGGGAGAGTCTGAGATTACCAGGGCAGATTCTATTTCGGCGTGGGCGGGCTAAAGCCTATTGACGTCACACACACACACACACACATACACACACACACACACGCGACGTGGCGTGACATTGCAAAAATACGTTATTTCTCATAACATATTATATGTCTGCATGTTTACGTTAGTGCAAAATGGTATTAAAACGTGAGGAAACGGCACTATTTCATAATTTATTAATAATACGAGTCGAGTCTGACTCCGCCATGACAGTTTTCACGGACCAATCAGAGTCCACTAGACTCTCACGTGGGCAGAGGACACCAATCAGAGTCCACGAGCGAGTCTCACGTGAGCTCAATAGCTCTGTTTGGAGGGGGCTGGGACCGGAGCATAGAGTTCACGTGCCCCAAGCATACAACCCTGATTGGCCCATTCAATGCGCCCGCTCTTCAGGCGCGTTTGAAATAGATTAAAATATGTGCAGCTTCAGTCCACACTACAAACCACCCACCAACAGGGGGGGGGTGATGTGCGGACTGAAGTGTCAGGCTACTTCACATCCACCTCAACTCATAGCTAGATCAGATGTAGGTCGGTAGTAGGTCGGTAGAACTCACGGAATACCGCCCTAACTCTATCATTGGCCCCCCGTTGCCATGGTGACCGGTGACCACCGTCCATTGGCTCGTATTCCCAGCTATGGGACCGGCGGATCCAATTTCAACCGAGGGGGGTGTAGCCAGAACACACACACACACACACACACACACACACACACACACACACACACACACACACACACACAAAAATAGCTAATAGTTAGCTCACAACTTTCCACTTTTCTCTTTCACCTCAATCGCAGTAACATCCGTATACACCACGTCATCGCATCACCATTTTTTATTCAAAAACATTTTTTTTCTCAAAATGTTTTTTTCTCAAAATGTTTTTTTCTCAAAAAAAAATATTTTCTCAAAAAACTTTTTTTTCTCAAAAAACTTTTTTTTCTCAAAAAAAAACATATTTGGCCATTACACACACCACACTGCCGCAACATGGCGGTGAGGGCCCCGCAGCGGCCTGAACTCTAGACTTTTGCGGCCCGAAGGGCCGCAAACTTCTAGTGTCATACATGTACGTACTGTAGCGGCATGAATGGACAACTGTCAAGGACACGCGTGTGCGTGCACGCACACACACACACACACACACACACACACACACACACACACACACACACACACGGTCTAGTCTAGATGGTGTGGCCTTCAGCAGCAGAAAAAGTGAAAAGTAAGTAAAGAGAGTATTGCATAAGCCATCTCTTTTTCCACTATAACACCATATAACATGTTCCTATACTGTCAATTAACCTGAAGACTAAGGCACTCTTGCCTGCTACAAGCTGCAATGTATACTGCCTTACTGCATTTGTCTCACAAAGCATTCCTGTGTTTGAACCAGCAGACAGGTTGGGTTTCCACAAAACCACTTCACATCTCTTTACATTTCCATATGTCCTTACATTGATGTCTGGAGAAAGGCAGTGGAATGCGATTTGGAAGGCTTAGTTTTGTGCTCTGATGATGATCTATTTTGAGAATATGACGCAGGCCCTGCCATTCAGCGCGTCCTTGATTTTAAATACATTAGAAAAAAGGAAGAGATGAGTCTTGAAGTGTGGGAAGAACGAAACAAAACAAAACATGACTAACGTATTCAAAGTCATGCTGTAGCGCTAATTGAGTTATGCAGATAGCATGAGTTGATTGCCGGCATTTTGAGATCTTCCTGGGGGACAGGAGCAGGGCGATACAAACAGTATTAATGGAGGGAGATGAAAAATGCACATTCTGCCTTTCACTTTCCTGGCAGGCGTTTGTTTACCCAATTTGAATAGGAATAAAATCCATCATAAAAACACGATTTGTCAGGACGATGACTCGACGGTGGGTTCTTTCAGTCGCCTACTTTGAAAATCTTAGGTGCACGCACACTTGCGTTGATGAGCGATTTCCTAGCTGAAAGAGTCACACTCACAAGGTACTGTTGCAGGTGATAGAACTTTGCAAGGTTGGCGCAGCTGAAACTTCTCCGAAAGAACAAGTCTGGAAAAGCCAGCCAACATGACTCTGTGCTGGTCAAAAGCAACAGCAAGAAAAAAAGAAACGATAAAAAATTCACAGCAATGAAAAACCAAACCAAGCTCCATTTTATGAAAGCCTTTGAGGTCGGTGCACAAACAGAGCAGACCCCATAGCTCCACATACTTTTCATCATGGACAGTTTGAGGAAGTGCTGGATAGAGCAGACAGCAAAAAGCCAAGAGGTTGCCACCATTAAGAAAACTACACAAGTAAGCACTGTCACAAACAAGCTCTACAATTCATTCGACTATAGCTAGTTACTCCACAAAACCTGTGACACAGTTGCAGTCTTGCAGATGAGACCAACAGCAGAAAAAAACACACAGTCTTTGTCTGTTCTACTGCAGCAGAACACAGCGGACCACACACGAACAGCAGATGCCTTCCAGCTGCTAAGAGACTCAATTCCTTGGTGTAAGGCTGCAATATCTGCAGGTAAAAACTAAAATACCATCAGCCCGTTCCAACGCTGTTATCGAGGGAGACTGACTGCTGAGGAAAACATATGGTCATCATGTCCTATGTACAACACAGCAAAAAAACAAAAAACAAAAAAACAAACAGACAAAGAAAATAAATGTGAGGAGTGGGGGAGTTTAGAAGTTTAACTATACTCTCTGGTCTCAGTTCCTATAGATATGATTGTGTACTTTCTTTATTTTTTTTTTACTGGTTTCATTGCTGCCACAGCCTATGTGAGCAGCCATTTCCTGGAAGCACTGAATCACCCTTTTAATGAGGTGCCTTCCGATTCATGGAAGCAAGGTGCCATGATGATGCACTCAATGAAGAGGTTTGCAAAGAAAAGAAAGACAGAAAGAAATATACTTAGTTGACCGGGATCCCCCAGGACCACATCATGAACCCTATCGTACTGTAGCTATTTTGGGGTGAACATTCAGCGAAAATAGACGATCTACAAGCTCACATGTTGTGATATGTTGTGAACTAGATCTGCATTGTTTAATGTTCACCGTAGAAAAGCTATGCTAAAGTTCATGGTTAAAGGAGTAGTTCACCCCCCAAATGACTTTTTTCTATTGATTACTAACGTCATGGAGACTTGAGTTCAATAATATTTTTAGTTTTTTGTCGCTTTCCTAAGACAAAAAAATATTATAATAAATGTGTGCCATGCCTTCGGGTCCCCAAACAGGGCCATGCATTTGGGTCCCCATCCGGAATCAATGGGGGTCATTTAACTATAATCACATTTTTGTCTTAGGAATGCGACAAATACAAAAACATATTATTGAACTCAAGTCTCTATGGCATGAGTAATCAATAGAAAAAAGTCATTTTGGGGTTGAACTACTCCTTTAAGAAGGATTCAGTGTAGAACCTCAGTGTTACAAACACAGACTAGATTCTGACAGATATTTTAATGGCATGCTTATCTCCACCCACCTTTGTCTCCAATATATATATATATATATATATTTCTCCCCTTGTTGCAACCATCATCTGCATACGGTATTAACTCGTCTACCTGAACATAAAACAGAGCATCGCAGAGATAAGCCGTCTGGTTTATTGCCACCTCACCAGAGTGAAAACTTTATTTTTTTCCTTCTTCCAAGAGAGGAAGTAAAATTAGCATTTAAATAGCAACACATATTCTATCATCTAACTTGATTTGCTGCCACAGCAGTTGACACACGGTAAAAAAAACAAAAACAATCAAGATGAAGGGAGGAAGCTGAGAAAATGAAGAAAAAAAAAGATCTTTGGCGGCGATGGGAACACTGATGTCTTCTACTGATGTTTATGTATCACATGATGGCACTGCTATGGTAGCAGAAATGAACTGCCTTCACCTCCTGCTAGAATTCCTCCTACATGCTATGGTATCGTTTACAGATATAATGTGGTTTCTAAGCTGCTGAGCAGAATGATTTGCACCACCCTGTGCTCCTAGTGCACTGTGGTCTCTCAGAACTAATGTAGCCTCGGCCCGGGAGGCGAACCCGGGACCCCGATATCCGATGACATGTGCGTTACCACTCAACTAAAAAGCCACGCTCGTTAGCCAAGCTGCAACGCACACAGCTGTATAGCCTACACTAGCTGAGTTAGCTATCCACAACGTCCCATCGTGCATTGCGCAGAAGGTGTGCGGCAGCTGTATGTCTGCTGTTCTCCGGAAGTGTCCCACACATACAGGTAATTCTACAGTAAATTCTTGCAGAAACAGGTTCACTCGGAAAAAAAAGTTGTTCTGGGATATCATAACATCAGTTTAATGTAATAAAACGGCTAGTCCAGAATTCTCTTTTAAAGGAGTGCATTTGGATCACCATCCAAAATCAATGGGGGTAAATGTTTGTCTTGGGAATCCGACAAAAAATATTATTGAACTCAAGTCTCCATGGCACGAGTAATCAATAGGAAAAAATATATATTTTTGACGTGAACTACTCCTTTAACCATCTGGTGGGGGTGTGAGCCTGGTTCAGTGAATGACAGGAGGTGTCTGATATGACTATTTAAACTGATTTACATTTAAAATCTATCACAGGCGTCAAGTGTTCATACTCCAGAACCCATGTATTGGTACAGCTGAACATGTGTTTGATTTTCTTTTAAAAGCACATATAAAAACAAATAAAACAGAGGCAAAATATTACAAATTGACATAAAATGTATAATCGGGAGCCATCTGCCATTTGATTAATGGCAGTGATGTGCTGTGTGCCAGTGCATAAAGCCGTGGGCCACGAGGGAATTGTGTGTTTATTTTGGCTGGAATATAACATGGTAGCAGAAGGTTGTAAATCACAATGCATAGATCAGCCTATCCTTCCCCTCTCTGCCTGCCACACGCACACAGACAAGAAACAAAGAAGGTAGTGGCACTGTGTACTCCATCCCACCTAGAATGAATTTAACTTAAATTCTATTTAGTGTACTGTAATAGTGGATACTGAACGAAGTACTTTTACAACAGGTACAACGGATATTGCAAAACAGGACAGACTTGCGTACCAATGGGCATCGTTCACAATGGGCATCGGCCTAGTAAATATATAATATCAGCTGTAGAACTGTGTTGTGGTATGCTGGTCTTTGAGACAAATTAGTTTGATGACTGGGCAAACAAGACTCACAACAGCACATTTCAACTAAAAATTGTCACAATGCGGCACGTCTATTTTTGCCAAAAAATATTAGACTCCGGTCAACTAAGTAGCTAACAGATAGACCAGCCCACCTAGGATTCTCCTTCTAGTACAGTTTGTTAATAAAGCCAGTATGTAGACATCATTCAAAATGTAGTTTAGCAGCTCAGTGCTCTAACTTTGAAAAGGAAGCCCTGCATTCTATGGCGCCATTTCTCAAACAGTGGGTCAGGACCCATTTGTGGGTCGCGGATCGATTTTCGTGGGTCACAAGTGAATATCCCTTTATTTTTGGTTTCCTACATTTTGTCATTGATTGTTCATTTAAACAATTTTCTAAAAATTTCCACAAAGATTTGAGAATTTGAGAAGACATGTATTTCTCAAATTAGAAAAAAAAGAGGGAGGGGGATCTCTCTTGGCGTCCCAGTCCCGGAGACGCGTCCCAACGGTGGGGATCCATCCCCACGTGGGGACGGAGTGCCGTCAGGTAGCACCTGGAGACGGGGACGCGGTTCGACTCGCGTCCCCACAAGGGAATCGCGTCCCTGTCCCCGTCCCCGTCCCCTCCCCACTGGGCGAAACCAAACCTTAACCCTAACCTTAGTAAAACTAAGGCTGGTGAAATGCGAACCTGCAGATGCTCCGTCTCCCCGCGGGTGAAATGCTAACCTGCCGACGCTGGTGAAAGCTAACCTGGTGAGTGGCTAACCTGCCGCGAATAGAGATCACCCTTGCTGCTAGTGCAAACGACAAATTTCTCTTTTGGGTCTCGAGCTAAAAGGTTTGGGAACGACTGACTTAGGGTTAGGGTTATGTGACTTTATGCTAGGCATGAGCAACAAATAAATAGAGAAGAATGTCTGCAGCGTGGTGCCAGATAACTTTAAGCCCTGGATACATACAAGGGGCTGGATAATACGGTATTGTGAAAAATAATATGGTGACACTCGACTGTGTCCAAAACCAGCCCCCAACAAGTGATATCAGAGGCTGGTACGTCAGCGGTGTGGGTTGTTGCGAAAGTGGTGCTCTACAGAATTTAGAGTGAATGTGATTGTCTCCACAAGCATGAAGAATGCAAACATTGTCAGACATCATTCACTCTGACACACAGAGACAGGAGGATGGGGATAGAGAGAGAGAGACGCAGGAGGAAACAATTGAAAGGCAAGAGTAAAGCATTAAAAGATGGACTTATACCAGGCTCAATGTTCTCTAAAATCAGTGTTTCTCAACTAGTGGATCCTCCTGAAGTAGGTCACCAGATGTTTTGTCAGGGTCGCACAGTAATGTCGCCAAACTCAGAGGAGATTCACTGTTTAACGGATCACATGGACAATTTATACACATTAGTTTTTGTCCTCAGGTATTTCGAGTGACTCTCCTTATTCCTCTTATACATCTGTTTGCACAATTCCTTTCTTTCTTTCTTTCTTTTTTCAATGAACACACTTAATCATGACTTTGGCACCAAAGCAGAATTATTCATGGCCTATTGAAATGAGCCCGTCGCACCATTAATCAGATAGCAGTAACTGCCATGGATGCGGCCGGCGCCTATTAAAATGTATGTCCTTTTAATTTGGCCGCGCGCAGCCGGCAAAGTGCAGCATACACGCCTCATCCTCCCTTTAATAGTCTGTCATTTACATTCATAGCAACGGAGAGGAGTCAAGGGCCACTGCTGCTTGGTGAGCAAGGTCAGCAATGCAAGCTTCTTTCCTTCAGCGTCCATATTGCGTCCCTATACTGGGCTGAACATCCGGCGAAAACAGAAGATCTACAAGCTCACATTGTGTAACGTTGTGACACATTGTGAGCTGGTAAATCTGCTATTAAAAGAAATGGCCTAGTATAGACCCCTGAGGGACTGTGGTCAACAAAGTACAGTATATAGTGTTTAACCCTTAAGTTCTGTTCGGGTCATTTTGACCCGTTTTACATTTTCATTTGGAAAAAAAAGGTAGAAGTTTACATTTTTTCCACCTGAAACTCACTGGCCTTAAAGATTCTTCTGAGATGAACGTGTAAAAAAAATATTTTTGCACTGCACCCATGCTACACGCCCCTCAGATTTTTTCAACCTTAACACCTTCTAAGCCACGGGGAGCCCCTTAATGTTAAAACCGTACTATATCGCACATCCCCCCAGGGACTCTCAGCCACGTCGTACATTCCCGGACTTTGTCTTTAAAACCGGAATAAAAGCTTTTGATCCGAAAATCGGCGATCGTCTAACCTTCCCTAGTCACCACTCGTGCACTGATAGCTCATGCAGACCGTGCATGAAGCAGAGGTGACGTCAGCGCCTCTCCTTCTCCAAGGCTACTCCCAGCCATCCGTTTGCTGTCTGCACACTCGAGCTCCTACAGCAGCCATGCTTGGGGCTATGCTAGCGAAACTTTTCAGTTCTGTTCTTCAGTCACACATGGACTATTTGCGGGGACATTTACGTGAAAGGATCGCGCACGCGAAACGCACGGGGACATCGACGATCGGCCAAAACCCCCATTCTATCCCAACGGAAATCGAGAAAATCATGGTGAGTTACTGGCCTGGGGGGAAAAAAAAAGAAAAAACAGCGGCGCTGTTCAAGATGGAGGGGCTGCGGGGTCATGTTTATAAACATAATATTATGTCTCAGATCACAATACAATAATAGAAATGTCACGGCTAATCTACCAACCACCATTCTATTTCGGACGTCAAGGTGTTAAGTGCTGTTCGGGTCATTTTGACCCGGAATGCACAGAAATACACAGTATTGTGCCAAAACACAGACACACAGCCCCCCCCCCTTCTAACACCCCCTTCTGAAGCCCCCTGTCTGATTTTCATTTTTTCCTATAAGCATGAGCAAAATTGCCCAGTATTAAATAAAGTAGTTTTTTTACATGAATTCCAGCTAAATCAGTAAAAACGCCTAGCTCGTTCAGTGTTAAATGTGATATAGCAAAGCAGAAATGCAAACATTTACCATATATATCATATGAATTGTTTGGTATTGAGTCAAAGTCAATGTATCATGATGATTTGTTAAGTTAAAATTTATATTAGTGTTGTTTTTTTTTAAACCAAATATCCCCCGGGTCAAAATGACCCGAACAGAACGAAGGTGTAGTGAATCTGAACAGAACTTAAGGGTTAAATGGTTAAAAGTAGTATCCACTTATTTCAGTTCATCAGGGCGAGTCTCTCTGAGTGCTGATGTTCAGTGATGCAAGCTATCTTCCTGTGTGTGTCCATGTGTCATAGCTGCTTACATAACATGTGGCAGTAATAGAGTAGGTCTCTATATTCACACCCTGGACTGTGAATATAGAGATTATTGAAGGATGTGTCTATTGATTGGCTGAATACTTTATTAACAGTTAGCAAACATTGCAGTGTTAAGATTATACAATGACGCTGAGCCCTCTCCTCTACTCCCTGTACACCTATGACTGTGTGGCCACACAGTACGCGGATGACACGACTGTGATGGGTCTGATCGATAACGACAACGAGACGGCCAACAGAGCAGAGGTTGGAACATTGACAGAGTGGTGCCAGGAGAACAACCTTGCTCTTAAAATTGACAAGACCAAGTGGTCTTCCGACGGCCGGAGAGAGAGCACACACCTATTCACATTACTATTCACAATAAATAACGTACTTGATACAGTCTTTTTTTCACCCTCTACCAAATCTCTTTGCCAAAAAAATGCGTGGTGAGCTTGTAGATCTGCTTGTAGATCTTGGCAAATGTTCCGCCTCAGGATAATGGATGTTGAGGATATTTTGATTATCACCATAATATGTAATTTTCATATCGTCCCATCCCTAATTCACATCAATGGGGTTGCAGTGGAACAGGTCGGTGACTTCAAATTCCTCGGATTACAAAGTTCGAGGGACCTCAATAAGTTGGCCACGCATACCACGTGGTGAAAAATGCACCGTCTCTATTGCCTCCGGAGTATTCTACAGCAGCACCATCGAGAGCGTCCTGATCAGTGGCACCACTGCCTGGTTTGGAAAATGTACCACTTTGATTGATTGAAGACTTTATTAGAAGTTTGCATAGGAGAAGGTACATGAGTGCAGTTCACTAGTACAAGGTCAACTAAAAGGATAAACACCATAAGAAAGCTTTTGCCTTGGGCTTGTTTCAACTCACCCTTGGTGAGTCAGTTGCTTCTGTGTATTATTCTGTGTATTTAATTCTCATTTTAAACTTAGTAAAAAGGAACATCTCAGGTGCAGTATATTGTAGTGACTGGGCTAGGGGTGTCGGCGGTTAACCGGTTAGCTGATTGTTAAGAAATAACCGGTTATGCTT
>NC_137815.1:48913819-49211319 GCF_963921795.1 Nannobrachium achirus
AGGTTTTAAATGTTTTCCTCTCTCCAAAAATGATGTTTTAGCAAATTCAACATAAACACGGCAGAACTAGGGCGGAACTAGGCAGAAAGAGCCTGCTGGTTGGTCAGTCAGGGACCAACAAGAAGGCTGACAAAGGGTGAATTGGGGTCCTAACTCATAACACATGAAATGATAGACAAATAAAACAGTACTATGCAGAAAATATCATCGTAAAAACTAAATAAAAAATAAATTGTATTTGAAAGGTCAGGGTGAAGTAAGGATAGGATTTGTCTTTTTTACCAGCTGAAACAGTGGTGCCAACGGCACAGCGTATCGTGGGTGGTGAGCTTCCCCCTCTCCAGGATATACACCAGAGACGATGTGTGGCTGTGGCTAAGGATGGAAGTCAAAGATGCTTACCACCCCGGCCATGATCTGTTCAAACCGCTGGAGCAATACCACCAGACCCTTGACAATATCATCGTAAAAACTCGTAAAAAGTTTTTATCTAGCAGCAATTAGACTGCTGAATAAGAGCTAAGCCCGGGCCCCCTGCACACTGAACTGTGTTTTTAATGCACAGACTGATCTGTGGTTTAAATGGACTTTCCTTTACATATATTCATGATACTAATGTGCAAATTAGCCACTTTTTTGTAATGCACTTTATTCTACTTGTATTCTTTATCTATCTTCTAAATGCATTGATGGGCCGGCACAATTAAGAATTTCACCCATGTTACTTGTAATGTGATGAGACAATGACCATACATGAAAGCTAGATAGCATTCTTAGGTTCTATATAAAGTGTTTTACTGATTGCTTGGTCTACCTACGTTATTTTTTCTAGATTGATATTTCTATGCATTTGATGTATTGATGTATTACCTTGCTGTAAGTCACTCTGGATTAAGAGTGTCTGCTAAATGCCTAAATTGTACAATAAAGTTTGATTCTGATTGTGAAACTAAATGGATAACACAAAAATCCCTAAGCACTCGTTTCCATTGTGGTCTTGTATATACAATAACATACGAGAAATAATTTCTGGTGAGGACCAGAAGGATCAGTTAGTTTCTTGCACCTTTGTACTGCAAAGTTTGAATTATAAATCACCGGTACAGTATCACTGCAATAGTTGAACTCTCATCATCTCAATACCTGATAAATTACAACCACTTGCCAACCTACAGTACCATTGCTCTGATGCACATCAGAATGTTGTTTTGTTGTACCGTTTGTGCTACTCTCGGTTGCATTCATATTTGCATTATACCAATACCACTGGTGAAATATCTTCTCAGTTCACTGTGCACAGTAACGTTGAATTGATCATTTCAAATTGTGTACCGGCACGTAAAACGCTGATGGTGCACTTCCCCCGAGTCGGCTACTCATTCAAATGACACTCTGCATATGGCTAGCATATAGCTGATACTCAGACTGAGCATACAGTCACCCGTGTAGGTTGCAAAACATCAAGTTACACGTCCAAAGCTGAGTGCTGAAGGGAGGGAGACAGACGGAGCGGGGAGAGGATGTGCAAGGGGTCAAACTTGCAATCATACAGTTAGTCAAGCTGCCACACAGGCCTCTGTCAAGCAAGGCATCTCAAAGTACACGTTCAATAGATGGAACGCACACGCACGCACGCACGCACACACACACAGACACACACACAGACACACACGCTCAAAAAGATGCACAAGCACACTGGCACATGCCCAAGTACAGTTTTGAAGCAGGTAGCCAGGAAGTTGCCAATAGTATTTTTGCTCTACATCTGAAAGCTGAGTGGCCTCTAGTTGTAGAGTGGTAAACTGGCGCACCATAACTAACTATGCAGGGCACACTGCCTAATAATGCAGTTCAGCGTTTTCTCCAGGTTCCTTGCAGGCATTCAAGTTTTTCACGATTGTTAACACAAAAATCAAAAATTCTTCACATTTTACACAACCTTCACTTCATGTACCTATCGCTCGACCCCAACACACTATTAAAACTATTCAAATCTCTACACATTAAGGTCTGATGTCAATTACACAATCTCCTTGTTATCCAAACACTACACAGTACACACACACACAACAGGGAGAACACCGCTTGTGATATAGGTGAGGCCCTCCGGCCAGACAGGAACCGGAGGCGTGTTGCCTAAATCATGTACCGAAATACAACTTGTTATGGCTGCATATTTGTGTGCTGTTTTGTGTTTGACTATGAAAGAAGTAGGCCTTCACGAGTCATTTTACAAAAGCTGTTATTGTATTGAGAAACGTGCATTAACAATCGTGAAAAACTGGAACAATACCTCCCTTCAACACCAATATTCCCAAGTAAACTGAGACTGTTGCCGTGGATGTGACATTCTTGAGCAATATCCTGAAAAATGTATAATTTAGCAAATGGCCAAATACATATCAATTTCAGTTTTCAGAGAGGGTGTCACAGTGAAAGGAGGTAACAGACGTCATTACTCCTTCCTTCTTAGCCTGTCATCGCCAGCTATAAATGAGTCCACTGTATCTTCTGAACACATCACTATGTTGCTATAGAAAAGAATAGAATAAATGCTGATAAACATTTAACGTCTCACTCTCCACCATTCCTCATTCCTCTTAAATCAGCATAGAATATAACAATAACTACTTATGTCACAATAGTTTTATTATAGATCATACTATCTATCCATCTATCCATCTATCCATCTATTCATCTATCCATCCATCCATCCATCCATCAGTGAAATACTCGGTCAGTCAGTCAGTCAGTCAGTCAGTCAGTCAGTCGTCAGTCAATCAATCAAGCCATATCACAACAAGTCGTGACTACCAAGTCAAGACCATACTCTTACAGACCCAACAATTCCCCCACGAGCAAGCGCTCGGAAGAGGTGGCAAGGAAAAACTATTGTTGCATCACATTATACAAGTGTATGAGAATTAAATGCATGGCTTTCAGCTCCTAGACAAGACAGCAAGAAGAAAAAATAACACAAATAAAACAATTGAAAATTGCACAGCTTGTTGTCACCAACACCCCTGCTTCGGTGATAGCAGCGCTGTGGTGCGTGGGTTCTCACCCTCTTGTACTTTGTACTTCGAGTGGGCAGGGGCTCCTAGAGTAAACACTCTGGAAGTTATTGCTGAATCACTTATGACCAGCAATGTCTCTCCCTCATGCCTCAAGTAGCTGGCAACTTTAGAGATGAAAATTGTGCAAAATGTAAAAAAAGATAAGAAAAGAAAAGAAAGAGACACAAACAACTATAACACTGTAAAATACGCTAAATCTGTGAGGTCAGGGAGTAGCACAAAATGAGGTGGCTATACTGGATACTGTGTTGTTGGTAACCACCACCATACATCCATCTAACTCCCAGTGTGGCTAGTCCATACATTATAAAATAACAGCTTCTATTCATGGCAAAGCATTTCAATAGCTCACTATTCATTCATAGCCCCCTACTGTATGATATACATTTTAGCCTCTTCAGAAAGGTGATATTCAGTTATTAGAAAAAAGGAAAACTTCATTTCACAAGTAAACAATCGCCTTCATCTTTCAAGGTCAGCTATACAAAGAACATGTAAGGAAGAAACTTTTTCCACACTTAGACTCTGGCAACACACATTATCAGTAAGTCAACAAGCAATGAATCAGGTGTATCAAATCAAACGTTGTTCACAACAACTATGAGTCTGTTATCCACGAATTCTAAAGGTGTGCTGGTGTTGGTGGGCAAGCTAAAACGGTTTGGATTTTACTGACACTTAACCACCTATTATGACATGCCCAGAATAGGAATGCTAGTGTTCATGGGGTCCAATAGAGTACAAAACAAACATTTCAAACCAGCAATTCAAAGAATCTTAAGAGATCTACAATACAATGTGTAGGGACCCAGTCCAGTGGTTGCATTTATTGCACTAAAGATGTACCGTACGTGCAAGGTAGCCCCCCATGCAAGCCAATAGGGCAAGGTAATGCGGTTGGTTTTGTCTCATTGCCGCTCTGAGCACTGTGGATTAAGAGTCTGCTAAATGCCTTAATCAGGGGTCTTCAACAGGGGGTCCGGGACCCCTAGGGGGTCCTCAGAGTTACTACAGGGGGTCCTCCAAATCTTTGTGTGATAGTTTGTTGACTTTTTTTTTTTTTTTTTTTATATTAACCACTTGAACTCTAGTGTCCATATTCTGAGAACTTTAGCCAAAAATAGCAGATCCTACAAGCTCACAACATGAAAAGGTAGGGGTCTCTCTTTCAACTCTCTCTCAACTAAGGGGTTCTTGGCCTGAAAACGTTGAAAACCCCTGGCCTAAATTGTAAATTGTGTTGTTCTTTTTCACGACCGCAAAGCGATCTTTGTAATACAAATAATATAAAATATCAATTCAGATTTAGCATTTAAAGAAATGACAAAAGCAAAAAATAGATAAATAAATAGCTGTGCTTTTTCCAGCTGTTGATCACTTCATTAATGTCTAGTGGGGCAACATTTAACTAATTAAGCACAATCCTTATTTGCCTCCTGGGGTCTGTACTTGCCCCCCTCCTGTTTTCCCTCTACACCAAATATATTCACCGAAACTAGCTGGTCTACAAGCTCACAACGTATCGTGAGCTTGTAGATCAGCTATTTTCCATCCATCCATCCATCCATCCATCCATCCATCCATTCATCCGTGATGTACTCATAGTCAGTCAGTCAGTCAGTCAGTCAGTCAGTCAGTCAGTCAGTCAGTCATTCACAACGTATTGTGAGCTTGTAAATCAGCTATTTTTGCCAAATGTTTGCTTATTATGACATGCCCAGAATACTGGTTAGAAAAACTGTATACAATAATTAAAAAAAAATGTATTATTTTTTGTTTGCTTTCAGACACACCAACATAAGGCCCCTCATTTTTTGATTAGGCTACGGTGCAGTATTTTTTCTGTCTGACTGACACTTTAAATGCTGCCATCTGCCTTTGCACAGTGGTACACAATAAAAGCCATAAACGCTGGAAAATAAAAGTCAATGACAAAGAAATTACTCAATTAACCATGCATGATATGAATTTCTATTTGTTTCACGTGATCTAAATATCTTCATGTAACTGACAGACTGTCCATTCTGTCTTGTGCAGATTCCTACACTAACATTAACCACCACTAACCCATGACTGAACCTAACCTACTTAGAAACATATAGGCCTACGCAACTTCATTAAATAACCCCTTTCAACTATTTCGGTCATGTCTTTATACTTATTTACTCTTTATAAAACAAACAAACAAAAAAATAAGTACAAGTAAAATACCAGATCTACAAGCTCACTATGTAACACTGCAAGCTTTGTAGGTGGGCTATTTCCGCTATTCGTCATACGACAAAACAAACCCATGCCTAAACCTAAATGAAACAAATCAATTAAACCACAACATACACCATTCGATTGTGCTGTCTATCATTCTTCCTTTCTGACACTTCCTGGGATAGCACGCTGTGAAGAAGCCAGATGTAGCCTTTGCTAAGCGTGCAGGGGCGTCACAAGGGGGGGGGGGGGGGGGGCGGGGGAGTGGGACTGAGTTACTAGGGCCCAAGGTGGAGGGGCCTGGAATTATTTTATACTTTATATAGCTATTGAGAAATAGCAGATCTACAAGCTCACAGCGCAGCACCGAGTGCCGCGCTGCGAGCTTGTAGATCTGCTATTTTTGAAAAGTCTTGAAAATGTTGCAAATCTTTGAATATACTTATTTTTTAAGCGAACATTTTTAACTCAGATTTTGCTTCTGGGTGGTCCCTGGAACTAAATATTTCGAGATGGGGGTCCGTGGCCAAATTCATATAATTTTGGGGGTCCTTCACATGAAAAAGTTTGAGCACACTGACATAGAAACATAGGTTTTTCAAAAAACCTTTTAGAAGGATTTGAAACATTCAAAGACTTGCACACATTTTCATGATTCTTCAAAAATAGCAGATCTACAAGCTCGCAGCGTGGCACTCGGTGCTGCGCTGTGAGCTTGTATATCTGCTATTTTTCAATAGTTAAAGCACAAAATGTGAGTAAATCCTTGTACCCAGGGCCCAGAATTTGGTGCGACACCCCTGTAAGTGTGCTTTGGAATGGATTGTGCTGGCCTTTATGGTTAACATTCCACAGGGCACACCAGTGAGTGCCCAGACCAAGACCGTGTTGATGGAAATGCCAAGTGAAAAGCATCTGTTGGGTTAACATGGAGCATTGTGATGCGCAAACAACAAGCTCTTTCAGACACCACACTGGGCTTGATGTTAATTGTATTACTATACTTTTGAGGGCCAAGCGTATGTGTACACTTTCCTAATGCATGGCTTTTTGCACACAAACGTCTTTCAGTCTGTGTGCGGGCACACATGCGTACAGTACATGCATCCGTGCGTGCGTATGTCATCTCTAGTCTAGAACATAGCAAAGTTTATAGTAATAAGTATATTATTTATAGTATATGATTATTCTTTTTTGCCTAATTTAAATATTGCAGTGCTTATGGAAGTAATGTGAGGATGCAGGAAAAAAGTATTGTTTGCAATGAAATGTCAAAACAATTGTTATATACCTGTCCATGCTATAGACACATGGCGAGGATAATGTACAAACACTGCTTTGTTGCCACCGTACCAATTAGCGGAATTGGAACGCTTTGACACACTCCTCCTATACAGCAGTAATTATTTTGAGTGTGACTGCCATCTTTGCTTCATGACACTGTTTTACCATTACATGAGCTGTCTTCTGCGAGAGGAAACTTCCTATTTTAGCAACAGCCCTATAGGTGAGAAGACTCATGAGCACAGATACACGCAAACACACAGAGACCCAACAATTCCTATGCGGCATAATATTTGTTGCATTGTGCAAGGACACTCCAGCATGACAGGGCAACAATTGCAGCTCTCGGCCATCCAATTTAGCTGCCAACCCCAAAAAGTCCCATCAAACCGACCTTCACAATGATAGGCCTGCTTTTCAAACTCAAGGCCACCACAGAAGTAGCTCAATACATAACAACACATGCCTTCCTGCAGCCTAATGCGGTTCCCTTGAAAAGAGGTGCACTCTTATTTATGACATTCCATTTTATTCTCATTTGAATTTCAAAGGTTTGTCCTTCATATCTTTGGGCCAAAACGTAGTTTAAGATTAATTAATGAAGACTCACAAATTCATAGAAACCTGAAAACAATCAAAGCTATTTTGTTTACTTTCTAGATACTGTAGGAAAAATGAACAAAATGCTGCCAATTTCAAATTTTTTACTGATTCCTAGCTTATCGTTATGCAACTTGGACGACCCGCTTGTCGACGTGTCAGGCCCTGAATCTTGTAAGGAGCCCCCAGTAAGCAAAGCCACCAAGAGAGCACCCTGGGCACGATATGCGCTGTGCGTTGCATAAACGGAAGTGGCGGAAGTGCTGCGCTTAAGGGAAGTTATGTCATGCGGTGCGGGTCTGTTTACATCCCCCAGCGAAAACAAACAAAAATTGATTGTAGCTCTTAACTCGCTCTTATAGGAGTAACTTTGTCGGAATCCAACAATCCATGTTTTTGTTTGGATATTGTTTATTGCGAGCACAACCGACGATGCGGGAGACGTAGAATAGATTTTTTTCCCAGCTGGGAATACGTTTGCAGGAACACCGCACTGTAAAAAAAATACAACTTACGGAAAAATTCACACGGTGTAAGCCCCACCTTCCTATGCACTTTCTGCCTCATATCGTGACCAGGCTTTTCTCTTCGGAGATGAGAAAGCTTGGCTACGCAAGGTTACCAAGAGAGTGAGTGCATGTACGCCAAGTCGCTTGTTGCTCAGAAACGTGCTACAGTACGTCCTGTGAAACCATACCTGTCCAGGTGAAACACCTGGTTTTCAGCAAGTCCCAAGCAAATACAGCTTTCAGATGCTGTATAATGCATGATGAGTGTCACAGTGTGGACATCTCCACCTGAGTATGAGAAGATACTTCTCCTTTTCCCGCTCAAAGATGTCTGTGCCACAATGTGACATTTAAAGTCTGTAAATTCAGCAACAGAGCACAAGTACTGTTTTCTGCATGCTACACATTGCTTTACATTCCCCAGCTGAGTGATCAGACCAGGCACTACAAAGATATCTATCTGCTTACAGTATGTGTGCCTGCCACAATGCACATGCACACACACACACACACACACACACACACACACACACACACACACACTGTAAAGTATACATTATTGCGACCGTCAGGTCGCAGTTACTATCAAAACCTCCTCCGGCTGTCTGTTTGTCTTTCCGTCACACATCATGTCACACTTTTGCCCTACTCATATCTCCGCCACCCCTCATTTCTCACATGGCCCTCTTCTAGCGCCACCATGAGGCCGATTCTTTCAAAACACATTTTTGGACACTGCTCCTACAAATGTTGCCCTAAAATCACGCAAAGTGGTACAGACTGAGTATGTCAGACTGAGTAGACTCATGTCATCAATCTGTCCCTTTTAGCGCCACCATCAGGCCGATTTTTCAAACACATTTTTGGACACTGCTCATACAGATTTTGCCCTAAAATCACGCAAAGTGGTACACAGTATCTCTAAAGTCATGTCATCAACATGGATCTGTCCCATTTCCCATATTCCCTCCTGATTGGCTACCATTGCCTTCTAAAGTTTGTGTATGCGACCTGACGGTCACTTATCTCCCGATTTAGGGAGTCTACTGGTAGTAAAGGGGTGGCAAGTGTATATGTGTGTGTGTGTGTGTGTGTGTGTCAGTGATGTGTGTTTGTGTGTGTCCAATTTAGTCGTTACGTCAATTTTTTCCTCCCCACACACATGTGTTGTCACTGTTGTTGTATCCGACTGACTCACCTGCCAGTGAGGAGACCCCACTGCGAGGATGTAAATCCTTCGCTCTACTCCTCCCGCACAACACTTCCTGCTGACAGGTGCAGCCTTAGCCCGTTGGAATACGTGCAGTGACCAATTTATAACCCTCCCGGTTCAGCTTCTCTCCCCCAAACAAGGGCCTATTGTGTTCGTAAGGACGCTTGACGGATGTACCACGGTAGATTCGAACCCTACGTAGTATGGGCAGGCACTTTACCACTGCAACACCCAAGTACCCACTAATGCTATTGCTGCTATTCTTTGCTATTTTCCCTTGTTGCTACAACATCAAGGAGCCAAAAGCCAAGACTTGTTCTCTCTTTATACTAATGTGACAATAAAGAATCTTGAATTCATGAAAAGAATCTTGAGATTGCCTTGCTCTTTGGCAACACTTATGCTTTTGTGTCCTTTGCTGAGGATTTTGGCATGCGAGGCAGAAACAACTAGTTGGGTGCCTCTTAGAAGCCAACAATAAAGGCAAGTCCCTTTAAAGCCAGTACGGTCTGAGATCATGTGTTCCCTTTGGAACTGTTGCCAATGTATTTCCATGGCTTTGCTGCAAATGTCTTCCTTTTTCACTTTAGCACAGATTGTATTCAGTCTGCTCTGTGATGCTATTGTATATGCTTGTATATTCTATGTGTGCAGAGTCTGCACCTATCAGTCAGTTCATACATGTTATCCACACAAGTTTATCGTCGCTGTTGGGCAGAAAGCTTGTATGTCCATGTTTAAACTGTTTGTTTTTTATCCTTACTTCACCGTACAAGAGTGTCAAGAAAAATGGCAAAAAATGGCTCACAACGCATTATATCACCTGTTTAAACTGGATTAGAATATGATTATTAACCTACTTCCTTCCAGAAAAGAAAAGAAAAGCTTGTGAGTGTGATTACTAAAAGTTGGTTCCATTTCCCGAAAAGTAAAGGTTTTGGACATAATATAATAGCCTAAGGTTGTCACCCAACAGCAAAGATATCCGAGGTTGGGAAGGATTAGCCCTAGTTGGAGGCATCTCATGAGCCACAAGGTTGAGTCATAGGGTTTTCTGCACAGGAGACTGCCGAATGGCTTGGTAGAAGCTGAAGTCATCACAAACCCACATAAGTGTCAGCATCTCCTTTTCAATTTAGGCATAATGCTGCGGCACTGGAGACAGAGGTCTTAATTATGCATACAGTATACTGTATGTATATACTAGTATGTCATTGTTTCTATGCTGCACTGCTCCCAGGCCAAAGGAGTGTCAGCTGAGACCTCTTGTTTGAATCGAAGAATGCTAATTTGGTGAAAAGATTAGCTCTGGTTTGAGCATGGACTACATGCATTTATTTATCTGTGAGGAGATCACACAAGTTATAATAATTATGATTTTTTTTTTCTTTCTTTCTTTCTTTCTTTCTTTTTAATTTTTTTTGCAAATTTTTTGGTGCCCTTCGGCAGCGTGATTCCCAACACACAGTCCGTCATGTGCGTCATGGTAGCGGCGGCACTGGGTCAAAACATGTGTTAATTAAAGGAATTGAAGCAGCAAGCTGCTGTGCAGACTTTTACTTTTTGATGTTGTAAGATTCCACCCTTTTGTCATGTTCCTCACTTGAGCTTCCAAAGACGAGATCATCATCCCACGTGGCAAACTTCTCTTTGGAAGAGTTCAGCGGCTGATGAGATGCCAAAGGGAAGCGTCTAGCAGGAATAGTGCCCATATGGTGCGATTTAAGTCATGAGCTGCTGTGACTCTGCAGCAAAACGAATCTGCCAGAATCCCGACTTAGCAACTGGTACTGTGAAAAGTTTAGCTCCTCCCAGCCAAGTGTCGTCAACAGAAGGCAGAATGAACGGTTCATGCTTCACAGCATTGTTCGGTTTCTCATTCGATCAACACAAATCCTCACTGCACACCAGTAGGTCCCTTTACGGCAGCGGTTTCCCAAAATTTACCCAAAGATTAGACATTTGACCGGGACCCAAACTAGTGAAAAATGCAGATCTACAAGCACACAGTGAGTGTGCTGGTAAATCTTTTTTTTTTTATTATTATTATTTATTTATGAAAAATATTAGATTTTCTGATTTTTATTCAGGAAATAGTTTTTAATTGATGGATTTCTTTAATCTTTTGAAATATGATATTCTTTAAGTGTAGGAAACTAAAAGGAAATAATTTGATATTTACTCACGACTCACAAAAAATCGGTCCGCGATCCACAATTGGTCCAGAGACCCACTGTTTGGGAAACAATGCTTACGGGACTGATGTCATTCTCAAAAGGTTAACTCTTTAAAGGTGCTGAGATATATTTTAGTTGAAGGTGAACGTTCTATTTTCTGATAGTAATCAGAAATAGAGAAATAGGGATGCAGTAATCAGTAATAAATGAGTGCCCCCTAGTGATTGCTTTATGTCGTCTGAGGAAACACATGTATCATGGCATTCTGCCGTTCCTTGAACAATTTCAAGTCCATTTAATGCACAATTTACTTCAATCCATCTGTACAACGGATCCAGAGGGATGGCAGCATGTCTGTCCCTTCCTTCCTTAAACGTAGCTGATCGAAGCGCGTCTGTTTGTCATGACTGCTGCTGCGGTAAATCAGTGCCATTGATTAAACAATGATTTCAGCGCCAGTGCCGGGGTTTTTTATATTTTTATCCTCATTTCCGAGGCTCCTTGTAAATGTAACCCGAGTATTTCCGCTTCCTGGTTACGATCGTATTTTCTTTCACCCAGAACAGAAATATGACAATGGCAGCCATCCGTGCTTTTGTTACGGTTGGTAGAGAAGGCCTTGTTTTAAACAAAAACGTGATCTGGAGTTAGATTACGAGATAAACAGTGACCTGTATAGAAAACCTGATTTCTTGATCGAGTTATCTCCCATTGCATTGTGGGAATTTTAGTTTTTCTCTTCAGTCACGGCTGCCGCAGACCACAAGCTACGGTTTATTATAAACCTTATCAATTTCGTCAATCTCACCGACGGCATTCGGTGACATCAAAGAGTCGCTCACCAATCTCGTCGACGGCATCCAGTGAGTTTAAATAAATCTAAGAAAATTCACCTTGAGTGCGGACTGTTTCTATAGGGCAGGGGTCTTCAAAAGGGGGCCCGGGACCCCTAGGGGGTCCTCAGATTTACAACAGGGGGTCCTCCAAGTCTTTGTGTGATAGAAACTTTTTTTCTCCCTTGAACCCTAGTGTCCATATTCGGAAAACTTCAGCCAAAAATAGCAGATCTTGAGGCGCTGTGAGCTTGTAGATCGGCTATTTTCGGCAAAGAGCTTTGGTGTAGAGGGGGGGAAAGAGCAGACAGAGTGAAAGGTCAAGTTTACTAAGTATTGACAGTTCAAGAATCCAAAATACACTGATGATTGTGCTGTCAAAAGATGAAACTATATGGAATCTATGGAAAGGTTGTGGGGGTCCTTGCTTCATCTCTCAACTAAGGGGTCCGCGGCCTGAAAACGTTGAAGACCCCTGCTATAGGACATAGCAGTGGGCGTGGTTTTCTGGTGCCACTATAAATCGTCCATTAATCTTTCCCATAGGGAATTACAAAAAATATCTATATATCAATTATTTTAAGCCATGGCGCTATAGTCTCATCTTAACCACACTGATTGTTCTTTAAGCACTTGGGCTATGACTATCCCTGGCTCTCAGTGTGTCATTAACATCAATCTGTGTGGCCCTGCTGCAACCCCTCTCCTACTCTTCTGATCGCACACCAAGTCATTTACCTAATGGATGAGTGTCATTACCTAATGACAACAACCATATTATGAACTTCACAAAGCAGCGACTGTAGTTCATGAGCTTAAAGGGAAAGGCGGTGGGGGGGAGGGGGGGGGGGGTGTAAGAAGGTTGAAATCCCCCCCCCCCCCCAAATTAAAATGTACTTCAATTCAAACTCACATTGTTTATCAGTGCAATATTTGCTTTTGAAATGTAGTGGAGTGAAAGTCATGTAAGTATGCAAAAAATATAAAAAGTACTCAAGACAAAAAAAAAGGAAAGTGAGCGGTGCAAACACTAATGAGGAGGGGGAGTATGACAAACTTCACCGTCAATATATATATATATATATATATATTTATATATATATATATGTGTGTGTAAGTAATATTATATATATAAGACATATTTAGATACTTCGAATAAGAGAAAGGGGAAGACGGAGATCAGCCGGAGAATCGGAGTAGCAGGAGTGGTTTTGCAGTCGCTAAATCGCAAAGAGTTGAGCCGGAAGGCAAAGCTCTCTGTCTACCGAGCAATTTTAGTTCCTACTCTCACCTATGGTCATGAAGTGTGGGTCATGACCGAAAGTATAAGGCTGAAATGGGTTTCCTCAGACGGGTGGCTGGTATCTCCCTTAGAGATAGGGTGAAAAGTTCAGTCACCCGAGAGAGACTTGGAGTAGAACCGCAGCTTCTACACTTGGAAAGGAGTTCGGGCATCTAGTATGCCCCCCAAGCGCCTTCCTAGGAAGGTCCTCAATGCACATCCCACTGGGAGGAGACCCCGTGGCAGACCAAAGACCAGATGGAAGGATTATATCTCCAAACTGGCTTCGGAACGTCTCGGAAGTTGCTCGTGATAAGGAAATCTGGAAGTCTCAGTTGGAACTGTTACCCCTGTGACCCGATTCCGGATAAGCGGTTGAAGATGGATGGATGGATATTTAGATACTTTGAAGGCAAAGCCATTTGAAAACCAAAGAGGCCAGAAGATGAATATATATTAGTAATATCGCATCTACACCGAGACCTTATAAGAAGTTTGGACCAGCTCTGCTACCAGAGCCTGAGGACTCTGGTGGTCCTTGTCGTCAGTTAGGCGACCAGGTCACAACGATAAGTGATCTTATTTGCCTCTAGAGCTCAAGGCCAAGACCAAGACCTAAGAAGTTTTTCAAAGGCTGTTTATTTGTATTTTAAGCTTGTATTAGCTGCCTGTCATCTATAACCTGTGAAATTATCCACAGTCTGTCTAAAAGTGTGGTTATTTTCTCCACTTATGGGTGATATTCATCTAATACAATTTTGAAATTCAAATTCAATGGATTGTTCAGTTGGTCAATTCATAACATGAACGGTAGATTTTTTTGGCTAAAGCCAACCAATCAGAGGTATCTGTGCATGCCTCCGTGTTTATGACACCATACTAATTATTTCGGCCTAAACGCGTTCTAAATCAGGGTAAACCAATCAGAAGCCTCTGTGCCTATGACATCATGGACAAATCAACAAAATCGAAGTGTTTCATTGGTCTGGTTAACTCATGTCTTCATCATTAGTGACATCATCATTTTTGTAACAAAAAGCGGGCATAGGAGCGGTTTGCACCGCTCAAAAAAAGTACATGTACTTACAGTCCACCACGATTTACACAGCCCTGGGTAGCCCACCTGAACGCCCTTTTCTAGCAATAAAGAGAAGCGTTAAAAAGACTATTTCCATTTGGCAAAGGAGACACATGGGTAGGGAGAGTAGGCAGTGTTGAAAAAGTCAAATTCAGTTTCTGTAATGAGCTGTTGGATGTGTCCACAGAATACAGCTTTTTAACAATGTACAATTCTTGGAAGGAAGGAGGGAAAAAGTGATATACAACAGTAATACCCAATGGTCATTATTTAGGAGGAAATTGGCCTGTGGCAATCCAACCATATAATAACGCAATGATATCCCTGGCCTATATTTTAATGCGATACAATTCTACTTTTAGTTGTCAAAAGCTTTTCTTTTATGTTCTTTAGGAAAGTAGGTTAATATTCATATTTAACAGTACAGCTATTTGGCATTCAATTAGATGTGTTCTAAATAGAATATTATAAGCAACACAATAATGAACTAGAACTGCCCTCTGTCGAAGTGCCTACTTGTGCGCCAGCAGAGCGCGCCATGAGGAGTACTCACCAGTGGCATCACCACTGGCGATGCCAGTGACATCACCACTGGCATCACCAGGAATGCTGGTTCCTCATTGGCTGTTAATGATGACGCTGCAAGAAATGCTGGTCCATGATTGGGCTATGGGCTTAAACACACACAGCTACCTACCTACCTAGTGCCTACTTGTGCACAAGTTGCAAGTTGGCACCTCGACAGAGTTCAATTCTAGTTTGTACTGTGTACGGGGGCGGTGGTAATGCACCTGGATTTTGGACAGTGGGGGCGCTGGCCCTAAGGTTGAGAATCAATAGACCAATGTTCTCAACGTGGGGTCAGGGGCGCTGGAACTCCCAAATCCCAAGGGGAGCTGAGGCTGGAGGAGTTCATGCGTGCGGCCAACGAAAATTCACGTTTTTTATCCGTTTTTTATCCAGTTTTGGGTTATTTTTATTACGGTTTCGGGTGCTTATTCCCCGCACAACGGTGTAACAAGGAGCTGTATAGTTACTAGTTGCGACCGTAAGGTCGCAGTTTAGTTGCGACCGTCAGGGAGCAGTTTACTATGAAAACCTCCACCGGCCGTCCGTCCGTCCGTCCGTCCGTCCGTCCGTCCGTCCGTCCGTCACACGTCACACGTCACACCTTTGTTTGTGTACGGTTTGATGTCATATAAACAAACCTTTGTGTACGTTGCTGTGGCAACAGTCTGTTGTTGCTGGTTTGTTAGTGTACGTTAGCAACCACCTTAGCAACCATGGTTTTACCCTAGCAACCAACTGTTTACCCTAGCAACCAACTGTTTACCATAGCAACCATGTTTTTTTACCCTAGCAACCAACTGTTTACCATAGCAACCAGATACGCAGAGCAGGGATCTCCATATATGGGCATAAACAGGTGACATCACACTGATGTCAGATACTCAGAGCAGGGATTTTTCCATAATATATGGGCATAAAAGGGATTCTGTTAGGGATCTCCATATATGGGCATAAAAGGGATTCTGTTAGGGATCTCCATATATGGGCATACAAGGGATTCTGTTAGGGATCTCCATATATGGGCATAAAAGGGATTCTGTTAGGGATCTCCATATATGGGCATAAAAGGGATTCTGTTAGGGATCTCCATATATGGGCATAAAAGGGATTCTGTTAGGGATCTCCATATATGGGCATAAAAGGGATTCTGTTAGGGATCTCCATATATGGGCATAAAAGGGATTCTGTTAGCTGTTAGTGATCTCCATATATGGGCATAAAAGGGATGCTGTTAGGGATCTCCATATATGGGCATAAAAGGGATTCTGTTAGGGATCTCCATATATGGGCATGAAAGGGATTCTGTTAGGGATCTCCATATATGGGCATAATAGGGATTGTATCCCAGATGATGCCCTGTTAGGAGATCCACACTAACAGAATCCATATATGGTCCTACCGACAGCTGCTATAAGCCAACCCTGGCGATAAGGTCTGAGTCGAAGAAATGCTTCTTTCCTGGCAAGAATTGCCCCTTTATACTGTAGGGCTCGTTTGTGTATTGTATGACATCACACCACATCATCGGCTGAGGACTGTGTGATGTCATCATATCTCCATATATGGAGACATAAGTTGCTCATGCCCAAATATGGGCTGGTGAGGTCAGACTTAGTGTGATGCGTAGGTTATCTCCATATATGGAGATTCAACTTCAATGAGTAACCATGGCAAACTGTCAACTGCCCGTATGTCTTGATAATTGGTAAAACAAACTTTTGGCCTATTTGTGGAGATAAGCGACCAACGGTCGCTTATCTCCCGATTAGGGAGTCTTACTGGTATGAAAACCTCCACCGGCCGTCCGTCCGTCCGTCCGTCCGTCCGTCCGTCACACACGTCACACCTTTGCCCTGCTCAATGTATACGTATACTGAGGTGATGTGTCACTGTGACATCACAGATACTGAGGTGATGTGTCACTGTGACATCACAGGTGAGATCGCAGTGATGTCAGATACTCAGAGCAGGGATCTCCATATTTAGGCATAAACAGGTGACATCACAGTGATGTCAGATACTCAGAGCAGGTATCTCCATATATGGGCATAAAATGGATTCTGTTAGGGATCTCCATACTGTATATGGGCATAAAAGGGATTAGTGATGTCAGATACTCAGAGCAGGGATCTCCATATATGGGCATAAAAGGGATTAGTGATGTCAGATACTCAGAGCAGGGATCTCCATATATGGGCATAAAAGGGATTCAGATGGAGATTCAACTTCAATGAGTAACAATGGCAAACTGTCAACTGCCCGTATGTCTTGATAATTGGTAAAACAAACTTTTGGCCTATTTGTGGCTTATCATCACATCCAACCATCTTAAGATACTCAGCTAGTGGGGAATGCTCTCTTCCCTGGTGAGAATTGCCCCTTTATATAGGGCTTGTTTGTGTATTGTATGACATCAGGCCACATCATCAGCTGTGGACTCTGTGATGTCATCGTATCTCCATATATGGCCATCTCCGTATATGGAGATATAAGTCGTCCATGCCCAGGTATGGGCTGGTGAGGTCAGACTTTGTGTGATGGGTAGGTTATCTCCATATATGGAGATTCAACATTCCAGGTGTAAATATGGCTGCCCGTATGACGTGAGAGGTGGAGGCTGTGATATTTGTGGAGATAAGCGACCAACGGTCGCTTATCTCCCGATTAGGGAGTCTTACTGGTTATTGCGACCGTCAGGGAGCAGTTTACTATGAAAACCTCCACCGGCCGTCCGTCCGTCCGTCCGTCCGTCACACGTCACACCTTTGTTTGTGTACGGTGTGATGTCATATATCTTCAATATGACATCACACCACATGTGTACACAAACCTTTGTGTACGTTGCTGTGGCAACAGTCTGTTGTTGCTGGTCTGTTAGTGTACGTTAGCAACCACCTTAGCAACCATGGTTTTACCCTAGCAACCAACTGTTTACCCTAGCAACCAACTGTTTACCATAGCAACCATGTTTTTTTACCCTAGCAACCAACTGGGCATAAAAGGGATTCTGTTAGGGATCTCCATATATGGGCATAAAAGGGATTCTGTTAGGGATCTCCATATATGGGCATAAAAGGGATTCTGTTAGGGATCTCCATATATGGGCATAAAAGGGATTCTGTTAGGGATCTCCATATATGGGCATAAAAGGGATTCTGTTAGCTGTTAGTGATCTCCATATATGGGCATAAAAGGGATGCTGTTAGGGATCTCCATATATGGGCATAAAAGGGATTCTGTTAGGGATCTCCATATATGGGCATGAAAGGGATTATGTTAGGGATCTCCATATATGGGCATAAAAGGGATTGTATCCCAGATGATGCCCTGTTAGGAGATCCACACTAACAGAATCCATATATGGTCCTACCGACAGCTGCTATAAGCCAACCCTGGCGATAAGGTCTGAGTCAAAGAAATGCTTCTTTCCTGGCAAGAATTGCCCCTTTATTGCGACCGTAAGGTCGCAGTTTAGTTGCGACCGTAAGGTCGCAGTTTAGTATGAAAACCTCCACCGGCCGTCCGTCGGTCACACGTGCGGTCGACCGCACGTCACACGTGCGGTCGACGTGTGATGAGGTCACGATGAGTCATCTATGCCCAAATATAGATTTCTAGGTCAGATGGCCCATAGAGTTTGTGATGTCAAACCTAGCAACCCAATATAAACAAACCTGATGTCAGACCTGAAGTATCCTTTTATACCCATATATGGAGATACAGAGATCTCCATATATGGGCATATTAGAAAGCCCATATATGGGCATATACGGATGACATCAGGGATATCCATATATGGGCATAAAAGGGACAAGGGCTTACAGTTAAGAGATCTCCATATATGGGCATATCAGAAAGCCCATATATGTTCATATACTGATGACATCAGGAATATCCATATATGGGCATAAAAGGGACAAGGACTTAAGAGATCTCCATATATGGGCATAAAGGGACAAGGACTGTTACAGTAGATATAGAGATGTCCATATATGGGCATAAATGAACAAGGACTGACAAACACTGAGATCTCCATATAACCTATGGGAATATAAGGGACGAGGACTGTCAGCTTGTAGACCTATTTTCTAAATATTGTTGTACATTAAAAACTTGAAATGGGTCGTTCTGCATAGTACTTGGGATTTGTTGATGTAAATGTTCACATAGAGTGTAATAATTGGTAAAACAAACTTTTGGCCTATTTGTGGAGATAAGCGACCAACGGTCGCTTATCTCCCGATTAGGGAGTCTTACTGGTTGCGACCGTCAGGGAGCAGTTTACTATGAAAACCTCCACCGGCCGTCCGTCCGTCCGTCCGTCCGTCGGTCACACGTCACACGTCACACCTTTGCCCTGCTCATATCTCCGCATCAGTATGACATCACACCACATGTGTACACAAACCTTTGTGTACGTTGCTGTGGCAACAGTCTGTTGTTGCTGGTCTGTTAGTGTACGTTAGCAACCACCTTAGCAACCATGGTTTTACCCTAGCAACCAACTGTTTACCCTAGCAACCAACTGTTTACCATAGCAACCATGTTTTTTTACCCTAGCAACCAACTGTTTACCATAGCAACCAGATACGCAGAGCAGGGATCTCCATATATGGGCATAAACAGGTGACATCACACTGATGTCAGATACTCAGAGCAGGGATTTCTCCATAATATATGGGCATAAAAGGGATTCTGTTAGGGATCTCCATATATGGGCATAAAAGGGATTCTGTTAGGGATCTCCATATATGGGCATACAAGGGATTCTGTTAGGGATCTCCATATATGGGCATAAAAGGGATTCTGTTAGGGATCTCCATATATGGGCATAAAAGGGATTCTGTTAGGGATCTCCATATATGGGCATAAAAGGGATTCTGTTAGGGATCTCCGTATATGGGCATAAAAGGGATTCTGTTAGGGATCTCCATATATGGGCATAAAAGGGATTCTGTTAGCTGTTAGTGATCTCCATATATGGGCATAAAAGGGATGCTGTTAGGGATCTCCATATATGGGCATAAAAGGGATTCTGTTAGGGATCTCCATATATGGGCATGAAAGGGATTCTGTTAGGGATCTCCATATATGGGCATAAAAGGGATTGTATCCCAGATGATGCCCTGTTAGGAGATCCACACTAACAGAATCCATATATGGTCCTACCGACAGCTGCTATAAGCCAACCCTGGCGATAAGGTCTGAGTCGAAGAAATGCTTCTTTCCTGGCAAGAATTGCCCCTTTATACTGTAGGACTCGTTTGTGTATTGTATGACATCACGCCACATCATCGGCTGAGGACTGTGTGATGTCATCATATCTCCATATATGGAGACATAAGTTGCTCATGCCCAAATATGGGCTGGTGAGGTCAGACTTAGTGTGATGCGTAGGTTATCTCCATATATGGAGATTCAACTTCAATGAGTAACCATGGCAAACTGTCAACTGCCCGTATGTCTTGATAATTGGTAAAACAAACTTTTGGCCTATTTGTGGAGATAAGCGACCAACGGTCGCTTATCTCCCGATTAGGGAGTCTTACTGGTTTTAGCACACAGTGCAACACACAGCACGCATGCACACACACAGTCACTCACACACACACTACAAAATCGGGTATTATTTTTGTAACAGTTTTCTACTGTTTTTTATTCCCATATACAACGGTGTTAGTTTGCCTATAGACAGTTTCTAGTTCTCAAATAAATAGACTTTGGTGTGCCATCAAAGCAGGATTTAAATTTGACTTCCCTTCTGACCGGAGGTGGCAAGGTGACCATGTGATTAGGTCACCATGTGATAATCAAACACCTTTTTTCAACATATTTTATTCCCCAAAGTCAAATACATTATTGTTTTAATATAGCTCTGTGTGTGTGTATACACAGGCTTATTAAAAAAAAAAAAAAAAAAAAAAACTTTTTTTTTTTTTTTTTTTTTCTCCCCACCACCAGGGGAGCTGCAGCTCCCTCAGCACCCCACTTCCAGCGCCCCTGCGTGGGGTCCTTGAGGGGGTTCCAGCCAGGGGGTCCCCAGCTAAATAATTGACGGTTAGGAACCAAATGCACCCTTGCAGGTCTGCACCTCTGGGAGTGTACAAATGGGTTCCATTAGGTTACACCCCGCCATTCCGAAACACCGCTATTCCGAACGTTGACTTCTAACCCTAACCCTACCCCTAACCCTAACCCTAACCCTAACCCTAACCCTTACCCTAACCCTAACCCTAACCCTAACTAACCCTAACCCTACCCCTAACCCTACCCCTAACCCTAACCCTAACCCTAAACCTAACCCTAACCCTGCTTCGGAATAGCGGTGTTTCGGAATGGCGGACTGTTGCCGTTCCATTATACACAGTGTATAAATAAATAAAAAATAATGTACAGGGTAGATTGAGATAAACTTTGAGTTGAGTTGAGATCCCAGAGATTAAAAAATGTAAATAGATGTATCACAACCATCAACAATAACCGAAGAAAAAGAGAAAAACAGATGACAAGAAATCATTCTTAACCTCAGGAACCCTAGCATCCCTAATCTATTAAGGGCATGTCATAATAGGCAAACAAACACTGGACAAAAATAGCAGAATATTCTGTGAAAACACAACATCGATAAGCTCTGCATCGACCAACAAGCTCACAAGTTCACATCTACAAGCTCACAAGCTCACATCTACAAGCTCAGCTGTGGATTGGCTATTTCCGCTATGTGATGTACAAGGAAGTATATAGGGTTTAAGTGGTTGAGCTGCTGTTCAGATTATCTGGCTGTCTGCTCTCCTCCTCCCTCCTGTCAGCAGGAGGACTGGTCCCAGTGGAAGCCCTTCCTAACAAGGAGGGCCTTGGGCGTCCGGGGGGAATAAATAAAGGATTCCAGCAGACTGCGAGTGCCCCACGGGACAGCATCATTCTCTCACTTACCTGCCTCTTCCCTCTCTACTACCGTGCTGCTGCTGCAGCCGGAGGCGAAATGCCTCAACTTGCTAACTCTATCTGGACCCATGACATTCCAACAAAGTCACAAGTTAAGATAAGTCCTTAAGTCTAATGGGGGTTTGGAGTGGTGGTGGCGGAGAGGGAGCAACTATGATTAAGTTTGCACTTCTTTGTCACCTTGGGAAAGGTTGCGTTAAAGGAAAGGGAAAAGTAAAACCCCACAGAAAGTAAAGTATAAGAGAAATCCCCCCCCCCCCTGTCTTTTCCCAGGAGTAATCAATTAATTGTGGGAAAGTTGCCAGCAATTACTGATCAAAGGAGAGGCAGAATCGCAGTCCTTAAGCTTTGAAGAGGTTTAATAAGACACCTACATGCCTAACAGTCTGGCCTGCTTATCATTTTAGTGTGAGTCTTAATGAGACACTAAGATTATCACCTCCCCCTTTGCCTCAGTTCCCTGGAGAGACAGGAACTGTGAAGGACAGACATGGCAAGAAAAATATATAATATATAAATACATTTAAATCCTAGATTAAAGACTGGTAACATTGAATGGGCTTATTTATTTGTGCTTCTTGTTCCGTATGCTTTTTTTTCACTTTCTTCCTTCTCCCCCCACACACTAGTATTAGATTTGAATTTGTGTTGTTTTGTTACATTATATTTAAATAAATGAGAATGCAAATTACATGGCTCCAACCGTTGGATGCATTACGGCTTTGAGTTATTTTCCTCTTGGTTGCCCTGCCCTCTCGCCAGTGTTGCCATGTCTGCTTATTATAAGTGACTTTGGGCTAGTTTTTCTGTGAAGATTTTTGTAAATATTGGTAGTTACTAGTTTTGGGTTACTAGTTTTCTAGGCTTGTTACTTAAAGTTCAGTTGCTTATTTTGGGCGTGTTTCATAAACGTTGTTTAAACCAGTGGTGTCAAAGACCCCATCTGAAAACATTTTGTGCCAGGGACCCCGGTATCAGATTTGTGTTTTAAAAAATATACATATTTCACATTTTGTCCCTTTTTTTCCCCAAGATGTTTCTTTTTAAATAGTCAATGTGTATATAGGTTTACAGGGCTTGTCTCTTGTCTCTCCCTCTCTCCCCCCTTCTGCCTCCCCCTCCCTCTCTCTCTCACAGCTCTTTAGCCTTTGTAAAGTGTCTTGAGATAACTTGTTATGATTTGACACTAATGAAATTGAATTGAATTGAAGTGTTAGTCGCTTCTTTGGGCTTGTTTTTAAAGACCTGGTGGCTTGTTTCTGTCACTAAATCTGGCAACCCTGCCTTCTCGCCAGTAGCCACACCAGCCACATAATCATGAGATATAATTGCACGATTAGGCTTTGGAGGTCAGGTCAAAACACAAGATGGGAAAATAAATAAATAAATAAAGAATAAATAACTAACAGACACAGTCACTTTCCCGGCTGACCCTGTCACATCCCCTCCAGTGCTGAACTCTGCTTAAACCCAGGGTGACAGCGCATCGTCCCCTCTTTTTCAGCCATGCACGCGCGCACGGCGGCGGCTAATTATGGATGTCACAAACAGACGGCTGCATGCAGGGGAGAGCCACAGTTATGTTGCAGAGCAAACTGCCGATGCTGCAGGATGTGTAGCATGGTGGTGGTGGTGGTGTGGACTGTGGAGATAATAGAGACCAGTGGTGGAAAAAAGTACTCAAATGTTTTACTTAAGTTAAAGTATCAATGTAGAAATACTCTGTTACAATTCCTGTATTCGAAATTTACTTAAAGGGGCACTCCACCACTTTTCAACCTATGTTCATATAATTGGTCCTCACTCAAAAATAGCTTTTGTATTTTTTTTTTTATTTTTTTTTTCTCAGAGGAGGGCTGTGGGCAGGTCAGAAACCCATAGTCTTGTGACATCATCGATTGTCAATCCAGCTTATAGAAACTGCAGGCTTTCTATTCCTGAAAAGTTGCAATTTTAAAGTGGAAGCCATTGTTCTCGCGATAATAAAAATCTAAATATTTTTTTCAAAAATATTGATTACATTTTTTTGGGGGAAAATGATGATGTCACAAGACTATGGATTCTGAACTTCCCACAGCTCTCCTAGGAGACTTGGACTGAGTAGAAAAAATTTGTGATATTTTATCATGAACATTAGGGACCTATTATATGAAGACAGGTTGAAAAGTGGTGAACTACTCCTTTAAGTAAAAGTACAAAAGTATTGGTATCGTGATGTCCTTAAAGTACCAAAAGTAGAAAGTACTGATTATGCAGAATGTCCCATTTCACAAGTTTTCAAATGTATAAAATCTTTTGAAAATAGCAGATCTACAAGCTCACAATGTGTCACATATATATAAATGCTGCGCAGACTGACTGGCACGGTGGCACCAGGAGGAGAGACCACATTACCCCCATATTGGCATCTCTCCACTGGCTACCATGTGCGGTACAGAATCGATTTCAAGATCCTTCTCTTTGTTTACAAAGGCTTAAATGGACTGGCCCCTCCTTATATCACTGATCTCCTGTCATCCATCATCAGGACCAGCAGATAGGGGGACACTTGCCCCATCAGGTCAGCAGATAGGGGGACACTTGCCGTCCCGTCATCTAACAAGAGACTCAGGGGGGACCGCGCCTTTGCTGTCGCTGGCCCCACCTTGTGGAACAGCATTCCCGTCACGGTTAGGTTTGCCCCTTCTGTTGAAGTTTTTAAAACCAGGCTTAAAACACTTTTATTTTCACAAGCCTTTGAATCCCCCTGCTGAACTGTGCACTTTACTGATCAGAGGCCTTTTCCCTGCTACTTTTAATGTTTTAATGTGAAGTACTATGGTTGTACGTATATTTTCATTTATGATTGTTTGTAATGATGCATCTTTGACCTGTGAAGCACTTTGGTACAATGAGAGTTGTTTTTAAATGTGCTATACAAATACATTTGATTTGATTTATGTGTGTGTCTGTAGCCTGGAGCCTGGCCTGCAATACTGTTGGATGACCAGAGAGATGCTGTTGAGCAGCCTTGAAATGTACATGCCTCACTTAACCCCATAACCATAACCTCACTTTTGGGGGACAGATTGCCTTGGACCTTTCATTTTGGATCAGCCTGTTTGGGGATTTCTTTCTTTTCACACCCAGTGAAAGTTAACAATGTTATGTGTGGAATGTTATGTGTTAGTTAATGTAATGGGCCATAGCATGCTGAACACAAAACTGAGATCTCTTATGGAAGCTTACTATGGGACCATTATTATCCAATGGACTATTCTGTCATCTGCATAAGCTCAAAGGTGGCTGCCCACTTTTTTAACCAAAAAGACCACTGAAGGTTTCATGTTTTATCGTTAAGCTTGGTTCTTCTTTTCTTTTTCAACCCTGATGTATGACTGTATCTCAGAATATTGGGATCCAGCTGTTGAGCTCTACATTTCATAAAGGAAAACCAGTGTACCTGCCTTGGGATTTGGTGACAATCACACATTATTATTGGACAATGGACATTATCCAATTCTATACCCTAAACAATATCTACCTATACTACATAGGTTCCCTGTCTGTCTGTCTGTCTGTCTGTCTGTCTGTCTGTCTGTCTGTCTGTCTGTCTGTCTGTCTGTCTGTCTGTCTGTCTGTCTGTCTGTCTGTCTGTCTGTCTGTCTGTCTGTTTCTCTGTCTCTCTGTCTGTCAAGCAACCTGGCATCCCTATTTTGGGCATGTCAATGGGCATGAATAAAGTGTTACATTTGTTTATTAATTGTTAATTATTATTATCATTATTAAAATAAATAGCAGGTATTTAAGCCTGCAGTTGTGTTAGAGGAGTGCCTTGAGATGTTGACTGGCTCATTATTGTGCCTTAGGCACGCAAAGTTTGAGCAGCACTGGCATACATACTGCATGTGCTGGGAGCTCTGTAAAACCCAACGCAACGAGAAGGTGGAGTCCCGGGACCATCAAACATCAAAATAAATACAGCCCTAATTGGCTGCTCAGCAGATGTTCACAAATATTTAACCAATGCCCAAGATACTGCAGGCATCATCATGGTGACTCAACCACTAGTGTGAATACCACTCAGACCCAACATCCTCAATTCAAAGCCATTTCAATATCATCAGTGAATGCCTCCCCAATAAGGGTGCAATAATAATTGTTGCACCCTTATTGGGGAAGCATTCAGTCAAACTACATTTAATCATCTATCGTCTACAATAAACTTGATCATTTTATAAAATAACCAATGAATAATCAATGCCTATTTGGAGCATGTAATTATTATAGGTGAAAACAGTGGAAAACCTACCCTAAAAAATATTGAAAAATCAGATCTACAAACTCGTCTCTATTTTTGCACAACACTGTTGTGTGATGATGTATTTCCTGTGTCCACTACAACATGACATTTAATCAAATTCAACCCACTGTACTTTGCTGAACCCTCAGATGTTTATACATGGAGCTATATTTTCGTCCATGCCTTACCCCACACCCCTAAACGTCTTTGTCTTTTTTACTATTTTGAAAAACATTTTAAAATACTTCAAATAGCCGATCTACATCGACATGTTGTGAGCTTGTAGATCATCATACATTTGAAATATATAAAAATGTCCATGTAAGGCATGGACGAAAAATAGCGGCCTTGGTCCCTTGGTCCCCAACCTTTATCCCTAAAAGGAGGACGAGTGCATACCACGGTACATGCATACTGCATAGACATGCACATGACTGTCTCTGTCCATACTGAAAGGAAACTTTCACATTTTGGTAAAAAAAAAAAAAAGATATATATATATTATAAACATCTAAAAAAAGAAATCTTTGAAAAAACCTAATAAATAAATAAATCTATAAAAACAGACATAATCATCAGGTATTATGATTATACTCGGAGGAAGATTCTTTTCCAAAAAGTTTTTTTTTGTTATCAATTATTTTTATTTTCCATAACATGAAATTAGAGACATACATATGAATAGAACAAGAAAAAGTAAAACATTAATCAAAGAAAAATACAATTAACAGACAAACACAAACAATAGCAAAACAAGAAAAGGAAAAGAAAACCCACCCACCCCCTTTCCCCGGACCAACACGGAATGTACAATAGTGCATGCCTGTGCTAGGCTGTTACCACTATATAGTGATTTCTTGAATCATAGCCTTAAGCTTATCTGCAATGTCCGACCACATATTAATGTTTTCTTCTTTTGCTCCGTGTAACCTTGCTATCGACTGCTCTAAATATACTATATCTAGAAAGGTTAAGGCCCACTGGCGAAACGTTAACGTATGAGGAGGTTTCCACCGCGTAGCTACCATCTTCTTCGCCGCCGTTAATCCAGCAAAGAAGATGCGCTTGCGTATATTGTTTAGTTGCAACTGTGAGACGTCATTTAATAAAAATAAAGAAGGAGAAGATATGATATTAATACTAAAAATAGTTGAAAGTTTTGAGGCAACCATATTCCAGAATGACGACACATTTGGGCATTCCCAAACCATGTGAAGGAAGGTACCAATACTATTTGAGGCGCAGAGAGTGCAGTTGGGATTATTCAAAATCCTCATAGCACATAGTCTGCGGGGAGTTAAATAAGTCCGATGAACAAAATTTAAATGAATTTGTTGATGGTCTGGATTTCTAGAAGATAGCCTAATGTTAGACCACACTGTGTCCCAACAAAAGTCAGGGTCCAAATTTGGTACATCATTCCTCCAAACAGTATCAACAGATAGGGGCCCATAACTACAGTCTAATAAAAAACCATAGAGGGTGGAAACCAAACCTCTTGTTCTGTTACCATCACAGATAAACTCATGGAAGGGGTGCAATCTAAGGGGAGCTTGCCATGGGACCCCATAGGTCCTCATGGACGTTCTCAGTTGGAAGTAGAAAAAAAGGGTATTTCCAGGCAGATTGAAGATGTCACACAAATCTCGAAAAGGTCGTAAACCATTTCTATCAAATAAGTCCCCTAATGTACGAATCCCCTTAGCCCTCCACCTTGGAAAGCGAATGGGGCGATCCTCGATTAAAAGTCTTTGATTATTGAACACTGGGGAAAATAAGTTCCATTTACAATCAATCTTACACATCTTTTCAGCTGCTCTCCATACTGCCACTAAATGAGAAATGATAGGTCCAAAGCGAACTTTGCATTGATGTGTAGTTATGTTTGAATAGATAAGATCTCTCAATTCAACAGGCTGCACTAAACTCTCCTCAAGCTCTCTCCAAGAAACCTTATTTGCTGGGTTAAACCAATTTAAAAGGGGGCGGAGCGTGAAGGCCCAATAATAAAATTTAAAGTTGGGCAATGAAAGGCCGCCATCATCTCTAGCACGTTGTAATAGAGAAAGTTTAAGACGAGGGCGTTTCCCTTTCCACACAAACTTAGATATCGAAGAGTGAAGCTTATTCCAGTATTGCGGCGGTGGTGGCAAAGGGAGCATAGAGCTTACAAAGTTAACCCTAGGAAGAACATTCATCTTTATGATTGAAACTCGAGCTTGGAGAGAGTTGGGCAAAGATGACCATCTATCTAAATCAAGACAAATCTTATTTAGAGTGTCACCATAGTTGTTCTTAACAATAGCCTGAAGAGAGGGGAAAATATCTATGCCAAGATATTTGAATTGGCTTACTACTGGGATTATGGGCGGCAGGATAGCAGATCTCATCTGATCATTTAGAGGTAGAAGGGCTGACTTCGTCCAATTAATTTTGTAGCCGGAAATGGAACTGAACTGATCAAAGATTTGAAGGACGTGAGTAATTGACTGTGGTGCATTCTCAATGAACAGTAGAATATCGTCAGCATATAGGGAAATGCGATGCTGTGTGTTGTTAATCGAAACAGGAGTAATATCTGCAGACTGACGCACTGTCTGAGCCAAGGGTTCGAGTGAAAGTGCGAAAAGGAGAGGACTAAGGGGACAACCCTGCCTCGAAGATCTGCCAATCGTGAATAGCGGCGAACAGATCTTACCGGTTAGGACCATCGCTGACGGATTAGAATAAAGTACTTTAACAAAATGTATGAATGAAGCACCAAATCCCATTTTATCTAGTACAGCCCACAGGTAAGACCATTCCAGACGATCAAATGCCTTCAACGCATCGAGCGACAACACTGCGGCGGGGGTCCTCAGCTCCTTAGCCCTATCGATGATATGCAATAGTCGTCTAGCATTATCAGAGGCTAGTCTAGTTCCTATGAAACCTGTCTGATCACAGTGTACTAAGGTGGTCATAAAACCCTGCAAGCGACGCGCAAGCACCTTAGCAAAAACTTTTAGATCAGAATTCAAAAGTGAAAGCGGTCTATAGCTTGCGCAATCTGTGGGATCCTTGTTCTTCTACAACAATAATGATATAATAGCTACATTCACATCCCTGGAGAAAGAGCCACTTTCAATTGCATATCGAAACATGTCTAGCATCAGCTGACCTAGATCTTCCCAAAAGATGGCATAAAGTTCAGGGGGTATCCCATCCAAACCAGGCGACTTGCCCCTACGCATTGCGAGCACAGCTTCCTGTAATTCCGCCAGATGGAGCGGTCTATCTAAGGCTTCCGCATCCGCCTCGCTAAGGGTTGGTAACTGTATGTTGGATAAAAAATTATTGCATACTGCATCATCGTGAATGACCTCGGAGGTGTAGAGCTCATCATAAAAAGCACGAAACGTGGCATTGACCTCTTTGGGTTCTGTAACCATGGCTCCCGTTGTTGATTTGACACTAACAATATCAGCAAAATGCTCATTGGATCTAAGACGTAAAGCCAGTAAGTGACTGGGTCTTGCACTATTAAAATAGTAGTTTTGCCTTGTGCGTTTCATTTGAAATTCTGAGCGGCGCTTGAGAATGGAGTTAATTTCTTTCTTAACTAGCTCCCTCTGAGTTGCTGTACTAACATCAAAGTTATTTTGGAGAGAATTATCCAAAGTAGAAAACCGAGATTCCAATTCCACCAGTTTGGCTGACCTTAATTTTCTCTGAGTGGACGCATAGAGGGTTGTATTACTCCTGATAAAGCCTTTAATTGCATCCCAAAGAATTCTGGGATCCTCAACTGAGCCTGTATTGATATTTATAAATTCACGCAAACCAGTTTGAAACTGAGCTACAAATGCCGCATCGCGCAGCAGTGTGGTGTTAAACCGCCATCTAGGAGCTCTATCTATAACCTGTTTCAGTGAAGCAACACACAGCACCGCCTTGTGATCCGAGAGTGACATTGGGAGCAACTCTACCTTGGCAATTTTATGAAACAAGCTAACAGGGGCAAAAACGTAATCGATCCTAGAGAATGAAGCATGCCTACCCGACAGAAAAGAAAAATCTCTAACCGTTGGGTTCATTAAACGCCAGATGTCGAGTAAGCCAGTTGAGTTTGCCCAAGCACGTAGTTCTGCAGACGCTAGTGCTTGTTCTCTGCTTTCTACCCCAGTGGATCTATCTAGGTTATGTTGCCATGTTGCATTGAAGTCAGCACCAACAATGATTTTGAAATCCGTCAGTTCCAATAAGGTTTTAGTTAGTAATTTGTAAAACTCTTTGTCTAAAACATTTGGAGCATACACAGAGACTAGTGCTAGCATTTTACCCTCCAAGCGGATTTTAGCAACAGCTATCCTCCCGTCACTGTCAGACCAATCACCCAAAAAATCCAACCTAAGGTTACGTCTAGCCAATATGGCTACTCCCTTGGTTTTGGAAGAAGCAGCTGAAAAGGCTAAAACACGATAATGTTTATTAGCCAATCGGTTGGAATGCTCTTTTAAAAGATGAGACTCCTGTATAAATGCAAAGTCAATTGATTTAGATCGCAAAACCCCCAAAATGCTGGTTCGCTTATGCGGTATATTCGCTCCCCTTACATTGAAACTTAGAAATTTATATTCTGTCATAATTGTGGTTCAAACCATACGCACAGCAAGCACAGTAGAACATTTTAGAATTTCCTAGTTGGTCCCTCACAACAAACCTTCCCAACAGAAAAACAAAACAACCCCAAAAGGAACAGAAAGGAAAAAGCAACATCAAACGAACATAAAAAAACACATAACATTGAAGCTTGAGGGGGAAAACCCCATTAGCATCAGAGTGCACAAAAACAGTTCCCCACCCCATCAACCTATTAGTCAACCTTCATTTCACTCTGTCAGAGAGTGCAAACAAGTAACTGCCCAAAAGTAACCATACATTGCCCTCTGGTGGTTATGTAAATATATAACAGATCACCAAAGTAAAAACAACAACAACAAAAAAGTGCCTTCTTGTGGCTGAATAGCTCTCAAACATTCCATCAGCTCAAATTATGATCAATCTCCCCACTTCATATCACTTAAATAAATGAGAATGGTATGTTAACAATTCTAGTAAAGAAGGGGGAGAGAAAAAAGAAAAGAATAAAGGGAAAAAAAATTGAGGGGACTATAACAACTGTAATAATAATAATCAGTCCAGCATTAGGCCCACTTAGAATGTGATAAAGCCCTATAAGCCACGTTAATGCAAATAACCAAACACTTGTGACAGATAAGTGGAAATAAGGCTGTCACCACGACAAGGCACTAATATAATATTAATAATAAAAATAAATAAAAAAGGAAATCAGTGTATATGATATAAAAAATATATGCACTTACATATGTAGTTAGAAATAGAAATTAAAAGCACATCCGGGGGGCCATATGCAGCAAAGCACACACAGTGTTAATGCATACTGCGCCACATACAGCCCCCCCATGCATCCATGCATACAAACCACAATTACTAATTAGAAGGGGGAAAAAAAGGAAAGAAAAGAAAAGTCTGTATACATAAGTATTTACATAAAACACAGTTATGTATGATCAGGAAACCATATACAACACAGCACACATAATGCATACTGCGCCATATACAGCTCCCTGTACATGCCCAAAAGGCCAGTGCAAACTTAGATAAATGTCAATCATATTAGTTAAGTCTGTTTCCGTCTTAAACAGTAAACTACCATACTTCAAACAGTGAACCTACCCAATCACGACTACAAAATAAATATCCCAATACAGAGCTCCCCTCTCCCCCCATCAAGAAATTAACATTTTAGAAGACAACAAGTAAAGTAGGTAAATAACTACCCCCCCCCCCCCCCCCCCCCTCCCAGACAGCGGATCCACAAGCACGTAGAGCCAACGCGCCACGAGATCGTACATCCGCCAGCTATTGAGATTAGAAAAAAAAGGAAAAAAAAGAACGAGTCAATGAGCCAGGGAGAGAGAGAGAGAGAGAGGAGAAGCAGAGATAGGTAGAGAGACATAGAGAAAGGGCGGGAGAGCGAGTGGTCTCTGGAACCGCGGAGCCTTCACAATTTAGACCATATTATTTATATCTGTTTCACCTTAAACAGTAGGCTACATTACTCAATACAAAGGCCAAAGCCCAGTCTCGCCCTCCTACCCGAAAAAGTAGCGTTTTAGGCGGCATAAACGAACCATAAACTAACAACCAACATAGCCGCCATTACCTAACAGAAAGAGAGAGAGAGAGAGAGAGAGAGAGAGAGAGAGAGAGAGAGAGAGAGAGAGAGAGAGAGAGAAAGACACACACACACACACACACACACACAGCGAGAGAGAGAGCCAGAGAGAGAGAGAGAGAGAGAGAGAGGGAAAGCCGAGATAGATAGAGAGACATAGAGGGAAGACGAGAGAGAGAGCAGCCTCCGTCCGAACCGCGACACGGAACACGTTAGACAAAGCTTAACAGAGAGAGATAAAACCCTCTAGACCTATATAGTAAGCAGCACAACGCTCAATAAGAGCAAAGAAAAGGAATACAATAATAACAAGAACAATGACCATTATATTCAAACAAAAAAGACAGTGAATTATGCTTATAGCTTTAGCAGCCCTAAATCCTCTCTCCTTGCGGTAACCTAAATTAAAACGAGTAACACCCATCTGCTTACAGATCTTGTTAAAAAATAAAACAAATAAAATAGGTATTATGAAACGAAACACTTGAAAACACAACGTCAAGTCAGATGATGAGTCCAAAACAATAAGTAGGCTTACATTAACAACTCACCCTTTGGGGAGGAGGAGGAGGAGAGAGTGAGGAAAGAAAGACGCTGCGTAAAAGTCATCTCCAAAGTCCCAGCCAGCTTACCAACAGTCCATTAAAGGCAAAAGGATATCACATCGGCAGAATGTGTTTGAAAGCACGCGATCACGAAAGCAAAAGTGTCCCTGGTAAAAGTTAGTTCTCTGTAACTGTCGTCTCATCATCCTGCGTAGCTAGAGTCTCGTCCGCAGCACCTGGAGTCTTGAACTTATCCTTGCAAAAGGCCAGAGCTTCCTTGGGTGAGTTGAAAGTAGAAGTCGCCTCATCCACGGTTATCCAGAATTTGCTCGGGTGCCTTATTCCGTATTTAACTCCTTCCGCGGTGATGGAACGTAGGAATTCCTTTACTGGCCCGAAAGCTGCCCTTCTCTTTGATGTTTCAGCAGACCAGTCGGGGAAAATATACACCTTTTTGCCATTGTATGTCAGTTGGCCTGCTTTCCTGGAGAGCTGGAGTATGCGTTCCTTTACCCGGAAAAAATGGATCCTTGCCAGGAAAGCCCTTGGCTTATCAGAACGTGGATTGCCGGTCCGATGAGCACGATCCACCTCCGGGGGGGAGTCGGGAAACTCGTCGGGGAATGTTTTCTGCAAAAAAGACTGGATAAAGGCCACTGGGTCAGCCTTTTCTAGCCCAGGAGAGATCCCAATCACTCTTATGTTGTTCCTACGACTCCGGTCTTCTGCTATGACGAGCTTCTCCTCCAGATTAGCACATCTTCTCTCCAATTCAGTGATACACATCTGCAAACTGTCCATGGAGGAACCAAAGTTCTCAATGGCCTCCCCATGTTCAGCCACGGTCGTGTTCAGCGTGGCGACTGCAGGACGCAGCTCCTTTCCGAAGTCATCAATCTTCTTCAGTAATTTCTTCTCCAAGCCAAGCATCATGGGTTGAATAAAACCATCCATAAACTCTTTCAGTGATTCCTTGAGGACCTCGCGCAGCATGCTCTTTGTAACCGGAGCGTCAGCGTCGCCCTGCATTGCGCCGGCCATGTTGTCGGCGTTTGCGGTCGGAGACCTGGTACTCCTCGACCTCGTGTTAATCGTATTCGGCATGAAACACGAAACAACTGCAAAAACAGACGCTCACCAGTGTTTTGGGCGTTTAAAGTCTCAAAAGAACTATAAAGGCAGTAAAAAATGGGCTTAAAAAATGTGAAAACTATGCACCTCCACAGAGCTCAACAAACGCGTCCTACTCGGTCGCCATCTTGTCGGAACTCCCCTTTTCCAAAAAGTTTACAGAAAGTGTTAAAATTATGTTTTTATGTGGCCACGCCCACCTGCTTTAGTATGCCTGGTTGTCAGGTGGGTGGTGACCCAGCTGAAGTTAGCCACACCCACAGTGTTGTTGGTATGGTAAAAAGGGGAGGGGATGCTCTTATGATGTAATTATATCTGTGTATTTAATTTGGGCCTTTTGACTCAAAGGCTTTCAGCTTTCAAAAAGTAAACAAAAATACATAGAGAAGACATATTTGCATATTATAACCACACCTGGGAGTAATGTTAACTTCATAGATACATACAAAACAGAAAATGTACAAAACTATGGCACCACCTCTTTACTTCAAGTTGAACCGTATCTTTTTTTTTATTTTTAAGTTACCAGTATATCAACTACTTGATTCTCTTTAATAATGGTATAGTACAGTTAAAATACAGAGAGAAATTCAGCTCAGCCTAAAGCCAGAAACGGCTGTTAAAAAGGTTATATGGAGACGGTGGAATCAAAGCCTGTCTGCTCTAATCTCTTAACACACAGAAAAGTTCATTATCCTCCATGCCAGCTGGCGGTTGTACTGTACCTACAAAACATGTCCCCACAATCTGTACCTACAAAACATGCCCCCTCAATCTGTGGGGCCTGTGATAGTATTGCATGTTGTCTCCAGAGTGGCTCTCTGTACATATTTCCAGTACATATTTGTTTGGCATTATTTTTGAAGGTAAGCACAAGCACACAGCATCATATCTCTAGCCTGAACACTGAAACGTGAGCTGGAAAAAGGCAGAAAGTTTGCTGTGTTCCCAAAATATCATTAACTAAAGTTATTTTAAAGTTACTGAAGCTTACTTTCAGCTATCTATGGTAGCCAACTGTGTATGGTTCATTTTGAGCCATTGGAGAACAACCACTTGGGAAAGGGAGAAAAAGAAAATGGTGTGGACTGCTGCCAGGTAATTGACAAATGTGGGTATCTCAGTAGGGGGTACTCTCCAAGCGTTGAGGAATAGTTATCCATGTGTTTCTTTTCCTGGCGGCGCAGGTTAGCGCCCGCGCATCTGAAACCTCATTAAGCATCCGCTGTCATCCTCCATCTGTTAAACACTCCGCCAACAGAGAGCCGAGGAAGAACGGGGTGCAAGCTGTCGTCCGCTAACTCACTGAAACTCTTCCTTCTCTCTTTGTACGAATTGCTCTGACTTTATCTATGATTTCTTCTCTCTCTGCCAACACTTTCTGATTTATTTTACTTTTTGCATCTCAGTCCCCTTTGTTTTATTTCCATCTCTGTAACTTTCCCTCTTCTGAATTAAGTTTGTGTTCTTTCTACTCCACTGCTTTTAAAACTGGTATTTGGTCTGGGTTGGCGTGTAGTGACAGACTGCTGTTGTCCCACCATGAAGACCGAAATGAAATGGGCATCTCGGGCCAATTTATCTCTGCATAATGATTATTCTTATGTCCTGTTTATGGCTGTGCTCACAGGCTTCCCCAACATCTGCCTCTACGATACAGATTTCTGCATGGGAGAATGTTTTTTTTTTTTTTTTTTTTTTTGACACCCAATGGTAGGTGCTTTAGAATTCAATTCCCTTCATCGGGGGTTCGTTTGCGTTATTATTTTTGCATTATACCCAGCATTTCGCTCTCCCATCCCATCCACTCATCTGACACACTTCCTGTCTTCCACCCCCGCAACCGCCTGCCATATCCTCCTTGATGCATTATGAAAAACACTGACAGAAGTTCTCTTTTGAGAAGACTTTGCTAATAATGAACAATCCTCGACTCCAAATGTCCCTTTTACTACGGCTCTCCTCAGCCAATATAGCAAACGAGCAACACTGAATCTGCCATGGCACGAGCACCATGCACAATCCAATTCGCATGTCCCTTTCTTGTACATCATTATCTCTCAAGCCTTCCATTTATTTTCTTTTTCCCCCATTCCTGTCTTGTCCTCCTCTCAGCCAGACAGTGTTGTCACCATGGAGAGGAGACAGAAACAGAGACGGCAAGAAAGAGACATAGAAAGGGAGTGAGAGAAAGAATGGAGCGAAGCAAACATAGAGAGAGCAATGGAAGGATTTGGAGCGAGGCGAGAGAGAGAGAGAGAGAGAGAGAGAGAGAGAGAGAGAGAGAGAGAGAGAGACAGAAAGTGGTGGGGAACGGTAGGGAGAAAGGGAGCTATGAGCATCAAACACTAAGTCAAAGACATTGTGCAGTATTCCTCCTCTCTCCTGTCTCAGTGCAGTGTAAATAGACAAGGTCACCAGCCGGGGTCAGAGTTTCCAGCGAGAGCTGCTCCCTGAACAGCCACGGGGGCTGCCGCCTCGGGGACCACAGGCTCCGGCGACCCGTGGCCCCCCCAGGGTTGGCGCAAAGTGCCCTCTGCGCCCCGCCAAACTTTTTAATGAGGCAGTTAGCCGCGCAGCAGTGGCCTTTCAGTGACGTTAACCGACCAAGTGCTTTGATGAGAGAGAATATTGATAAAGCTGTCAGTGAGGGAGACTCTACCAGACAGGAGGAGTGTGTGTTTGTGTGTGTGTGTGTGTGTGTGTGTGTGTGTGTGTGTGTGTGTGTGTGTGTGTGTGTGTGTGTGTGTGTGTGTGCGTCTGCTGAAAATGGAGAGCAGTGGACAGAATTGAGTGCAGTAATGCACTTTAATGAGTTAAGAAACCTCTTCGGTATTTTTGTGTGTGCCTCTACAACTCTCTCTCTGTCGCACGCACGCACGCACGCACGCAACGCACGCACGCACGCACGCACGCACGCAACGCACGCACGCACGCACGCAACGCACGCACGCACGCACGCACGCACGCACGCACGCACGCACGCACACACACACACACACACTCACACAGTACAGTACAGCATAAATATACACATACATCACAGGATCCAGTGGTTTCACTTCAACAAAGCACAAACATACATAATGTGAACAAAATGTATCCATTCATCACTCAGTATGCTACTGCCAGGGATGCCTACTATGGAAATAACCAGCCTGAGACGTGTCCTGACTTCAGTTTTGTCTTTGCTAAACACAGAGCGTCTATAGTGTGGACCTGACTAACAAATCCAGGGCCCTGTCTGTCTGTCTTGGTGAAGACATTTCCCTTCACATGGCTCTATGACTTCACATTCCTTCTTCCCAATGTGTCATTATTCAGGAAATTGTCTTGGAGCTACATACAGTATGACCTGCTGTGTTCACCCATTGAACCGCGTAACCGGTCCCAGGTCATTTCAACACCTGGAGCTTCCTTGCTCGAGATCCCAGAGGTAAAGCTGGCAGACATCAGGGAGTGAAGCTGACAGTTTACCCACTTTACAATGGCTCAGATGCTCAGTCATCTCTCTTCCATGGTTTTCCTTTTTATTAAACAATAACTTGGTTTTCTTTTGATATGTACTGCTTCTATTTTATATTACAATGAGCTAATAGACTAAGACAGTAACGGGGTGGCCATCGGGACAGCAAGTCTCACCTGTTCCACCCTTCCTTCACTAACCTCTAAAAGCCAATTCTAATAATACTTCTACACTTACGTCCACAAACCGCTCACACCTTAGTCCTGTCCTGAACACTGTATTTCTCTCTGATATGCTTATGCATTGAGCTATGACATGTATTCTCCCACACCCAAGCACAACAAATAGCATGATTGTGTAAATAAAGATCAAACCATTATTAATTAAATCTGTTGCTTCAGTAGCTTTGAGCACTATTAAGCCCTTTGCACACAGGCGCGTTTAACCGCACGGATAAAACGGACAATATCATTTTTTGAAAAGAAAACAATGATTCTCTATGACCACATGCACACCGGCTCCGAATTAGCCGTGCGACGAGTGGCTGCCGCCGTGCGTTTTTTTCTCGATCGAACCCAGTTCGATTCGTGCGTCTTGTCGCATGCGGTGAAAAACTCATCACTCCTTTTATGACTCCTTTTGGGATCCGCAGCGCCGATTCCGCACAGCATTGCACACCAAATCCAATGCGTTTTATTCATACAGCAAACGGAAGAAACGCAACTGTCCTGTGTGCAAAGGGCTTTATTCAGATATACAATATATAAATGCACTGTCTTTCAGTTTAATCAAGTCAAGACACTTTCACTCTCAGACCATTGATAGACACACGCACACAACACATTATGTTTACATTATTTGGATATGAGCAGATCACATTTTCAGCTTTTAATGTCTTTGAAGTCCACGACTTGATGTGTCTTTTAGACCCCATCTCCCAGGCAGTCGCCAGACCCTTTTCTGACGGGTAGTATGCGACGCGCGTGTCCAATTTGAAGTCGGTCGGTCAAACGAACGGTTCTCGAGATACGTGGATTCCATATCCTTGTCATAAAGCAAAGCAAACTGTACACTGACCCTAGCTTATGAAGGGCAAATAAATGCATTGTCATAAATAAACAATACGTTATGCTAAGGGACGTTTCAGTGATGCAGGCTGAAGTAGAACTCTACATGGCTTGTTAGGTTTCTATAACACAAAGAGACTCATACTTCCATCCGTAATGCCAGCCTCATTTAAGACAAACTATGCTGATTCAATCATTCCATACAAAAAACCAAATACAGCACAAGCATGCAGATAAATAGACACTTAAATTCATGCATTGTTTTCTATATTGGACACTTTGTTTTCAAGGACAGCTCATGACAGGCTGGTATCTCCATGCATAGCATCTGCCACTTGATCCAAAACAAGGTCCTGACCAGTAGATCAAACTTCTCAATTGTATGGCTCTCTGTCTTAAAGTTATACCATGTAACTGTTTTTATAAAACAAATCTTAAAATTGTCCTAACTGTTAAGTCGCTAAAATTTTAGAACACCCACTCCGTTATTTTTAGCTTCTAAAGCCTTCTCTTTATATGTTTTCTATGATCCTGGCCGGGGTCCGGTTTTCGCGAAAAAATAGCGTAATCTGCATCATCTGTATACGTTGTGTATACGTTGGCCAATCACATCGCGGATCATACACACATGATACACTACCGGCCAATCACAGCTTATCTGCCGTGTCTTCAGGAAGTAGCCTCGCTCAGCTACAGTGTTAACCATGGTGAAGGATTCTTAACCTCTTAATCCCCAAATCCTGGCCAGAAAATTACGTTCTACCATGCGTTCTACCCCTCCACGGATTTGTATCAGTCGCAGTGGTTTGCGGTGCCGCTACGGTGGTCCGCGGCGGTGGTCCGCGACGACTCTGGGCGAAAAACTGCAATACCGCTACTGACCACTAGTTTAGCAACTTACACAGTATAGCTTTAAAGTCAGTTAATTTAAATTGTTACCACCACACCTTAAATTCACTTTAATAAATAATGTGTTTTAGCCATGAGATGAGCAATGGGATCTTTCTGTTAAAGCCTTGACTAATAAGTCTCAATCAAAATTGGTCCACACAAACAAACACACTGGCGGGGGAGAAAAAAAAACTACAAAATATTTTAAATAAGATGTGCAAACGTGTTTAAGCCAACAAAATGTCTGTGCAATGAGTCAGATTTACCTAGTATACTGGCTTCAAAGATTGTAGGGAAATTAACCTGTTTTGAGTTAGAGTTGGATCTGACATTTTCAAAAACATTGCAATGTTTTCAAAGCAAATGTACACACATGCAGATTATGAGGTTCATACTGTAGTTATGTATATTCCTTTGAGATGCACTGTCAAGGCCTGTGCCATCTTGTATTTGAATGCATGAGTGGGTTTGGTTGTTTGCTCTGGTGGAGTATGAACCACATGCTTGACAAAATCATATCAAGAAATTAAGTCTCAGCGCAGGTTCATTAGTTGAAGGCATAACTACAGTGTAACCAATATAGAGACGATTTTTTTATTACAATTATAGGGGTTTAATCTACTGTATTCTCCTGCAGACATATTGAGGGAAACCTTTAATAATCATACAGCGAAATGTGCGCATGTTGATGCATACTGTATGTTGACATAGTCTTTCTTTTCTGAAGATTTTGTTTTCCAACCCATATGATAATCTCACTATAACACTGACATTCCTAATGACAAATACAAGAAAGAATGTTTATCCTCCAGTGGTGTAAAGTACATCGAGACGAGTGAGATAATAATCTTACTTTATTATTTCCATTTTTTGATACTTTGTACTTTGACTCCACTACATCTCAAAATTCATACTTTTTACTCAACTGCAATTATTTGACTGCTTCTAGTTTATACTAGAAACTTTATAGGGATACATTATTATTACAAAACATACATTAACCACTTAAGACCTATTTTATACTTTGGCTACAATGCGTCGCAGCGCGTTGTGAACTTGTAGATCTGTATGTATTGAGCTTGTATATCTGCTATTTAAAAACAAATGACATTCAGATCACAGCTTTGGAACAAATGGGGTTCATTAATGGCAGCAACTAACTTTTGTAAAAATCTATGTTAAACAAATATTTTCTGGATTTGAATGAATTGTGAAATATCCTTGTATGGTAGATATTTAGGTATTCAATTATCCATTTATGCTCTCCCTCCCCTGTACTTAAGTGGTCAAAAATTATAGAACAGGCTTTAAGGACACTGGCCGCTTGGGAATCCCAGGCTCCCCCAGGACCAAGGGTGTCTAAAAAGGGCCCTGAGCTTTCCAGCGGGTGCACGATTTCCTCTGCCATTGGCAGGTGCGTCACGCCCATTCATTGTGAGTACGACGGGACACCCCCACTTTCATAAAACCGTGATCTCATCCCCCCCACCTTTTTGGCCGGCCGGGGTGCTTTTTTTTATTTTTTCCCTCCCCTGCGCTGCAAACGCGTAGTAGGGGCTATGGCTACTTATATTTCCAGGACAATTTCAAAATAAACATGTTGAATGATCGATTGTATATGAAAAAAATAAAATAAAGACTCTTGTTTTGAAATACGCTTCTGTGCAGAGAGGAAATGGCTTTCATAGGAAGTCCCTTTACCTCTCTGTCTTCCGTGCGTATTATGGACTCATGGTGAAATGAACAACACACTACAGGCATAAAGGAATAACATCAAGACAAGACCATGTAGGCTATAAAGGCATTAAACATCGTCCTCTGCTCCTCTCATCCTAACTCAAGACTTGGTGAGTCGTGACTCGTGGCTATATATTAGAGTTAGAGTAATGATGATGGAATGGATGCTAATGCTATGCTGCCTGCTGGCTAATGTACACTGTTGCAGTGTTGTGGGCTAGTGGCTACGTGAACCAGAACCACTGTTTCCTAACACTGGGGTCTGGATCGATGCGTGCAAGTTGCTGTAGTAGTAGACAGTGGTGTAAAATTATGTAGATTAACTGAAAAGCTTTTGGAACTGAATGATTATATGATACTGGTGTTGTCTGTCTGTTGGAGTGTTGGTACCAAGAAGTCCATCTACTATAACTATATAGACTATCTTGCTGGCTGGTGCTTGTGGAGAGAGGCAAAGGGAAAGTGTAGTGTGCCGTTCCCGATTGTTTAGCAAAAAAATAAACCACGGAAACCTTTATTGTTTATGTCGGACTTCTGCGTTGTTTGCGGCGTGAGTTTCGGTGCTATAATCAAATGGTTTGCGGATTCGGAATCACAAGAATCTTAGCAGAAATAAACCGCGGAAACCCGAATAAAACGCGATCAAATCCGCGAAAAAACGCCATTTTTCGCGCACGCAGTTCGCGCGCGTGCATGACCCCCCCCCCCCCCCCCCATGTCAACCCCCCCACTCTCTAAGAGGCTCTGACGCCTCTGGCCATTGGTGTGTGAATGTGTGCATGTGTGAATGTGTGCATGAATGGGTGAATGTAGTGCACATTGTAAAGCCTAATGTAACAAGTGTGGTTGCCCAACAGGGCATCACACTATAGTACTAGTGCTTTCTTTCTTTCTTTCTTTCTTTCTTTCTTTCTTTCTTGATAAACAATCCAAACTATAAATAGGCAATTTACTTGACTATAAATAGGTCAAGCTTCACATGACATTCTGGCTATCCAGAATATAAATAAGCAACCAGACTCGCAATTTCCCAGAATTGCCTCTTTCTAATTGTCTCCACCAGCCGAAGGCTGAGGGAGAGTATGTTTTCCCCTCCGTCCGTCCGTCCGTCCGTCCGTCCGTCCGTGCGTGCGTCCGTGCGTGCGTGCGTGCGTCCGTCCGTGCGTCCTCGCAGTTTGTGAGCAGCTAATCTCAGTCACCGTTGGCCCGATCGCTGCCAAACTGAGCACACACACTCCCTGGATGCCAATCTAGAACCTCTGCCCCACATTTTTCAAATCAGCCTCATGGTGGCGCTATAACAGGCCGATTTGTGTGGCCTGGTTGTTACCAGCTAATCTCCGGCGCCGTTGGCCCGATCGCTGCCAAACTGAGCACACACACTCCCTGGATGCTAATTCAGAACCTCTGCCCCACATTTTTTAAATCAGCCTCATGGTGGCGCTATAACAGGCCGATTTGTGTGGCCTGGTGGAGACCTGTGCTCGTTTATACTTATTTGCGCATCGTGGCTCATACATAGATGGTCTACAAGCTCACAAGACTTAGATGTTGTAGATCTGCTATTTTCTGTGTGAGACACCAGCGCACAAGTTACTATTGCCATTTTTACCATTGCTTATCAGAGACAGTTACAAGTTACAACCTTCTGTACCACCACCTCCCCCATGCAGTCAAACACCAACCGTGAGCCTAATGTTGCTGTGGATTCCCTACCGCTAAACCAAGCGGCTTTGGTTGAGACTTTAAACTTAAGCCTTTTCAGGCCTTTGTGAATTGCTGTTGACTTTTGTTGATGCAAATCTTACTGCTTTGCCCGGTCTTTTAGCTATTTCTTTCATTCATTGCTTTGTGGAACCACCATGTCGATACTCGGGCCATTTATATGACTTGTCATTAATTGAATCCAGAATGGTTTTGAGTATCTGTCACATATAGTACTGTACAGTAGTATGTGCACAGTATACAGGGAGGTGTGAGCACTGTGCATCTTGACTTTAAAAACAATACCATATTGCCATCTTCCTCTGTTTAACACATATTTAGCCACTTTCAAGCTGCTGTCCTTATATTGTGCATGTATATAGGTGAAAAATAAATAAATAAAATAAAACAAGTTTTAATTGCAAACGTTTTCAGAACATCATCAACATCAAAAATTATGAAAATATCCGTCCTGCAAGCACACAACAGGTCGCTTGTAGATTGGATATTTTTGCCACATGAAACCGGTGTACAATAAATAATAAAACAGGGTGTAATTGGTTAAACAAAGTCACACCTCATCAAGCGATGATTATTCCCCTAACTTTCGGGTTCAAGCGAGGATGCAGTTTGTCTCCCCGATGCACAGTTCCATTGATATTAGTTTCACAGCACATCAACAAATGGGGTCCTTGTTTCATTAGGGGACCTTGGTGAACATCTGTGTTTTACACAGACTCCTCCGCTAATGATTGCAAAAGGACAGGTGTCCAAATTGGCACGGGCAGCGCCGGTGCTGCGGCCTTGCCTCATTCACTTCTAGCCCCAGAGTAACTGACATGACAGCTCTTGACAAAAGAGGAAGGGCTTTCACCAGAGTGTATTATGGAAAAGATAACACAGTGTAAGCCAAATGTCGCATGGCCGCGTCCGCTTGCCAGAAATAACAGGTTTTCAAGCTATAACACTATAAATCAGTCCTTTCTTGCAAGCATTGTGGTCATATGACAAAATGTAAATTAGGCTTAAAGTCGAGTTGAAATGTTTTTTGGGGGCATTTTATTTTGAAGTATCAGTTCCAAGTTCCTTATTATTCTAACCTATAATGTTTTAACCTCTTAACAGGTGTGGGCCCACCGGTTGACAAACAATCCCGTTTAGACAAGCCTCTGTGTTACTTGCATTGCCAAGCTGTATACCATTTTAAAGCTAAGATTCTTGTGATTCCGAATCCGCAAACCATTCTGCTAACAACGCAGAAGTCCGACATAAACAAACAAACAAATATTAATAAATCTGCTGCTACTCACGTTTAGAGTTGGATTGTACTCCAACAACATCATATATTTCCACAACAATGATGTTCTTGTGTAGAGGAAGGGTAAACATGATAAAATCCATTGTTTGTACAAAGTCCAAACCACATTTTCTGCCAAGAAACCTCTGTACAACTATAGTCATGGATATAAGCGTGATGTCAGAGTATGACAATCTTTCACGTGTTTTTGCTTCTAACTCCAGTTCAGGTTTTCAGTTTTACAACTGAATACTATTAAAATAGCCTCCAAGCTCCACACAATGATTGACACTTCATTTCACCCAATTGGAGCTTCTAGTCCTGTCTCAGTCGTCTCCCAGTCGCCCAATAGCAACCAATAGTATGTTCTCAGAGGAGGTCCATGACTCAGTTTCCTGGCTCATATATTCAGCCAATGGCAGCAGGTTGTTCTGATGACTGGCACTTCTTATAGCCAATGAAATTCTCCACAAAATGTGTCTACTTTATTTTGGCTGAAGTGAACTACAATACCCAAAAAACCCTGCGTAACAGCACTACTGGCCGTGCGTAAATACGCAGCAGCGGCGCCGAATGTCAGACCAAGAGTGTTAGGGCTGTCAGTAAAATAAATAAATTAAATAATAATAATAATAAATAAATTAAAATAATAAAATAAAATAAATCCAGTCTATTAGCCCTTTTTTGACCTTTTTATATGATATATGCAAATGTCTCCAAATGAAAACGCATAAACATACACTTAGTAAAACATGTGTAAAATATTCATATTCTGTAGTGTTATCATGTCCTTTGAAATTGGGCTAGGTAAGGCTTCAAAATGTGTCCACATTGTGTTTTTCAGCTCCTATATGATAATAACAGTGTTATGCAGGCATCTATTTACTGAAAATATTTAGGCGAGGATTAAAAACCTGCTATTCCAGTAAGTTAAAACTTGCATTACTCAATGTCAGTTGCACACAGAGTGAGTATTTATTTCTGGGTAAAACTTCAAAATGTTTCCTTCAAAATGAGACCATGCCCAATGCATTACTCCAAATGGTTTTAAAACTACAATCAATTTACTTTGGGTACGCTGTGTATAGGCGTTTTTTGCAAATTATACAGGATTGTTAACAGGTCAAGATACATATTTTAGTGTGCTGATTAAGTTTACAATGATTAATACACAGTCTGGACGTCATCCTGAATGACATTCCAAACGGAGTATCTCTATAATTAAAACAGCTGTGTTTGGAGGAATGCCAGCAATGGGAATAAAACAGGTGAATGTAATCAAAGGTTCATTTATTTTCAAAAAGTCAATCTATGTTATCACGCAGCACGCTTCTGTTCACAGGAAGTAATTCATATTTAGCCTTTTATGGACTTTTGATATAAAAATACACAAAAATTGTTCAATTGAAAAGTTAAAAGAATTTAAAAGTGAGAAAACGTATTTTTCATTTCACTAGGTCTCTAAGGTCGTAATGAAGACAAGCTAATATTTCACATGCTATGGGGCTGGATGCTAGGCAGACAGAAGTCAGCGCAACCTGAGGAGGCGTATGGGCTTCTTTCTATTAATTAGCTGGTGGTTCTAATTACTTGTGCTAACAGAGTGCGCAAGTACTGCGTTCGGTCTCATCTGTTTGTGTTTATGCCCATAGCCAATCAGGGACCAGCATTATTAGTGACATTCAAAAAGATTTTGTGCCAGGACCCCCCCCATAAGAGAAGATTTGTAAAAAAAAAAAAAAAAAAAAAGCAGATCTACAATCTCTGAGCTTTTAGGTTATTTTAGATTTTTAGTGTATAGATCGTCTATTTTTAAATAGCAAATAAGACATGAGTGTTTGAACTGTTCCTGGTTTTGCTAGGGGCCCATTTTAACCTCCTCATTCGATGCGATGCGAGAGTGCGGACTAGCCAACACCAACTTGTAACTCCATGAATGGGTCCATGTGAATTTGACAACCTTCAAAGTCCACTTATGCTAACAACTGAAACTCCAGTATGACTGCTCAGTGGATACAAGTTAACACGTCACGTGTGAGTGCAGTCTACATGAGCAAAAGGAGAATGCATTTACTGTACTGTATGTCCCCTCAGTAGACTAAAGAAAGATTGATAGACAGTCAAGTGCCATCTGGTTGACAGCCAATATAGAGCCAACATCCCTAAAAGCTGCCTGCTAGATATTGCCTTAAACCAAGTCGTTCATGGGGTCCAAAGACCCACAGGGGTCCTTGAGGGAGTTCCAGCGGGTCCCCAGCTAAAAGAGTACACTTACCGTAACCCCCATTTTATTCTTTGGCTGACTATTGCCATTTTATTGAGAACACTTCCCTTATGTTGATCCCTGGCACAAAACCTGACAATTATCCTTAGCATGACCCTATGAATGAAGTGTATGTCCAACAGTTTAGGTTAATGCACCAGACGGGTCAGAGTGCGGTGGTATTAAAAACCGCCAAATGCGTATCAATTGGACATGAACATGTTTGAGAACCACTGCCACAAACTCACAGTTAAAGCAGTAAACCCATGAATGAGGCTAGCATGCCAGAATCACTGGATAAAAACTATATGGGTGACTCTATAGATGAAAGTCAAACCTCACAGACTCTATTGATGAAGCCTCACAGACTCTATAGATGAAGCCTCACACTGCTGTAGTTAGAAAGCTAATGTGACATCTGTCTTGTTGTTGTCATGTGTTATTTTAATAATTACATTTAGGAGTAGAGATTTGTGTGTGTGTGTGTGTGTGTGTGTGTGTGTGTGTGTGCGTGCGTGCGTGTGTAGTGAATCGACATTATCAGTGATGCTGATCAAGGCTCCAGTGTTGTGAAGCGGAGGGTGGCAATGGTTAATAATTCAGGAGCACGCTGTGTTGGTGGACCCGGGGGAACCGTCAGATGTGAGCGCAGATGACGGCACTTGGCAGGTATTAAAGATGCTATCTAGGGGAGGGGAAACAGTTTTTTGGTGTGTGTGTGTGTGTGTGTATGTGTGCGTGCGTGCGTGCGTGCGTGCGTGCGTGCTTGCGTGCGTGTGTGTGTGTAGGTGTGTATGCTAGTTTGATTGCATGTGTGCTTGCGTGCATGCATGCGATGTATATTGGAGGGGGGGGGGGGGGTCATTTTAGATTCAAGAGTTCAGACATATTGAAATCCCCTGTGCTTTTCTTAGAATTAAAACAAGAAACGTCCTTTACACCAGCTTGTGCCTTGTAGACTAGCCTTGCAGAGACCGCTGAGGAGAAAGTAACACGAAATCTAATAATATATATATATATGTTACAGTATGTTCAAGAAACCAGTAAAAGTTGTCAAGGAGCACTCGTTTTGACGTTCACCACACACTAATCACCACCAGATGGCGACGTCAGCCACTGCTCTGCCATTCACCAGAGTGTATATAAGAGAGTTACGTCACGCTTTGAACTCGCCGCAGACCGGAAGTGTTTACTCTTTATTTACTAGCCTAGCCTAGCCTAGCCTAGCCTAGCCTAGCCATTAGCTCCATTGTAGTCACTTGGACAGGGCGTTTAACGTGCGCTTGCCCAGGCCTTACGGCCTGGGCATAAATATAACGATTGCATTCACCACGGCTTCGTAACTCGCGCGGCGCTCCGCCGGCCGCGCGGCCCTGGCCCGCGGACCAAGGTCCGCTGGCCTTCGCGCCGCTTGGGGCTTCGTGGACCCAGGGGGGCCTCGTAACTCGTTTGGGCTTCGTGGATACAGGGGGGCTTCGGTAGCCGCTCGCAGTGTCGTGGACAATAGAGCGGCGCACCGCCTGGAGTACGTTGTTGTGGCGACCGCTTGCTCCGCCCCGTGCCGCACCACGAGTGCTCCGTGTCTCGAATGTGCTGTTTCTCTAATATACTATGACATATACACAATTCATTCCCACACCTTTTTTTTTTACCAAAGAAATTGCAACAAAAATTAGATTATGGCATACTGTGGAGGCTAGGTGGACGACGATCTGTAGACCAGCTTTGCAAGCTGGTAAAAATGATAATGTCTGAGCTTTTAATTGAAACAATGTTATTGCTATTATTTTGGAAAAGTATGTCTGCAGTGCTTGTGAAAGACTGTCTGGGGCTTTTAGATACACATACAGTAGGCCTACACATGCATATTTATACTACGTGAGAGACCGCTGACCGTCGCACTCACACAAACACACACACATTCAGTAATAGTACACGATCCCATGCAGGATCAGAGGAGAGGACACCGGTAAGAGGTAGAGCGGATCTCAGAGGGAAGGTGGATGTTATCTGCTGTGTGTTAAGAGAGCTTTGATGGGAGACTGGACCGTGGGCTGTTGTGCTTGGCAGGCGGCGGGCGCAGGGATCTGATCTGCCAGTGGGCAGAGGCTTGTTCTGGAGCGAGCCACACGCAGACGATCACCCACGGCTGCTGCCTTGATGCTAAGGGGACGTGTGTGATATTTGATCAGAGGGCCTTGGCATGTCTGCTTCTGTTCCTATTACACCGGTTTCTCTGAACTCTCAAGGCCATACTGTGGCTCTCTCTCTCTGTCTGCCTACATGCAGAGTTCACATGGACTCATGAGCACTATCTGCTTTTTGGACTCTCTACCCACTCGGCTACAAAGCTACAAAGCTACAAAGCTACAGCATAGAACCTGCACTTTGAAAATCCTGAGTGTTCATTTATAAATGAATATATTAATACTAATATTTTATCTGCCTGACCCCTTTTGCCTTATTACACAATACAATGTTCAGTCATTCCGTCGATGTATGCAGAGGCGGATGACTGAATTAATTAATACCTGGCAGAAAAGACTGTTAATACTGTAGATTTGTTGATAAAAGACACAAACAAAAAACCTAACACATTCAAGTTCCAACTGCTATGCATGCATAAACCTGTGGGGTCAAAGTAAAGAAAAAGTAGACCCTCATACATAATGCTCCAAAACATAATATGCATATAGATAATACGAATAATATGGTCAGGGGTCAAGGATCCACATTAAAAAGAAGACAAAACTGCAGCTGACAGTACACACACACACACACACACACACACACACACACACACACACACACACACACACACACACACACACACACACACACACACACACACACACACACACACACACACACACACACACACACACACACACACACACACACACACACACATCTTGTGTGAAGACCAGTTAAGTGAACTGGGATCCGATTGTCACATCACAGCTTTTCAGGTGAAATTAGTTTGTTGTGCGAGCTCCCTCATTTTTGTAGTTTTCAGAAAGAAAAGAGGAGGGGCAGTGAGCACAAGGTGGAATACAAATCAAACAGTTAAGAAAATCCCACCCAGTGTGAATAACCCAGTTCGCAAATACCGCCATCTTGGATATTTCGCGTTGCATTGTGGGTAAGCGCAAAGCTATCTGGGAGTACCGTAAATGGGTCCATGAGCGTCTCAGCTGCTTGGGATATGCTTTGAGTGTACGCGTCTTTGCTCTCTACGTGCCGATTATTAAACTGTTTTATGTTATAGCGCTGCACTTCTTCCACTTTATCACAGATGCAATCTGTTACAGTTTTTATAATTAACTAAATAATGTCTATATCTACTCATGCAGACTCAGAGGGCTTGCCAAAAAATACAATGAATAAAGTGGGCACAAGGGAACTGCTTGCGCGATGCAGTCGCACAGTAGCCTACCAATTCATATATGATTTGGGCTTTTACATCTCATTCAACCTTAATATGCAAACATGTTTTGTTTTGTTAATGTTATGTCATGGCGCAAGCAACTTGCCTGCATAGTCACCAACTTTCACCACTTTTCTTGGCAATTAATCCATCCATTGCTGTGATCAGACAGTCACTGTTCTTGCTCGTATCCAAGTGATTCCACGACCCATAGAAGTTTGTATCCCTGTTTTATTATCCTCAACCGGGTCCAGCTTGGTTCAGATCACGCCCGGTTCTGTTTGTCATAACAGTAAACATAAACCCCCGACTCCAAGCGAACCAAGAAGTCCCGTACACCGCGCTGATAAACTGGAGAAAATGTGCTTCGAGCCTTCGCCGTACGACAGTGTTTCTGCATATCTAAATGGCAGATATACAAGCTCACAACCTGGTGAGTTGAGACGTGTTGTGAGCCTGTAGCTCTGATATTTTCAGCGCGCAACACCATCGTACGACAAATAGGCTGATATATAACAGCAGCAGCAGCAAGCTGTCACGAACCAAAGCAGGGACAGAGTCCGAGCACGATACAAACTTTAAATGATTATGAATTTTTAATGGTTGTTCTACTTTATCGAGATAATAATAATAATAATAATAGGCTTAAATTATAAAATAGCCTAATAACAGCATTTTCCCAGGCGGCCACATAGCCGGTGGTCTTTATAATTAAGAGCCAATTAAAGATTTTAACAGTCTATGGCATATATGCCTATTTATTGCAGCAAACGTGATTTGATTCTTATTAATAGACTTAATATTTATTTGTTTGTTTGTTTTTATCCCACGATTTTGTAGGCTAACACATGTTTCACCCGGTGTCAATTAATTATATTATCTAATGTAATCCTGGGCGCTACACTCCCTCTGCCAACCTGGAGACAATAACGGACTATTAGACTTACTTCTATAGCAATTTGTAACAACTGTGGATAGCGTGACGTCTTCCCAGCCGTTTCGGAGGGTATCAGGATCGGGAAGACAAATTATACCCCCATCTAAAATTAGTTTGGACCTCCTCTGGTCCTCTATTTCTGTAATCTGTAGCGTATTGTTTTGGTGGTTGCAGATTTAAAATACATGCTGCACGGCAACAGGCAACTAAATCCTCTTTAATGCATTTGACACAACAATGTCACGGTCTAATACATAGCGTCTTAGATGAGGAACATTTAAATTACTATATTGGTCATCTGCGTCCGTCATCCTCCAAGACTATCATCAAACCCAATAGCGGCTCTGAGATGCGCCCCCTAGAGTTGGATGCGCATGGACCCAAACAATCCCAGAGACCTTTGCGAATACCCAGAATGCATTGCGCGATATCCAAGATGGCGGTATTTGCGTACTGGGTTATGAGGAGTGCAGGCTGCTCAACAGCACCGCTGGGTGGCTGCAGCTGGTGTTGCCATACTCATACAGACATACATGGACATATGAACAGACATACAGTACAGACATGTTGGAGTGGCAGGCACCGCTCAAAAACAGGATGGAAAATATAGACATACCTGTATACAGCATAAACCACCAGCTATAGTTTGTATAGTACATGCGGTTAGACATAAGTAGCCTGGCATTAGCCAGACTGATAATGTGGATTCACTCACACACGTTGATACTGTGGGGAAGGTGTGTGTGAATCCACATATAAGGTTAGACACAAAGGTGGTAACACTTCGGTACTTTAAATTCACATTACAGCAGGTATGCAGTGATGGGAAAAGTACTCATACTTCTTACTTAAAAGTATGAAAGTGTTAGCATCAAAATGTACTTAAAGTTCAAAAAATAGAAGTACAACATGTTTGAAAATAGCAGATCTAAAAGCTCACAATGCTTCGCACTGCGATGCGTTGAGCTTGAAGATCGTCTATTTTCAAATAGCCTAGATGGAAAATAGGGTTAATTTATGTTTTATAATATTATAATTTATACTTGGAAGTAGCTAGTAACTAGTTTTTTGTTGTGGAGTAAAAGTACAATATTTGGATCCGAGATGTAGTGGAGTAGAAGTAAAAGTATTGGAAATTAGAAATACTCAAGTAAAGTACAAATACCTCAAAATTGTACTTGAGTACAGACCTTATAGGTAAACTACTTAGTTACAGTACACATTACAGTACATTGGTGCAAAAGAGTATCAGCACATTGTGATTAACTTGCAAAAGAGATGCATCTCTCTACCCCTCTCTGTATCTGTTGTGTGTTTCTGAACTGAATTTCCCTCGTGGGATCACTAGAGGTGGGTCTGTCAGTCTGTTTGTCTGTCTAATTTATCTATCTATCCAACACTCAGGACTTTACTGTGTACATCGTAATGTGCAACGTATGAAATGCTGCACATCTCTGGTCATGATGCGATGCATCCCACAGGAATTCCTCCTATTACTACTTTCTCATATCCCGGGACACACGATGACATTAAAATATATGAGGAACGGAAGTGTGATATTATTCATAGAGATGCATAATATATGCATTGTCATGCTGAGAGCTGATGTGTTGAAAATTCAATACAATTTCTACCAGGGTAAAAACTAAAAAAAGGATTACTTGAGAGCAGGCATTTCTGTAAGAGAACAATTTGAGAGTTGAAGGTTCCTATAGGTTCACCTGTTCTTTACACATCTCCCTTCATTCTAAAAGTCATTTTCACTTGCAGGCCAGGATGCATAATGTATGGCAACGTTAATCAATTTTAAAACGAGAGGCGATGCAGGTGCTCCAGGAGCCTCTGCCCTCTGTGGGCCGTCCCTCTGTTCATTGCCTTCACTGTCAAATGTCCTGTGTTCATTTCACACTGTGTAGTGCAGGGGTCTTCAACAGGGCGTCCGGGACCCCTAGGGGGTCCTCAGAGTTACTACAGGGGGTCCTCCAAATCTTTGTGTGGTAGAAACCCTTTTTTCTCCTTTTAACCACTTGAACCCTAGCGTCCATATTCGGGGAACTTTAGCCAAAAATAGCAGATCTACAAGCTCACAACGCCTCGCGGTCCGGAATTCAAAATGTAATTGAGTAGAAGTGTGAAAGTGTTGACATCAAAATGTACTTAAAGAGTAGTTCACCCCCAAAATGACTTTTTTTTTCCTATTGATTACTCACATCATGGAGACTTGAGTTCACAAGACAAAAATTCAATCATAATAAATTTAGCCCCATCAATCAATAGAAAAAAAGTCATTTTAGGGGTGAACTACTCCTTTAAAGTACCAAAAGTGAAAGTACAAAATGTTTGAAAATAGACACGAGCTAAAGTTGTTTATGTATGTTTTATTACGACCGAAGGTCGCAGTTTATTATGAGAAACATCACAGCTTGTTCGTGTACGTCCGGTCTATGGGTTTGTCGCTCTAACATCATGCTCTGATGTCACTGTGATGTCAGGGGAACCACTCTAACAGAATGGGTTTGCTGCTCTGACATCACGCTCTGCTTCACTGTGATGTCACACTAACAGAATCCCTTTTATGCCCATTTATGAAGATATGGAGATCCCTGTGATGCCAGGGGAACAATCCCTTTTATGCCCATATATGGAGATCCCTGATGTCCACATCACTGTAGTCGCTTGTTGCCCTGAGGCGTCTTACTAGTAATTAGTAGTAATTATAAATTAAATCTGCAAAGTAACTAACTAAAGTTTTTAAATAAATATGTTTATTTTGTTCTCTTTCATAAACATCTCTCCCCTAACCCTAACCCACACACACACACACACACACACACACACACACACACACACACACACACACACACACACACACACACACACACACACACACACACACACACACACACACACACACACACACACACACACACACACACACACACACACTCTTTCTACCACTGTACTGCCAATTGGTAATTTATCCCGTTAATCTGCTCATTTAATTTCATAGTGATACAAATCAAATGGGATACAAGTGGGACAGGCTACATTGTACCTGACAAGCCAACCCCGAGAGAGAGGTAAGCAGCATGAGCAAAACAACAATGCCTGACACGCATAACTCTTCACTGCTAAAGAGTGAACATTGATTAAACTGTTCTAGGAGTGCAACAGTTTATCAAACTAATCGATTTGAACTATTATAAAAAACTAGAAGCTCGGCCACCGAACGTCTGGCATGCTCTGAAATGATGTAAATAGGGAATGAATGCCCCACCTTTAATGCAAACACCATTATACCTGTTGTCATAGGACCCGTTTTAACCATCTGTGTGCATTTATGCCCATATATGGAGATATCTGTGTCTGTATGCGTCCATTTTTGAACTATTATAAAAAATTATCGATAATCACTTTCCCATAAATAATGTAGTTAACTGCCAAGGCTTTTTCCCTATGTCATTTACCTGATTCTCAATGGCGCCATGCACGTTGTGTGCGCGGCCACTCCCGTTCGCGGACGTTCAAAAGTCTTGTCTTTCACGTGGAGAAGCAAAAATACAGCCGCAAGGATCTGTGTGTAAGCTACAGTATGGTCCATAGGCCATTTTGAACAAACGATCCATTATGGGAAAAGAAGTGGAGATATCTCCATGTTCCTGCAGCACGTTTGTATACAAAGCAATGGTAGCCGGAAGTGCGAGCGATACTATTACCACTTGGAATCATGGGAAATTTCGTTTTTTTTTCACTCACTAGCGGCTACCACAGAGCGTGGGCTATCGGTTACCATGGTAACCAGCTAAGACGTCTGTGAGCGTCTTAACGGGGCCATGGGACGGGACAACGACATTAACACACCTGTGGACATCTTAGGCACTCAAATGTTAAAAGTAAAAAATAATGTAGATCAGCTATTTTTACTATTCAACAAGTTATGAAATATCCATTAAGTGGTTAACTAAAATCCTAATACATTCAATTTCCAACTTCCGACTTCTAGCCACACGCACATGTGTACGCATACTGTATTCATTTTATTGTTTTATTCACTTGTCTGCCGGTGGTTTATTGATTTCAATGTAATTGTAATGTGTATTGTGAATTATTGTGAATGTGAATATTTTGTAAGGCATTATAAGCTGCTCACTTTGACGTTCACTCTCTCCCAACATCACACTCACTTCCCCTTCCGTTCCTTCGCACCCCCACCTTCACCACCCCCACCACCCCCACCACCACCATCAACAACACAGCCGTCCACAAGCTAATCCCCGGCAGCATTTTGCTAGCTCCACTGCTAAAAACTAGGAGCAGTTTCTCTGGGCAACCCCAAGCAGCCATCAATCTTGATGTTCTTCTACAGCCACAAATTATTTGTATTGTCTCAGTCAATTACTCTTCCATTCATCTTCCCGCGGGCTGCGGCGTTTGTGTGTGTATATGCGTGTGCCTGTGTGTGCCCACGGGTGAGGCACACACGAGTGTGTGTGTGCGTGTGTGCGCGCCCGCATGTGTGTGCGGCTGTGCGCCCCCATGTGTGCACGCGCAGTGGAAAAGGCATGTGGAAATGCATGCTTGTTTGTGTGTCTGCGTACACGTGCATCTATATACTGTATACTGTGTGTGTGTGTGTGTGTGTGTGTGTGTGTGTGTGTGTGTGTGTGTGTGTGTGTGTGTGTGTGTGTGTGTGTGTGTAGGGAGGGGGGATTTCCCGTCCCTACTCTCCGTCCTCATTACCTCTGATCAATACTGCCTGTACACTGGCTTCACAAGCACAACCACACCCAATCACACACACACACACGCACGCGACGCACGCACACACACACACACACACACACACACACACACACACACACACACACACACACACACACACACACACACACACACACACACACACACACACACACACACACACACACACACACACACACACACACACACACACAGAGAGAGAGTAGTCCGGCCGGACTCATTTTTAAATAAACTGTGGCGTCAGGCAGATTTACTCCATGGTGGAACAGGGAGTGGTAACAACAGCAGTATAGTAGCAGAAGTGAGCTTCATTGTTTATGACTACACATCATCCCTGAGAGATAGAGAGATACAGGTAAATAAAATACAGAGCGAGGGAGAATAAAATTATAGAGGATAAAAACATGTGGGAGGAAATGGAACGGGCTGTTGTCCGTACACCTGTGCGGGGGATGTGTGCGAGTAATCTCTGATGTAATCATACATTTTTATTACTTTTATTCTGTTTGTGTAACCATTTATTCTATGTACAGCATGTACAGGGTTTTCAACATTTTCAGGCCAGGGACCCCTTAGCTGAGAGAGAGATGAAGCAGGGACCCCCACTATGTATTGTATACAATTGTGTTGCAGATTAAACATTTTCATAGATTTCTGAGGCAGCTTAGACTTGTTTGACAGCAATATCATCAGTGTAGGTTGTTGGTTTAATGTGTATTTTTAGATATTGAACGACTTGAAACACTTGGTCTGCTTTTCTTTTCACTCTACACCAAACCTCTTTGCCAATAGCAGATCTACAAGCTCACAACGCCTCGCGCTGCAAGGTGTTGTGACCTTGTAGATAGGCTATTCTTGGCTAATGTTCCACACGGAATAGGGATACTAAGGTTCAAGTGGTTAGTGTAGAAAAAAAAGTTCTTATTATCACACAAAGATTTGGAGGACCCCCTGTAGCAACTCTGAGGACCCCCTAGGGGTCCTGGACCCCCTGTTGCAGACCCCTGCTATACAGTACAGGACTGAACAGGCATGTTTTAATTGACCTGACGAAGATCCAGCAGGGATCGAAACGTTGTCTGATCTTGTGTTGAATAAAGAAGCCCAGACCACGGATCGGTGTGTGTGGGCTCTTCCCTTGGAAGACGGCAGGCCACCCCAGGGGCCACATCATGGTGGGGCTGGATTGCGGTCTGAGGGGGAGAGGTAGAGCCATCACACTTCACTTGCACCAGCCGCCTAATTACTGCTGCTACAAGTGTTGGACAGTAACGAAGTAGGCCTACATTTGCTTAATTGTTACAGTATAAAATATTTTATTTGACTCTAGTATTTGTATTTTTAAGCATGTACTTTTGAATGCTATGCAAATTTGACAGAGCAACCTTCACTTGCAGTTATTTGACTAGGATATCTATATATATTGACTCATGTATTGAGGTTAAGTACTTTGTCCACAACTGGTCTGATATGACAAAGTAATGTGAGCCTTGGTAGACTCCTTCAGCGATAATAATACAAAAGAAAAAAGATGTACAAGTTTCTTTTTTTAATATATATAGGGTCAACCTCTATTATATAGATTTATTCAGCGGGTTGTGAGATGCCATTTCCCAAAAGAGAACATGGAATAAATTGGTTAGCTGAAACACTTGGGTTTCAAATCCAGCTCAGAGAACTCTGAGAAATGACAGTGAATAAAGCAGAGTAGCCGTTCATGAGTACATTGGTGTGCACGCACACGCACGCACACACACGCACGCACGCACGCACGCACGCACGCACGCACACACGCACACACGCACACACGCACACACGCACACACACATCCACTCCAATTAACTGTCTCTCACTCTTCCACATGCTCTCTACGGCACTGGTTCTAAAAGTGGGGTATGGGGACCCCCAGGGGTTCCTTGGGGTCCCCAGCTAAATGAGTTATAGTTATGAACCACATGGACCAGGTCTGTAAAAAACGGAACCAAACCATTTAGATGAGATGAGATGAGACTGTTCAGCACAGCAGTTAAGATACAGTTAAAGGGCAAGAAAAAACTACTGTATAAAAAGCAGGGTAAAGACATCACACGAAAAAAGAGGCACCATCAATAATGAGAAAAAATAAATAAACAACAGTATACACCCTTTAACAAAGCTTAATTTATGCAGGACAAAATAAATTATGGGGTTCTATTTGTACACTCTAGTCTAGATAGATAGATAGATAGATAGATAGATATGGGGTCTGTCTGTGGTCTAATGCATACCAAACTGGTGGTTATGGAAATTAAAAGGTTTGAGAACCACTGCTCAATTAAACATTTTGAGGAACAGCTATATTGACTATCATTTCATAGCTGTCGGGCAGAAAACTCTAATCTCCATCTTTTTTATATTTATGTTTTTATCTTTTATAGCCTACAGTTTCTAAAAGCTCAAAACGCGTTGCAATGCGACGCATGTTGAGTTTGTTTGTACAGTAGATCTGCTATTTCTGCTGCTTTTTACTCTCTCAGTTTGGTAGGATTGTTGGACAATCAGATTCCTTGCTGTTGGGAAAGCCCCCGTGTATCTGCAAGCAATGCAGGAAATTTGCATTAATTGCTTTGTCGGCAAAGTTCAAAGACAAAAAGCAGCAATAATTCATTCAGGAGAACTGCCTTGTGTGGGGGTTAAATAAAGTGGTGAGCACCAAGACTTTATTAGCCCCGCAGTGTACTAGAATCTTTTGTATTACTACTATTACCATGCTGCATGTTCAGGGGAAATCTCGCTCTTTCGAACGACCATCATTTCGACAACGGAGCGTCGGGAGGGTTAGCGATTCACCCCACGGAGGTTAGGGTTAGGTTAAGGGTTAGGTTTGGGTGTCGAAAAGATGACACATAGGAACAGCGAAACGCTCCCGCATGTTCTCAGTACCTACAGTGAGTACAAGACTACAACTATCACTAGACATGTGGAACAAGTCTGGTAATACTCAAAATGTGCAACCACTCAACACACAAAGACATATTCTATATCTAAAATTGTCTGCTAAAAACCCAATATGCATGTCGGGAGCTTAACCAGTATGAATTCCTCAACACTAACCACAAACCCAACTATGGACTATCTATTATTTTCTAGGTGGTTATTCTATCGATAAATGTTTTATCAATTGATATATAGCCTATATTGAATAATGGAAGAGCATTTTAAATGTAAATGTCTTCATTTGTTTTTATATATCAACAAATTGATTTAACCACATTTAGACACATTCTTTCATTGAAATATCAGTGATCTATTTTTATAATTGATTACATTGATTAGTTCAATTAACCAAACCTAACCCCTAAGGGGCCTAACCCCACGCCTAACCCTAAACCGAGAGAATGTAATATAGGCAAGGCATTAGTCCCACACAGATGCACAGGAAAAGTAACTGCACAATAAAAAAGCTTGTCTAGCACGCACACTCACACGTGCACACACAAAGCTGCAAAATACCTGAAAGTATAGTCAAATCTGACAAAATATGCAAAATACCCAGACCTTACTTGAGTTCACTTGACAACGTGACTTGAGGCACTGAGGTGTACGGTAATTTGCATTTCAGCAGTGTTTGTCTTCCTTTCATAGGACTGAATAATATCTTCTCTTAACATTTAGTGGGGCCATTGTGCATTTAAGAGGAAGATAAGTGTGGTATGAAAAGTAGGCTGTTTGAAGGAAGGGTCAGCTATTTGGAGTGACCCTGTCACAGTGCCATGTACTGGCTGTGAAACTCTCCTTTAATAGAGGAAATCCAGCTCCCTCAGCCTTTCGTGAACATTGTGTCCAGCGTGTACCAGGGTTCATTTCTCCAGGTCATATGTGGGCAGCAGCTCACAGAACCCATTGCACTGAAGGTCGGAATAAAAACCGGCTGTCCTTGGAGTGCTGTGAACTTCATCTTGGCCCTCAACCAGTGGATGAAGTGGATTCATCAGTGTGCTCCCCTGAATGTACGCTCACCGAACCCTGTCCAGGGGTATACGGACGACGTGCAGGTGTCATCACGACAGGAGGAGGTCATCACTAACATGCTGGCGCGCACTGACCAGTTCCTCCAGTGGTCGGGGCTGGAGGTGAAGCAGGCCAAGTGTGCTGTGTTTCACGAGCGCCGCTCTGGTGGAAACCGCTGGTATAAAGCCAAGAGAGACATGCCCCCCTCCTTCCTTGTAATGGGCCAACCCATCAGAGTTTACTCCCGTCACGAGACCTACCCATACCTCGGCCACAGGTTCAACATCGCCGGCGAGTGGGGGGAACAAGTCGAGGAGCTCACAGCAGAGTTCCTCCACCGTCTCCATCTGGTCGACCTGTCCCCCCTCCCCGTTCTCATGAAACTCCAGGCTGTGAGAGAGGTGGCCCTGGCAAAGGTGTGTCATCTGTTTGCCAACGTGCACATCCCCCTCAAGGCACTGAGAGAGATGACCAACAGAACAGTGGAGCTGGTCAGGAAGTGGGTGGGTCTCAACTCACACTCTACACGGGGCATCATCTTCCTCCCATGTGGGGAGGGTGGACTAGGGGTCCCCAATGTGGAGTGGACCTACACAGCCACCAGACTGGCCCACCTGCTCCACATGTTGAATAACGACGATACCACGGTTCGAGAAATGGCCAGGGCTTCTCTGCTGCTGGACCTACGGAGGAGGAAGGTCCCCACCGCAGACCATAACAACTTCCTGGGCTTCAGGAGAAAGGAGTCTGGGAAACTAGACTCACAGGACAAGGGCTTTGGGGTCTGGTCTGATTGGCCAGACCTCAATGACCTCTGCAACCGCTCCGGAGTTCAGTTGAAATGGACAAAACCCAACACACAAACTGTCCCTGTCTCTGATGAACTGGTCACAGACCCCTGTATAGCTGTGGAGGCGACCATCACCACACAACAGGGAGAAACCAACAGACTGACCAGCGAGTCCGTGAGGAGAGTCCTGCTTAATGAAAGGCAGGCTGAGGTCAGGCAGCACTGGTGTGGACTGAGAATGCAGGGAAAACTGGCATGTCTAGGATTTGCTGACCACTCAGTCTCACATTCAGTTTATAAGAACACTGCTGTTGGTGAGGATATTGTTAAATTTACCATCAAAGTGAGACTGCAAGCACTACCCACTAAATACAATCTGTCTACCTGGTACCCTCAAACTCACAATCCATTTTGTTTGAACCATCTAGATTCACAGCACCATCTAGAATCCACAGCACACATAATAAATGGATGTCATGCATACAAACACCTGTACATAGCTCGCCACGACCGCATCGTAGACATTGTGTCTGATGCAGTCCATAACATCATGCCTGCTAGTTCAGTACTGTATAAGCATAGAAGAGTGTTACTGGAGTGGTTTGGGTCTGCCTGTGATGTCTTTGCTCTTATCCCTAATACACCTGATGTTGTCTTTGTTGACACCAGCCACAAGGAGGTGCTAATGCTAGAGGTAGGCTGTGTCTTTGACCTTTACATGGACCAAGCATTCCAAGATAAGTATGTGAAATACCAACCACTACTTGAGACCATCACCAGTCTAGGATACACTTGCAGATATAGTGTACAGATATTTGGAAGTCTTGGACATGTACATAAATGCACCACGAGAGGCCTGCAGATTGCTGGCTTGGCGAAGACAAGAGCAAAACAAGTAGCAAAGTATTGCTCTGTCTCAGCTATTATTGGCAGCTTAGCAGTGTGGAGAAGGAGGTGCTATGTGTACCCATAAGTGCTCAGTAATTGATTAACCCTAATATATTTGTTTCCCTGTTTATGAAATGTAATTTGTGGAACCAAATAAAGTATTTAAAATGTGTGTGTGTGTGTGTGTGTGTGTGTGTGTGTGTGTGTGTGTGTGTGTGTGTGTGTGTGTGTGTACAGTATGGTTTTCAACCCTTCAAGGTCCATTATTTATTCAGCATTTGACATTGACGTTGGCGTGAAACTTTGCACGCACATGGGACGCAGGTGTTCACAATTTTAGGCATTTTGTACAAAACGGACCACTCCTGCAAACTTTGGAGGAAAATCTTAGCCATTACGGATGAAATATGAACGTTCCAACCGATTTGACTTGATGCCATGACTATTAGATAATGTGTACCAATTTGCACATTTGGACAAAATCTGTAGGAGTAATATATAAAAAAACAAGTTTTGCAGACAGATGTGAAAAATTCGGGGCAGAGGTTCTGCCCTGACCTCCGTGCATGCCTCCGCCTCGCGGAGACAATCATAGCTGGCTTATTGGGTAATTGACCAATTACCCGAATTAACACTCATCATATCACTCATTATTGCGACCGTCAGGTCGCAGTTTAGTATCAAAACCTCCACCGGCCGTCCGTCCGTCCGTCCGTCCGTCCGTCCGTCGGTCACACGTCACACGTCACACCTTTGCCCTGCTGATATCTCCGCATCAGTATGACATCACACTGCTTGGTGTGTGCCGTCAGGGTCATTTGTGTACGGTGTGATGTCATACTGATGTCAGCAGTGTGATGTCATACTGATGTCAGCAGCTATGTCTCTATATATGGAGTTATATGTTGTTCGTGTCCAAATATGGGGCTTGTGAGGTCAGACTTAGTGAGATTCGTCGGTTATCTCCATATATGGAGGGAGAACCAGCTTATGAGCCGATGAGTTGTGTCAGAGTCGAGATCCTGCGTGCATCTAATCTGTCGGTAGATAATGCCGTCTTATATAAGGGTCATTTGTGTACGGTGTGATGTCATACTGATGTCAGCAGTGTGATGTCATACTGATGTCAGCAGCTATGTCTCTATATATGGAGTTATATGTTGTTCGTGTCCAAATATGGGGCTTGTGAGGTCAGACTTAGTGAGATTCGTCGGTTATCTCCATATATGGAGTGATGTGTTGGTTATCTCCATATCTGGAGATTCAACCTTCAACGATTTTGACATCTTGTTACTAATCTGTCGGTAGATAATGCCGGTCTTATATAAGGGTCATTTGTGTACGGTGTGATGTCATACTGATGTCAGCAGTGTGACAGGAGATAAGCGACCAACGGTCGCTTATCTCCCGATTAGGGAGTCTTACTGGTTATTATCATTATAAACTTAACCCTAGTTGTTCTTAAAGACGATCCCTAAGCCCACCCTGAAAGTTTTCCTAATTTTAAGACCAACTCCCCAAATATGATTTAACGATAAAACAACCATTTCTCTTGTGAGGAGGACCAGGTCATTTGTCCTCACAATGGACTTTTCTCTGCGCAAAAACACACACGCGCACGCATACGCCCCCCATCCCCCACCCCCCACCCTCTGCTAACTTGTCTTCAGTCACAGAATAAAATGCCAGCAGCGGCCCCTCGTCGGTGGTTCCGCAGCCCCCTCCAATAGAAGCAATTAGCCAGTGCTAATAGTGTTTGTGCAGAGCGGTGGAGGTGTGCAGTGGCTCCAGGGCATGTCTTTTATGAACAGACACAGCTACGGGGACTTCCTTAATTCAGGTCTTCTCAACCCTTTTCATTTCAAGGACCCCACCGTTTGATATGCACATAGACCGTAAAATATATGGACAGTGCGAAGCCATTGGTTTCTATGCAGCACAACTGAAGTATTTTGGGTCCTTGGCATGGGTGTCGCCATCATAGATTGAAATGCGACCAGAGGAGGCTATTGGCTGCCAACGGTCACGTGCAACCGCAGAGATACATGGGAGAATGTGGTCGGAGCCTCCCGAAATACAACACACGAAGAAGAACACAGCCGGCTGGTATCAGTTTAGTTGGCCACGCCCCCCGCAACTTTATCATCAATTTGAACATAAATGGGACCTTATTTTCACAAAACGCATATCATCGTGATTGAGAGGCAATTTTTAACTAGCGATAGGAACCATAAAGTATTTATGAAAATGTTAATTAAGGTTAGAAAACGAAAGTGGAAAATGAAGGGGTCCAATGGAGAACAATTCTTTTTGTGATCGGCCGGGGGGGAAAACAGCGCAACTAGCGGCCAATCATAGGAGGTTTTAGTTCCGTATTGGAATTTTAAATCGGCGGAACTATGCCCCTGGATATGCACTATGCCATGGACCCCCATTTTATTATGACGCTACGTCTCTGGGACCCCAGTTTACACTGTAAAGTCCCCAGTGTTAATACAACTCTGAGGCTCACACCACGGTGCAATGAGATTGCACAGGAGGAAGCAAATGGGTTCAACACCCTCTCAAAGTTATAGACTCGTAAGGGTCCAATTGGTTCCAAACTGTCAATCATTTTACCCCTTCAACCCCCCCACCCCACCCCTGGGGGGCACCAGACCACACGTTGAGAACCACTGTCCTATAATTCCTCATATACTCAGATTTGTTATCTATTTTTCAAATTGAGACAGGTGGATGTAAACAATTCTGATGTTTAAGCAAAGATAATTGTCATTAGCTCAAATAATTGCAATCTGACCATTATATAATACTTTTGACAGCCATAACAAGCAAGGTATAACATCGTGATGATCTGTTTGGCATGTCACGCCGTCGTGCGACAAAGTATAAATTGGCATTAAGTGCTGAGCGCCTGTGTGTGTGTACAGTATGTGTGTGCAGTCCAGCCTCAGTCCTCTCACTCAATACGTCCTGGGATCTGCAACCTAATATCTCACACATCACATTTGCTGCTGCAGCATCTCAAAATCACTACTATTCTCATGGGCACTTCCAACACATAGACCGGGTCGCCAAGCGGTGACCTTCTGATCAACAGACTGCCTCTCTGCCCACTATGGCCGCCCCTGCATTAACACACATAAACATATATTTGTACAAATGTCAATTGGATAAAACGACGAAGAGGAAGAGTCAGGACCACCACCACTGACTGACCGTTAGTTTAGTTTTGTCTTCAACTTCACAGGTTACAGAAACAAAGTGTAAAAGTTTATCTGATACCGTATTTACAGGGGTTCCCAAACTTTTTGGGCTCAGGGCACTTCTGCAAATATTTTTTGTCCTCCGAGGCACCCCTATATTATATTCATAATTTTCACTCCCAGCTTTTCGTTTAATTGAGTAAATCAGAATTGCTTTGTACATTCAAATTAATTCACCTCCATATAAGGGGAAACATAAGGGCATTTTTTCCATTATTCTGCCGACTGTGCCGAGATTATGTTGCGAGGAGAATGTTGAGATAATAGCCATTTTGGTTAGAACTGAAAATAATATTGTACTTCAAGTTTAAAATTATAATTATTTTTAAGTGTCCAAATAAATTCAAAATATTATCAAGTTAACTCGCGGCACCCATGGACTGCCGTGGCGGCACCCCAGCGTGCCCTGTCTCCCACTTTGAAAACCCCTGATTCATACAATAGATGGATCAGATTTACAATGTCCCTGACAGAGCGTGTGGCGCTGGGTATAGCATCATTCTGAAAGCGTTGCTATTTAGTCTCTGTTGTTTGTTTTTAAATATGTCACAGTAAAGCCAAAGATGAAGTTCCACGTGTCACATGCGTTTCAGAGCGGCATCACTCACCGCCTGGGCCACCTCTAGCAGTCACACCAACACAGGCAGAGTTAGACACAGTTAGACAGAGAGCAATGTGCCCAATATTCAGATTTTCTCATGCATAACCAATTATGCACACGTGCACGCACACTCATATGATGAAACACAAATGAGAGAACCGACAAGGACAAACAAAAGGACACATTGAAAATCAGCATAAGCAATCAAACCCATTATGGCAGAAAAAGAAAATCATGAAATAAAGACTGCAGAACATTGTACTGTAGCCAAATGTGAGTATCTAAGGCTCGGAATTGAAATTACACAGCAACATTTTTTATTCAATGTCACCGACATTTCCCTAACACCTCACTTTGCAAGTCAAATGTCATCACAGAAGAGATTCTGGCACTCAAATACCGAAATTGAAGTCGTATTTTCTCCATATTGTAAACCATAATACAGTAGGTCTTATAATTGCCAAGCTAAGTAAAGTTCTTGTTAACTGATTTATTCTAATATTTTTGCTGTTAGAATAATTTTTTACGCAATGTTGCAAACACCACATGTTAACACCCATAACCCCACATCAACACGGTGCCAAGAATGAGGGAAGTGATTGAATAGAGTTTTCTAGTTATTGAACGCTGCCAATTTCCTTATCCAGTCAAAGCCCAGTAGACCGATATTGATTTCTCCTAGTTTGGCACTGAGTTCTTAATTTAGACAAATTTTGTCTGGTAATGGAAATGGTAAAAGCAGCACGATTCCTTACCCACTGTGGTTCTACTCCCACTGAAATGGATAATTATGCATTAAGGTGACACAAGGCAATATTTGATTTGGAACAAAAATCATGTTCCAATGCAAAACCTGTCCATTTCAGTGCAGCACATTTCATCAGCACTATGACCTGCATACTGTACACCCGAAAATGTGACCCTAAATATTATTTACCACACAATTAAAAGGACATTTCTAGAATCTAGATTGAACATAAAAAAACATTTTCAGCCAAGACTGCAGTTCCCATTCTTCACAGAGGGCGTGGATTTACATTGTTGTGCAGAGAATCAAATTCCCATGATCCATTGGTAGATGAAAATGTTTCTATGGACCATAACCAAAGCACGGATGATCACCTGCAGCTCAGGACATTGTGTTTACACACACACACACACACACACACACACACACACACACACACACACACACACACACACACACACACACACACACACACACACACACACACACACACACACACACACACACACACACACACACACACACACACACACACACACACACGTTGTGTTCCTGATGCCGTCGGAAATAAGGTAAAACAACAGAAAAACCTGGCAGTGGCAGATTAATTAATTAATTAATACCTGCCAGTGAATGTGTTAAACAATCACTTTGCCCAAGACACAGTCAGAACTCTATTCTGTCTGGTCCATGGACTTGTGCAATCCTAAATTGTACGAGTATACTTTACACCAGTGAGTCTATGGGCATGCACCACATATAATCGTAAAAAACAGAAGAAAAAAAGAATTACAGTTTTACACTTAAGTTCAAGACCTTATACTGTATGTGTTGTAACCTTTTATGTTTTATCTACTTGTAAGTAATATCCAACATACTGTATATACTGTAGTATGTACAAGTTGCGATGTAGCACTAGTGGAGTCTGCATCAAAATGTCACTGCTCATACACATATTATAGGCTGTGACAAATAAAAGATTTCCTCTGTGAATCTGTGAAAGTTTGCTCAGTGAATTGAAGGGCTAATCTTAAGGTAAACAGCCACACCAGGGCAGTAGCCATGCCGGAGTCATGGGATCCCTGTGTAAAAACTCTGCATATAGCTTGTAACAACATAAAGGCGATACAGATCAGGTGTGAGACAAGTCTGAGATATCCCATGATACAACAGGCTCATGATAGCTCAGACTACGCGTTACACATCTTATCCAGGTGCCGCGAGGGTCTTGTAGCCAATACATGGTTATTGTGCATGAATGCAACTCAAGAAGAGCAAATAAGATAAGGGAATAGTGAAATGAGGGAAGGAGGGAAAGAGATAAAGAAGAGCAATATTCATTTCTCACCGCCATTGTCAAGAGAAATGCAGAAATGCTGTATCAAGCATGTCCTGTGCCGTCCTGCCATGTCACACTGCAAATGAGAAATCCCTCGTGGAGCCAATAATGCCTGTCACATCCTTGTCCCCGACAGCAGCTTTCTGTCTTTTCTTCTTTTTTCTTTTTTTTACTCCCAGCATTAATCTACGGCATGCTGCATTTGAGACCACGGTGTGAAAATGAGCATCTATAATGTAGTATGATTCAAACCACGTTGAAAACAGACCGTTGGCCTCATCTATCAGAACAGCGCTGCACCGTGAGGCAGAGAGAGGCCCCATTGCACGCAGGAGGGTCACAATTAATAAACAGCCGTGTCTCGGAAGCTGCCTGGTGTCACTTCACGGCCCATGAAGCCATTAACCTCTATAGGCATGCCGTGCAAACAACGCAAACACATACACAGTACACACTCCCAAGGCTTATCACACAGTCATTGTGAGTGTGCTGTTACATTTTCACTCCGCCATGTTGGATTGAGGGGAGGAAACACATGAGGTCTCTAAGATACCAATTAGCTGCTGCTAGCCGGTGTGGTGAGCAAAACAAAGCATTGTTTGCAGGGAACACCAGCTTGCTTAGAAGAGGGAGAGATTGCACATAGCAGAGGGGTGTATTGTGCGCACGCACGCACGCGCGCACACGCACACGCACACGCACACACACACACACACAGGCTTATAATATAAACACATTCACAGATGTGTCAATACCAGTCACATGCAGTACACACAATGCAAACAGCACAGGGACGTGCAATATGAGACGACAAACTCCAAATTCGCTGAAATACACTGTATATCATCAGATTGAGTTAAAAAGCAAAAGAATTTACAAAATAAAAGTAACTAATGAATAAAAGTAACTCTCATCCCCACTTTAATGGTAACACGATATTGGTTCGACCTCCCGTTGGTCCGACCACCTAAACCTAAACCTAACCTTAACCCTAACCTCAGTAAAACTAACGCTGGTGAATGCTAACCTGGTGAAATGCTAACCTGCCAACACTGGTGAATGCTAAACTGGTGAATGTTAACCTGGTCGGACCAACGGGAGGTCTAACCAATGCTCAGTCCCCCACTTTAATAACAGACACACTTGTTGAGTCCAGCCACTCACTGCTCTCTCACAAACCCGTTCCATGTAAATCTTTGTCCAACTTCGGGCATGAAAGACACCATCCCCTCTCTAGTCTCCTACAGTAAAATGCACACATAGGCAGACTTAAGGAACACACACACCTGTCCTATACTCACACACACACACACACACACACACACACACAGCAATCAAACACAGGGGATAAGTGTGCTCAAAACCCCCAAATGGATGCTTTTATCCTGGCAGTATCCGACCTGTTGTTTGCAGCACCCTGCAGTGGTCGTGCCTGTGCATCCTAACTAGCTTCAAAACACATCTGCCCAGTACTTTTCATCACCACGCAGAGCGATCAGCCAGGATAGGATCCAAACGCAAACACCCACCACAGAATCTATTTTCTTGTAACAAACACACACTAAGCCAAAGTAATACCAGTTAAACATGTTCCTAGTTACTTCCACTGTATCTACTGTATTCACAACACAAGCTATTGAGTAAAATGTTTCCAATAAAAGCAACCATAATGAAGAATGCCAATTTATTGACTGGCATTGTATTGGAAGGTCCTTGGAAGAGTTCAGCCACATACAGGATTGAGAACTTTTGCCAAGGGGGAATTGGCAGTCCAGATTCTTTATACATTCATTCATGGCATGGCTTTATAGAGAAATAGTGAGAAGCCAGAGAGATTTCATAGTTAAGGAAGTGCTACTGTACCACCGAACTCCCAACTCTGCAGGAGCACAATATTCATTCATGTGTGGATTTGCCAGCTGAATGGCTATTGGAACTCCTGGGTTGTAACATGAAAAGCTATTTTCATTATAATTCTGAAAAGATACCATACATGCACACCGCACTGCCGGTGTGTGGGTGTTGAAGGAAAGTAAAGAAATTGTAACAGCTTCTTCCTCCTGAGGCATTTTAGGTTTATATACTGTAGCTAGCTACAATCACGTTTCTAATTTCTAAATTCTGTTCCCCCCTCCCAAAAAGCATTTCACCAGAAGCAGAGCAACAAAAAGTCTACAAATGGCCTACAAGAATAAGTAGCATGAAGATATACAGTAACATAGCCTAAATATATGATTTTATGACTCAAACATGACACTGATAATCCACCTGATGATGCATTTGACAAATTGTACAATCAAAATAGAGTGGGACGTTGAAATTGTTTAAAGTTAAATAGTTTAAGGACCCATGTCCACAGAGAGCGCTTAGTGCAGGGGAGGACTTTTGATATCATGTACAGAACACTTCTTACCAAGTGCAAGAAGTGATCTCGATGTTTACCAACCAGGTAAACAATTTTTTACATTGATCAGTAGAGATGCATTACCATTACCATAGAAATGCACGGCAGTAGACCTCTAAATCAGGAGTCTCAGTACTACAGGGGTCCTCCAAATCTTCCAATGCTTTTTATATTAACAAATTCAACCCTAGTGTCCATATTCTGAGAACTGTAGCCAAAAATAGCAGATCTGCGAGGCGTTGTGAGCTTGTAGATCTATTTTCAGCAAAGAGATTTGTTGTAGAGAGGAAAAAGAGCATAGGCCTATTAAAAGGTCAAGTTTATTAGGTAATGATGGCTCAAGTGGTTAAATATCTAAAAACACAAATTTACATGAATCCAAAATACACTGATAATTGTGCTGTCAAATGATGAAACTATATGGAATCTATGAAAAGGTTGTGTGGGTCCCTGCTTCATCTCTCTCTCAACTAAGGGATCCTTGGCCTGAAAACGTTGAAGACCCCTGCTCTAAATGGTGGCTCAGCACCCACAAGATGGTCATACTGTAAGTAATGATGGCAAAAAAATAATACAAATAATAATAATAATAAGAAAATGAATATGAAATAATAAGAACAATAAATCAATGAAAAAACATCATTGACAACTCTGGCAAGCGTTGAACCCCTGAAGGGACATTATACGCTGGTTGAAATCAAGCCTCAAAACACTGAACTTCGATTTGCAGTCAGAGATTGTTATGTTAGCACAACAGTGGCAAAACAAATCAAAGGAGCTCAATCTTTAGGGAACAAAAGAGAAAAACCCTCAGTAATGTGAAAGATTCCATCCCATCAGATGTACTCACTCCAAATGAAAAAACTAAACTAAAACAACAACAAAAGTTAACAAGAGCTCCCTTGGAATATTGTGTGTTTTTATACAGTCCATTGGTTCCTGGTAGTTGATAATTACCAGTATAAATATACCTTATACCATATTTATTTTTAAAGTGTATGTGATGGTATGCATAACTGAAATAATCCTAAAGGATAATGAGGCATTCAGGCATTAAAGTGATATTCCAACAAATTTCAATGTCATTCATTGTCTAAGAAGTTACCCAACACACATCTGCAACAGTCAAAACAGTGTGTAAATGCCATTCTCTGTGGGTCAAACTCAGGCTGTTTTAAATATTCAGAAGTTACTTACTAATGATGTGTCAAATCAGTTTGAAATTGAAAACTACAACCATTTATTTCCTGCTCTCTCGCTCTCTTCCACCACGCAAGAAAATCTATTACTTTATTACCCCTCAAAATGATTGAGGGCCGTTTCTATTCTGCTATTTATAAGCTCTAAAATGCCTGAAATTATGTCTAATTACTGAGTGTCGATCCAGATGGTAATCACATTGACAGGGTAGGTGGCAGTTTGTTGAGAAACAGTAGTAATATGCACAAATTACGTTGATCCGTGGCGAAAATAATTACCAGAGTTCCCCCAGTAATACTAATCCTGCAGGGTGGGAGGGAATAAAGAACGGTAAAGAATGGCTGCTGCAAATCAGACAGTGGTTGTCAAACAGTTTCATGTCAAGGACCCCCAAATTGATGAATTTGGCAGCGGACCCCCAAATTGATGAATTTGGCAGCGGAGCCCCATCTAAAAAATCACACCCGTGTGAACTGAGCGGTGGTTTACCCACCAACCCCCCCCCCCCCCCCCCCTCCTTCCCCCCTGTGTGTGTGTGTGTGTGTGTGTGCGTGCGTGTGTGTGTGTGCCTGGCCTGGCCTGGCCTGAAAACAGCGCCCCTCCCTTAACATGTGTGGTCATAAAAGGTACTGTAGGCTACATACGGACGCACCCACCCACATACACGTACGTCTACACACACGGCCACGTATAGGAGCGGCGTGACCACCGCTCAAAAATGTTGTGCCACAGACACCATAACAGAAGAGTGTTTTGAAAAGGATGTTTCAAAAATGTTCAACATTTTTCAAAAATGATCAGAAATAGCAGATCGACAAGCTCACAACTGAGCTTGAAGTATAAAACACGGTTGAGAAACGGAGGACCATGCCATAATTGATGACCATACTGCTGTAGAATAGAAGGACTACATTCAGATTGTACAAAGTGGAAGGAAGGAATGATATTCATTTGTGCCAGAATAGCACAAAGAAGCTAACGGACGGAGACAACAGCAAGTGAACAAACACAGCATTTCACTTTTAAGTTGCGGGGCTAGGCGTTAAAAGACAGTGACACAAAATACGTCACAATAAAGTCTTACTCTCACACTAAAGAATGATTGTCACTTTGTTTCATATACGGTAAACATTGTGCAATTATAAAATGGGAAAATGCTCAATACAATAAGAATGCATAGAATGATCGTCAGAGGTGGTCTCAGTACTGATAATAATGCATTCTTCTCTGGGAGGAACCAAATGCAGAAGTGAACAGTAAATAATAGCCATGGCAAATGACTAGGACTATGAACAGCAACAGAACCTGCTCAGTTTTGGTCCCATTGTGGTGATCAGTGGTGGAAAAAGTACTCACATTTTGTACTTAAGTAAAAGTATCAATACTGCCGTTACAAGTAAAAGTCCGGAATTCAAAATGTACTTGAGTTAAAGTATGAAAGTATTGGCATCAAAAAGTACTTATAGTACCAAAAGTAAAAGTACGAAATATTTGATGCAACACGTTGTGAGCTTGTAGATCGGCTATTTTCAAACAGCCTAGGTTTATAGGGCTAAAGTGATTTATGTATATGTTTATAATAGTAACGTATATGAAAAGTAACTACCGGTAGTAACTAAAGTTTTCAAATAAATGTAGTGGAATAAAAATACAATATTTGGATCTGAGATGTAGTGGAGTAGAAGTAAAAGTATTGTAAATTGGAAATACTTAAGTAAAGTACAAATAACTCAAAAGTATACTTAAGTATAGTACTTGAGTAAAAGTACTTAGTTACTTTACACCTCTGGTGGTGATTTTCAATCCGACTGTAATTACAAGAAACGGCGCAGCGCGCCCGTTAAAAAAAAGGCATTTACCCAGCACTTCATTACTGCCATGAAACGGCATGCATGGCCCAAAGTGAACAGGCACCCTTGCCCCGCGGGAGCTGCCCCGTGCTCATGATGCATGGCGATGACCCTGTGGCTCTGTTGTCACAAAGCAGCCTCTTTAACATGGAAGCCATTACAGTGCTCTGACCTCCCCTCTAATGACAATGACACCGGGAGCCTTGTGCCGCTGTGCCACTCTCACCTCATCTACATGCACCGCGGCTGTGAGCGGGGTGGCACAGGGTCAGGCAGGGCCAGGAGACGAGCTGCCAGCAAGCCAACGTTGTAACAGCTGCTCAACCCCCCCTTTCCACTAATGGCCACGCCCCGGAATGCTAATGCAACCGAACAACCGATCCGAGTCCTTTGGCAGGAAAATCGGCCAATAGATCAGATCACTACTCACAACGCGTCGTGATTTTTCAATAGCCAAAGTATAAAATACAGTTTTTTATGCTATATCTAGCTATCTACAGGATTATGTGTGTGTGTCTGTGTTTAAGCCAGAAGACAATCACGGGCCACCGGCCGTGTATGCCCATAGACAATCAGAGGGGCAAAGGGTGTCCATGCCAAACTTTGCACACACACATTACTTGGCTGGCAAACCACAACCTCCACCCCTGATTTCTCACATGTCCCTCTTCTAGCGCCACCATCAGGTTGCTTTTTGCAGACACTTATCTACAGAAGCGTAGCCCCTATCCATGCCAAACGTTGCACACACACTCCTTGGCTGGCAAACCACAACCTCCACCCCTGATTTCTCACATGCCCCTCTTCTAGCGCCACCATCAGGTTGCTTTTTGCAGATAACATACATGTTTAGGCGATCTATAGATGTGACCGGGACCCCCTGGAACCCTCCCAAGGACCCCTGTGGTCTTTGAGAACCTCTGTCTGATACAGCACCCCAGGGGGAGAGACTTTGTGCCAACCAATCGACCAGTGTAATGATTTGTACTTGAAAATGTTTTGGTATTTGTACTTTACTTGAATATTTCCAATTTCCAATACTTTTACTTCTACTCCACTACATCTCGGATCCAAATATGGTACTTTTGCTCCACTACATTTATTTGAAAACTTTAGTTACTAGTTACTTTATACATTTATACATTAAAAGCATACATTTACCACTTTAGCCCTATGTATATTTAGGCTATTTGAAAATAGCCGATCTACAAGCTCACAATGCGTCACAGCAACACTTTCATACTTTTACTCAAGTACATTTTGAATTCTGGACTTTTACTTGTAACAGAGTACTTCTACATTGCAGTATTGATACTTTTACATAAGTAAAAAATGTAGTACTTTTTCCACCAATGCAATGGACCTGGTCTCACTCATCTGCCCCCCCTCCCCTCCCATCCAGCTGTTCCTAACAAACACAACATAATGATGGGCATCCCTTGACAGCCACATGGCCATAAACCAGCTTTAAAAAAGAGGCATCAAGTCAATTAGGCTGACAGAGAAACTCTGTATAGTGGGAATTCGGGCTTTGCATAATGTCTTTCCTAGCACAAAACGTGAGATTAGGGGGCAAGGCTGGTAATGCTAACTCTCATTCGCATAGAGACGATATTAGCACATTGTGTGCTTCAAGCATTTTACCATTCAACTAAAGGCAAAGGTCTGCCAAAGGTCTGACTTTGGATTTGCGCCTGAGTATTTTGACCTTATTGTGAGGGTCACTCTAACCGCAAACTGAACATTAATTTAAAAATTGATAGATCTCATTTGATGAACAATACCATTAGGGATGGAATTATGAAATGTCAATTAAATCTCTGGCCTCTTGTTATTCATGAAAAAAGCAATTTCACCGAGATCATGTCTGCGCCGGCAACGCTTTTATGAATTAATAACAAACCTTTCAGTCATTTAGCATTGTGGCATGCTCTTGTCACTACCTACGCTTGATGAGCCGTGGGCTGAAGGCTTTGTTCATTAGATTTAATTCTCTGGAGGGGTCACGGTTCTTTTGACAAAGCTAATTGACAAAAACTGCTCCTTCTAACCAATCTTGTTTGGTAAGTCGGAATTGTAAGTAAGTAAGTAGCCATGGGAGCAAACCGTTCCCAAGCCATGTGGCCTATAGGTCAGGAGCCCGTCTCCTGTTATCTTGCATGAATGAGGCAATTTGATGTACAAATACACCCCCTGGACATGATGCTAGTGCAGGGGTCTTCAACGTTTTCAGGGCAAGGACCCCTTAGTTGAGAGAGAGATGAAGCAGGGACCCCGACAACCTTGTCAAAGATTCCATCATTGTTTGCCAGCACAATCATTAGGGTATTTTGGATTCATGTCAATTTGTGTTTTCAGATATTTAACCACTTGAACCGTCAATACTTCTCCACCTCTACACCAAACCTCTTTGCAAAAATAGCCGAACGCCTCGCGCTGCGAGGCGTTGTGAGCTTGTAGATCGGCTATTTTTGGAGGTTGCACCAAATATTTATGTGATTGTATTCATTAACCACTTGAACATCCCTATTCTGCTCGGAAAATTTGCCAAAAATAGTAGGATCTACAAGCTCACAACGCATCGCAGCGCTAGATCTGCGAGGTTTGATATAGATGGGAAAAAAAGGGTAGACCAAGTCCATGTTTATAGATTACAGTGCCTCACTTGCCTGTTACACTCATTCTATATGATCTGTCCAATTTGGGCTTGACATTGCTCAAAAGGGGATTAGCTGTTCATACAACAGCAAAAAGAAAAAAAAGAAGGAAAAACTGAAAAGAAAAAAAAAAGATTTAATCACAGAAGAGCTTTGCAGTCCTATTAAATTTCAAATGCCTTCCAAAAGGCCAAAAATCAAACTCCAGAAATAAGTTTTACATCAGTCCTTCCCGACTTTTGGGATTTAAATAAGCGCACGCACAAGATGAGGGAGACCATTAAATTACATTTACATTTTAGGCATCTGTCTGGGGCCATATGCACAAAGTCTTTTATTTGACCAATACAAGTTCTCCTCAAGGGCACTGAAACGTCCTAATAGTTTTCTCTTAAAACCCTATTCACAAAGCTGCTGAGAGCAACATTTACCAAAGAATGGGAAGACATTTTAAGCTAAGAAAAAGGGGATGAGGTTGACCTCATTGCTATGGATGACATTGTGTTTCATGAATGCGCGTACTTACTATTCCCACAGTGATTGGTCAGTAACAAGGCTATGAATAAACCACTTTGTCTGTCAGTGAATTCATCATAAAAATACAATAGCAGGAGGTACAAATCACTGGCCATATTCATTCATAGTCACGTGTGGCTCCTCATAAAAACAACTGCTGTTAATGGAAATGCATTTAAACTGCCTACAATTACTGTACTGGAGTTAGTAGCCCATGGTTACTGAAAAAAAGACAGCGCCTGCATACATACAGTATAAATGCATTTACTAGTACTGTATGTCGTCTGTCAAAAGAAAGATTACTCCTGATGTGGGGATCATTTGAGTTAATTTATTTTCCCTCTTTCCATATCTCAGCTAAGTCGAGTAAATATGAAATGTCTGAGAGCACCAAATAAAAGGCCTAATGTCATTTTCTGCATTGTTGTCTTGTCAAATGCCTACGTCCTGCTACTCTACTTTTTGAAAAGTCATTCTTTGCTCAATTCCCCCTTCCCTGGGCCATTATATCCTAAATAATAGTTGAATGAATAAATGCTGCTCCTTAATGTGGTGTCATAAATCCATGGATTTATGATCAGCTTATCACAGGGATACATGCGGCGGCGGCTTAACCCTGGCAGAATTTGTTTTGCCCAATAGAGGCATTAGGGCTTCCTGTGCCAAAGTAATCCACCCTGGTGCCGTTGCAGTGGGGTGTTTTCAGCGCTGCCGTCCAAACAGACATGAAAACTGTGCACATGTTGCATGCACATTCAGACCTGATGTGCGTTGGCAGAGCTTGGCAAAAGTACATACACACACACGCGCGCACACACACACACACACACACAAATAAAGCGCCTTGCAGACAGGAGGCGGTTGACGCGCCCTAGTACTTCATTTTCAATGAGAGGCCGGCGATTATTTGGGTCGCGCAGAGAAGTTGAGGAGCGGAGAGGCAGGCGGGCGCGGTCCTGCGAAATTAGGCCGACAGTGCTTGTTTCATGCACACGCCCGCAGGCGGCAAGAGCTGGATTGTGGTTATCTTTGTGAAATACCGCCCGGTGTTTACTCCCAGAGCGATTGTGTTCGTGTCTCCATCGCGTTGCGTTCCCCGCTGATCCAAGCGAGAAAGCCGGTCGCTTAAGTCCATATTCACCTCATCCGTCAATACAAAACCGCATTGAAAATTCTCTACGTGACCAAAAGTTGCAAAGCTGCAACTCGTGTCAAGTTTGCCGATACTTTCAGAAAAAAAAGTGCTCATGAGTAAAGTTTCAAAGGCAAATAATTCAAATGGTGTTTTGTCTCTCCACAGCGCCCAGATGCTCATGTTTTTCTTGGGGGACATCAAAGACTATTTAGTCTGTCGCTTGAAAGGAACGAGAGAAAAACCGAGTATAAAGACCAATTTAAAAATCAATAAAAAAACTAGTTCATTACAGACTTTGAGCCTGTTAAGTTTCACTGTAACACTATCAAAGAAGTAACTGATTAATTGGCAAGTGACAGTTCATGCACATAAAATTTAGTATTTTCAACATTAAGAATTGTAAAAAAGTGCAATAATAAATCCACACTTGCGATATGCAAACCCTGTGAAGAAGCCGATTGCCATAACTGCTTTTCCTCTGCTCTCGTAATGAAGAGGGATTAGTATTACACTGCAATGAGACTGAGGAATTTGCATAGTTTATATTCAGAAACACTCACTGAAATGCCCTCTGATAGGTGTCATTTCCATCTGTGTCTCATTAAGGATGGCCTGGATTATAAATTATATACTTTTTTTAAAGTGTTATTGTGGAAAAAGGTTGTAAATACATGCAGCGAGACTTGACACAATAAAATTAGCATTTATTTCCCCCGCGAGGTGATCAGCAACGACTATCACACTGATAATAGAGGTTGCTTTCTTTCTTTCCTTCCATCTTTCCGGATACATTTTTATTTTGCCACGCTACACCTCCCACAGTTTTGGTGGCACGAGCCATAATTATGTCAAATCGACCAGCTTCATCGGGACTTGTCTGCTTGCATTTTGCTAAGAGATACGTTACAGTATATAGTTTAATTTATATTATTTATTTGTGAATTCATTTTCTCCATTGACTTGAATGGGAAAATGTATAAATTATACTTTTCACAAATATGGAGATAACGGACATCATAGATGTCTGACGTCATAGACCACATGAGACTGACACAGTATGGTCCATATATGGGCATTCCATATAGGCTTAATATTGATGAAATGAAACAGGGATCTCCATATATGGCCATTAATTTATTAGTGAATTTTTGCAACTCGCGTCACAGCAACCACACTTGCAATTTCCCAGAGTTGCATCTTTCTAGTTCATGACTATCTTTGCGAATGGCCCGTCTCCTCCCCAAGGCCAACGGAAAAGTGCAGGGGTCAATCAGGTCTTGTTGAACAGTGTTTTATTACAAAGCTGAAGTGGCCCAACAGGAGTACAGGCAGCGAGTCGTTAAACTTCGGTGTGAGTATTAAAAGAAAGTTTGATGCCCTGTGGTGATCTAAGTTATGACCCACATATTTGACAATAAAAAAGCCAATTACACTCTGGTGTAGTCATTTTAATTAGTACTCTACATGGATTTTGTCAAACAGGAGTCATTTTGAAGTTTGACTTTTACAGTGGCCGTCATCTGTTGTACATTCACCTTATCAATAGTGATACGTGAAATTATTTTGGTACTAATATAGTTATACCTGAATTCCACAAATGTATGAATTATAGTAATCCACACCTAACATTCGCCATAGTTATGGTGCCCATAACATATTTTGGGGGATATTCTGGTATGTTTTACGGTCGCAGGAAAATATTTTGTTCACATTTTGTCCAACTTCATTCAATATTTGCCTCTGAGATGTAGTTGAGTAGAAGTAAAAGTACTGAAAATTGGAAATACTCAAGTACAAATACCTCATAACTGTACTCAGGTACAGTACTTAATTAAGTATATCTACTTAGTTACTTTACACCACTGTAATTCAACCGCATTAGATGGATTTACAGCTCTCAAAAATTACAACAAAGATAACCAATTCAAGAACCTGTTCTTTTCACTATTCACCTGTTGGAAGAGACATACAGTAGAGGAGGTTATAAAGAAACATTGGTATATTTTATACATCCTTCACTGAAAGGACGTTTCAACAACCCTCCTTGTGTTGTATCAAATCTTTGCATTATCCTGGTGAGAGCAGACCTGCCCCACCACCCAGGCCCTTCACATCTACTCTATCAGGTCCTAACTAGTCATTACAGATGAGGGTAGAAGTATGTACTGTAAAATACATGATGTCCTTGTGGCCTTGCATACACTAAAGGATCACTGAACGCAAGAGTGCAATTCGTAAATTATGATGCATCTATAGTTCAGTAGTTTTCCACTTTACTAAATCCCAACACAACATAATGTACTCACAAATACATCAGCATTGAGGCTATTATACAGAATGTCCTTGTCGAGCAGGTGACATCGATAATGCTCATGAGGAGAGAATTATTTTATGTATACAGTATATAGGGGAAAGGGGAGACGGAGAGAGGTTTCTGGCTCCTGGGAGAAGGGACATTTCTTGAACTGCTTCACCGGTTCACCCAGCAGATGGTTGCTCTGCTAGTCCAAATAAGCATGGGAGAAGCTGTTCTATGGGTCTTGCTCAGGGAGACTTCTGACCAGACTGACTATCTAACCCATTGGTTCTCAAAGTTCAGGGGTCCTTGAGGAAGGTTCCAGGGGGTCCCCAGAAAAATGATAGTTAGGAACCAAATGGACCCTTATGGGTCTTTACTCTCTGAGTTAAATTAACATTGATTTTACAATATAAACTGGGGTCCCAGAGATAGAAATGACATTAAATGTGGTCTGTATCCAATGCATGTCAAACTGTTGGTCCTTGAAATTAAAATGCTTGGGAATCACTGCTAGAGCCATAAAAATCTTCTCTTTATGAGGGGTCCCTGGCACATTTTTTCAAATGGGGGTCCGCGGGCTAATAAGTGTCAATTTGGGGGTCCTTGACATGAAAAAGTTTGAGAACCACTGATCTACCCACTCAGCTATACGGCCACCACTCTCACATCAAGGGGTCTTAATGAGGGTTTCAATATCACACCTCTCTTGTGATTGTTGTGATGCTGATTTGGACATACAGTAAGATATTATGGACTTGAGTAGGTCATTATGATGACTCTGGTCTCTGTGGACTTCATGAGATCATTATGGTGATGTTGATTGTTGATGATGCTGTCCTTTTTGTTATCTGGGCTACTCACTGACCCTGTTTTAAAATGATTACCAATCACCATGTATGGTCTGTGCATCTGTTTGGTTCTTATTTTGTGGGCTGGATATGGTAGATTCCAAGCAGCTTCAGCTCCAGGGGAGTTCAGGAGCCCAAAGAGGCCCATCCAGCACTCTGCACCGGGTCAAGAATCAGGGGCGGCCAGATAGTCTCGCATAGCCAGACAACTACTCCACAATCTCCAAATGCTATATAGAGTCTGGAACTACAATTCCCGAACGGCGAGTATCGGAAAGTAGCCACTGCTGCACTGAACTGTAGTCCCATTGGAAACACTAGAGGTTCGCGGCCCTTCGGACCGCTCACATCTAGAGATCGCGCCTGCTTCGCAGGCGCTCACAGCTACGTTGCAGCAGTGATCCACCCACATCCATCCATCCACATCCATCCATCCATCCATCCACACACACATCCATCCATCCATCCATCCATCCATCCACATCCATCCATCCATCCATCCACATCCATCCATCCATCCATCCATCCATCCATCCATCCATCCATCCACATCCATCCATCCATCCATCCATCCATCCATCCATCCACATCCATCCATCCATCCATCCATGCATCCATCCATGCATCCATCCATCCACATACATGCATCCATCCACATCCATCCATCCATCCACATCCATCCATCCATCCATCCATCCATCCATGCATCCATCCATGCATCCATCCATCCATCCACATCCATCCATCCATCCACATCCATCCATCCATCCATCCATCCATCCATCCATCCATCCACATCCATCCATCCACATCCATCCATCCATCCACATCCATCCATCCATCCATCCATCCATCCACATCCATCCATACTGTACTTTAATGTACTCTACTGTACCTTACTATACCTTACTGTACTGTACTTTAATGTACTCTACTGTACTCTACTTTACCTTACTGTACTGTACTTTAATGTACTCTACTGTACTGTACTCTACTTTACCTTACTCTACTGTACTTTAATGTACTCTACTGTACTCTACTTTACCTTACTGTACTGTACTTTAATGTACTCTACTGTACTCTACTTTACATTACTGTACTTTGCTGTACTCTACTGTACTCTACTTTACCTTACTGTACTTTGCTGTACTCTACTGTACCTGACTGTACCGTATTGTACTGTACTTTGCTGTACTCTACTGTACCTGACTGTACCGTATTGTACTGTACTGTACTCTACTTTACCTTACTGTACTTTGCTTTACTCTACTGTACCTGACTGTACCGTATTGTACTGTACTTTGCTGTACTCTACTGTACCTTGCTGTACCGTATTGTACTGTACTTTGCTGTACTCTACTGTACCTTGCTGTACCGTATTGTACTGTACTTTGCTGTACTCTACTGTACCTTGCTGTACCGTATTGTACTGTACTTTGCTGTACTCTACTGTACTTTGCTGTACCGTATTGTACTGTACTATGCTGTACCTTGCTGTACTGTATCTTACTGTACTACCTTACTGTACCTTACTGTACTGTACTTTAATGTACTCTACTGTACCTTACTATACCTTACTGTACTTTAATGTACTCTACTGTACCTTACTTTACCTTACTGTACTGTACTTTAATGTACTCTACTGTACTCTACTCTACTTTACCTTACTGTACTGTACTTTAATGTACTCTGCTGTACTTTACTTTACCTTACTGTACTTTGCTGTACTCTACTGTACTCTACTTTACCTTACTGTACTTTGCTGTACTCTACTGTACCTGACTGTACCGTATTGTATTACTTCTCTCTCTCTCTCTTCTCTCTCTCTCCTCTCTCTCTCTCTCTAACCCCCCCCCCCCCCTTCCCTCTTGAAACCCGATACTTTTGTGATGAGAATGACAAATTCACTCTACAGAGGATTGCGCAATAGGTATTGCGAAATAAGCATACAAACACAAACTGTACGGTAAATAGCATTTTGAAAAGATGACACTAAGTGGATTACGTTCAGCATAGCATGCAGTATATATTTCTGTAATAATGGTGACTTCCAACATGACCGAATGTCGGGAACCGCCGAACAAAATCAGTCTTTGGCCGTCTTGAGTTGGTGTGGCTGAGATAACAGAAACACACTAGCACAGACAGAGTCATTCGAGCGGCATATTCTTGTTATGCGTGTATACTATAGTTTAAGAAAACATTTGAAAACATCATGGAAGTAACTCCAATAACACCAGAGAAAGACGAAATAACGCCCCAAAAATATTGAAAGGAGACATAACGCTTCCAGTAGGACTCCAGTGAACGGGGTGGGGAGATGTCTGAAGGTAAAAACAGAGGAGAGATGACGGGGTTCGCGGTGATAGCGCTTCACCGTGGCAAATGATGTAATAGTTTTCTGACTTTAAAAGACCACACCGCGGTGATGGCTTTTCACCCCAGACTGTACTATGATAGGGCCTTCTTAGGAAGAGCGACAGACTATATGTTCACAGTATTGTGCCTTCAGTCAGTGGCTGTCCCTCCTAATTGTGTTGTTTGTGTAACTGTGAATCTTATTATAGTTGTGACAATAATAAATCATGTGGTCCCGCTGCAGTCAGCCATGTTGCCGAGGGCGCAGGCAAAACAACAAAACAAACTCCAATATTCATGAGCCAGCCACCACAAATGCCCAAGTGGGGTTATTATGTGTTGCGCCATCACAAATACTACAATGGGGTAATTTTGATGGTGAGAGAAATAAGAACTGTCCTGGCACGGGCAGCATGTGCAGTGCACCCAGGTCCCCGGGGAGGGGTCAGCCCTCAGTCTCTGTCCCAAGAAGGTGCCAGAGTTACTGGATGAGTCATCCCGGCCACAGGAGGGAGACAGAGCCTTTCCCAACGGCTTCTGGGAGCAAATCGGTTCACGAAGCCCGGTTATAACTATAGGTTACTTATACAGCCCCAGTGTTGTGAATCATGAGTAGGGTAAATCATTGAGACACCTTCTCTTGCTCACAAAGCGAGGAAGATTGTTTGGGAGAAGGATGAGCTCGAGGAGCCAAGCCTCACTGCTATAAGGGGGGGGGGGAGGCAGTGATATTGCATTGCATAGGCGCCGAGTATGAGAAGTTGGCCCGATCATTTTCTGATCGGGGCCAATCAGTGACTGAGTTTCAACTGCTGTCCACACAACAAGTGAAAAGCTTCCCCTGATGGGTCCATGTGTAGATGGTGACGTAGATGCTGGCTGCAGCATTTTCAAAACAACATGGCTGCCCTCGATGCAACAAGTGTGACAGTCAACGCTGAAACAATGAAACAAGCAATAACAAGTGAAGTTATTTCAGAGTTGGAATCAATTACAACAATTAAAAAGGAACAGGAGTATGCGCTAGCGGAGTTCATCGGCTGAAATGATGTGTTTGTTTGCCGTTCTTCCGACTGGCTGAGAGATGTTGCTATGCTGATTGGTTAGAGGAGTCTGTCTGTCAAGGCAAGTACTCCCGCCCACTTTTCAAGACTTATATTGTGGGAAGGAACGAGTGAGCGAATGCACAGTACGAGGCTGGCTGGACAGGTAATTCAGGGGTGCCGTGGATGAAAAGTTATTTACAGGGGTGCCCTGAGTCTAAAAGTTTTAAAACCCCTGACCTATACAGTAGTTTCATAATGATTGAACAGGCACTCGTTCATGTACAGCCACATCTGTGCTGGGCTATGCCTTTCTTTGGCAACACTGTCACTCCTACTGTTCAATTTCAAAAACATTTTGGGGGCAATTTTCAACAGCTTTAGAAAAGTTGTGCATACTGTACACATCCACTCTAGTAATCATTCAAGTAAATAGAGTCTGCACACTGTTAGATTGCCCACTATGTTTATTGCAAGATCAACATTGCAATAAACACAGTGGGAGCAATTCTACGACAACAGCTTAATTAGACAGTCCATCTAGTGTGGTGTTGTTTGGATAAAATGTCATTGACCTATGGCAAAAGAAATGCATGCCGTTTTGGCTTAAATCACGAAACATTCAGCATCCATACGGCCATTGCCATGTTTGTACACTACTTATTGTCGTATTCTGTAGATTCTGCATTACATTGAGCCTAGTGGTCAGTGCCATTTTTCTATTGACAAGATCTGTAGATGGAGCACTGGAGTAACTAAAAAGAATTCTGGTGGAATATTTTATTTTCTGGCAAAAAAGTGTATTCTGGACAAAAGAGTCTTTCCACTGAGGAGAGTAGGTTTTCAACACCATAAAACTGTCCTTGTTTTTGGTGATTAGCGAAAGCGTTTCCTTTATTTTTACTAAAGTCGAGAGACTAGGCAAAAATGCCCAAAATCGCATAGCGATAAGGAGAACTCAAAAAGCTATGGACCAGAGCTACATTGAGCCATGCCTTGAGCAAATACTGGCCAAATAACCATTGTTTACAAATGTATCAATACAATAAATTATTCTTCATGGCATAATGGCTCAAATATTAAAGAGGTATATGATTCCAGCAGTAGGAGAAGACGGGAACTCGACTTGCTTTTAGTAGTAGTGGGATATAATTTGAATTATATGGCATGACAACCAAGTCCACTGAAGAACCTTGAGAATATGTGTGTGCCATCCTCACGGAGAGGATGAAGTGCATTTAGTTTTTCTGTGCATGTCTCTGGTCAAAGAAAAAAGATTGTGGAGGAGATGAAGAGAGGAGAAAGGGCAAGGCTGATGTTTTTTTTGTAGTTCCATTTGCATTTGGGTGTTATTTATTTCTCAAGGTCCAGGGAAGATCACAAGCACATTTGTAAGAGGACGTAATCAATCCATGGAGGCCTCTGTGATGTGTTTGTTCTATGAGGATGCATTAGTTATGGTTTTCATAGCAATACGCGTCATCAGGTCACCCAGCAGAGCAGGTGCCTTTGAACACAGACTAGGGCTGTCACAATTATTACATAATCGTCTAATCGTGATTATTTGACATTATCGCAGTTATTTTGTCATAATCGTCATAATCGTGAATGTTGAAAAATGTCCGAAATAGTGGAAATAGCAGATCTACAAGCTCACAACGCGTCGCATCGTTGTGAGCTTGTAGATCAGCTATTTCCACTATCAAAGTTATTTTTTAAGTAGTAAGTTGTCAAATATGTCAGTAATTTCTTTGTGTATTTAGGTTATGTGTCATATCTACCATATGCAACTTCAAAGGCTAAAAGCCAAACAGAAATGTAATTATCAACGACAAAAACACAATTAAATCGTTAATCGCCAATTATTTGAGTGACAATTAATCGTCATATCGTGACAGCCCTAACACAGACATAAATAGGACTTTGGCTAGGAGTGCAACAGCTAATCGAACACATAGATTTAACCAATTATAAAATAATCTATTAATAATCTATCCCTATTTTGGGCATCGAAAAGTGTAAAAAAAAGAGAATAAAGAAATATTACAAACTTATTTTCACTATTTTGCACAACAATCGTGCGATAATGCATCATGTGGTTAATCCATCTGTTAATACAGAAAAGATTTAAACTTGTTTTTTTTAACTGCTTATTTATTTGATTAATCATAAAGCGGCATATTTACTGTGCACACTGCCAGTAGGCCACAAAAATACCATACAAATGTTTTATACCATTTGAAACCCCTTGGTTTCATAATGGAAGTCACACAGCAAAGCGTTATGGGGCTTGTGCGTCGGGCTATTTTCGGTAACACGGCATGACTTGCAGAACGGAACTAAACTACAAGCCCCGCAGGCGCGAGGTGAGCGTGAGGGCTGAGCGAGCATGAACACTTGCAGAGATAGATTACAGGCCCTCTGCTCTGTGACGCTATCAAAGGGACTCAATAACCCCGGGCCCCTCTGCTGCTTGCTGGAATCTCCATGACGCGTGACAGTTGACAGAGATGCTGCGCCGACAACTCACTCACTGTCTGGTTGACGGCAGCGGAGCGCACAGCGGCCGAGCGACTGTCCACCTCCACTGCGTCGAGATCTTATACAATGAACAGGAGTCGAGGGAAACGCCTTGCTTTGCATGCTTGTATAACACTAGCACCGCCAGGCGTTTACTGTAGATTTAAAACAAAGGTGTGAAGTAAAATAAATGTAACTACTTAGAAGCTCTATTTTGTGATCACATCAGATGTGCTATTTTTTATGTTCACCTATAATGACATGCCGAACAATGACAGGGTGGATGAAATAGTTCACAGTTCAACATTTAATTTTTCAGTGTTGATTAACGCAGTGGTTCTCAACCTGTGGGTCGGGACACCCAGGGGGTCCTCAAATGATTAACTTAATAATATGCAACATTGTTTTCTCACTCAATAGTAAACAAACCAACATAAAGTTTAAGTGTATAGAGGGTAGCTTCACATTTCTAAAGTGACAATTTTAAGGACTTTTTAATACCTCTAAAATGACAAATTAAACATTGGCCAAATATTAGTAGCAGAAATTGTGAAAACAGCCGATTTACATGCTCACAACACCTCGCAACATGAGGCGTTGTGAGCATGTGGATCTGCTATTTTCACAATAGAACCAACCGTGTTCTACAACATTGAATGCCTCAACTCTTAGTGCTCGTCAGGGTGGGGGGCCCCCAGTTAAAATATGTTTATTTTGAGGTATCACATTTGTAAAATGTGTTACCTTAGTTAAATTAACAATCAGGATTTTACAGCGTCAATACAGGCGGTTGGTTACAATCTTGACATCCCCTCAAAATCTCTCAGAGAGGCTGTGAGGCATTGGAACCCCAGGTGTTAGCGTGCCTTCATCCCAGCTATCTGTTCAATCATACAACGAGTGCCATCGAAGCTTATAGTTACACGCAGGCAGACCACACGACGAGGCATGAAATAGTGAAGTCAGAGAACAAGACGTGACAAGAATCCCAAACGCGGAACCAACAGTCGAGAGCCCAGCGGACCGACGAACGGAGAAAACTAGAGGCAAGAACTTGAGTAAAGCCGGAAGCTTACGTCATAATTGCGTCATCCTTAACAAGCATCAGGGTCCAAACGGCACAAGAGACGAGCAACCATAGACCTATGTGCTATCTGTCTGCAGCACGTACAGTACACACATGCACAAACACACCCACGCTGTGTCTTCAAAAACTCTAGAGAGAAGTGTGAATGTATATTAAAGACTATTGCTGGTGAACCCACTGACATTGGCAATAAAATAATAATGCTAGGTCCTTAATAAATACTTAATGAAAATACCCTCAAAATAACAATTCACTGCTTCTAACCACTTTCAACCTGGCGTCCCTGTTTTGGGCATGTCATTATAGCATTAAAAAAAAACTGCAAAACCACATAATCTCGCGCCGCATTGCGATGCGAGCTTATACAGTAGATCGGCTATTTTCCACCTGACGTCATACAACCAAGTACAAAGGCCTTAATAAGTGGGTGACGTGTGTTGTGCGTGTGAAAGATATAGACCTCCCGTCTCAGCATGGGTGCACTTCAAAAGCCATTTAGCTCTCTGACAGCTATCTATTGCAGTGGCGGTTTACGTGATTCAGTCCGTGTTTGAGAGAATTTGGCCTGCGGCTCCCCCGGGAGAGGAGCGCGTGGAGAAAGGGGACGTTTGACCTCGAGAGGAGAAGGTCAAAAGATCAGTAGGATCTCCTCCCGAGGTACTCTCCTGTCAGGCTGCAGATGGAGGAGCAGCAATCAGCAGCATGGCACACACACACACACGCACATAAAGCCTGCTGTAGGAAGAGCAGGGGTTTCTCCCTCTCTTTCTCCCTCGCAAACACACACACACACACACACACACACACACACACACACACACACACACACACACACACACACACAGACACACACACACACACACACACACACACACACACACACACACACACACACACACACACACACACACACACACACACACACACAGCTGAAGGGGGGTTCGCACAAATGCACGTGCACACGCGCACACACACACGCTCATAGGCACACATGAGGCGGCTCACATATTATTTTGAGAGCAAATAAATAATTTAACAAACTGTGGACCCTCTAGGCACATAATAGCACATCATCTGCATCAGACCTGCTGTAAGGCGTTCATTCACCAAGTAACAAAACATCACATGGACCAAGTATTCCACAAAACCTTCAATCCTACACTGTACTCGACAGCAGTGGTTCCCAAACTTTTTAGCTTGTGACCCAAAAAAGAAATTGGGACCCAAACTAGTGAAACAGCAGATCTACAAGCTCACAACGCGATGCTTGATCGGCTATTTTCACTACTTCTTAAACATTTGTGTTCTAATTTATGTAATTTCTTAGATTTTTCTTTGATTTCTTCATGAAATGAATTGCATTTTGTTTTTAATTAAGGAAAGATTTGAAATTTTTGAAAATGCTTTGAAATGATAATAAAAACAAAAGAAAAAAAAATAGGAAACCAAAGATTAAGGGACCCTTAAAATTCTGTCAGTGACCCACACACGGACGGGTCTAGACCCAGTGCTCTACAGTACTCATCTGTAGCAGTGCCTCTTCTAACGTTTTGCACAGAACAGGGAGGCCGGGTTGAAAATAGTCAAACGCTGAACCATTTAACCACTTAACCAGAGAAAAGGCACAAAAGAATAAAGAGCTTGTAGATCACCGATCTACAAGCTCACAACAGGTCACGCTCTGTGACAAGCACGTAGCATTTTCGCTTACAATGACATGCCCAGTATTGCCAGGCTGAAAGTGGTTAAAGCCTGTAAATATAGAACTAATCATTCAGCCACAACCGGCTCATCTACAGTGCATACATAAATTACCAGCAGTATTGTGTTTCGGGGACTCACATACTGAACGCTGGTGCAGATGTTTTGCTTGAAGTCGGCATTTGAACGGCTCCCCGGCTGTGGGTTCATTAGGACGACTAGAATAAGTAGCATCTAAATCGGGAACTCCATTATGGTGGTCTATAGTGTTGGGAGCCGTCATGATGTATGTTTATTTAGGCTGGCAGCAGCAGCAGACTAATAGAATGTGCATTATGGTGCCTTATGAATACAGTCGTTTCTCTCGTTCTGTCTCCCTGGCTGTCCCTCTCTCTCTCTCTCCCTTTTTACTCACATCTTTATAATTGTCAATTTAATGAAAATCTCCATCCACCGGACCCTTCTTGTTCTTTCCAACGTCCACATCCATTTATTTCTTTATTTTTGGTTTAATGAATCTGCGTCAATGTGTCTGAGAGGGGGGGAAAATCCTATTGTTTCATCTCTGGAAATGCTGGAAGGTACGGTATACTGTATGCATGTCCTATATTGTGGCAGGAGAAATCTACAGAGGATTTTGAAGTTCAACAAACACATATTTGTCGAGGCAGCAGTGTGGAGAAGAAAGTTGGGGCGTTCAGAGTAAATTACAGCTAGATGAGTCCTGGGCTTGCTGTGGGGAGCATTTCAAATAAAATGAGCGAACAGGGGAATGGAAAATGCATGTAGATGACACAGTGTCGTCAACATAGAGACCTATCAGTGTTAATTAAAATATGCACGGCTTCAAAACAGATATTTAATACACATCATCAAAAATGAATGGACCATGTAATCCAACGTTAATACCCCTATATCGATTTCACATCATCGTGACGGCACTTTGATCGAAGACGTGACATGAATACCGACTGTCAATTAGCCGAGCTTAAGAAACATAATCACACGCAGAGGGATTCAAAGCACGTTGGAGAAAGAAGAAAGGAGAAGAAAAAACAGATAATAAACAGGGTTTGAGTGATGTCATGATGCGCATGGAGAGAAACTGAAGCGCACAATCTGTCATACAGGTTTGTTTATTTTTGAAACATACATACACAGCTTGTACTATGCATGTGTGCCTGAGTGAGCGCACGCGTGTGTGCAATAGCTCACCGCCAACTGTATCATCCAGGCTTTTCGCTCAAGGACATCAAATGGAATGCAAGCAGAGCGCCATGTGAAACAGTAGATTGATGATCACTATTGTAAATGTCACATTTTCCAGAAGAGCAAGTCAGAAAATGTTTACTGGCACTGCTGCACAGCGCAGGGGGAAGAGGAAGGTGGAGGATTGGAGCAGGGGCGTCACACCACATTCTGGGCCCTGGGTACAAGGATTCACTGCGGGCCCCCCATGAATGTTAACTATTGAAAAATAGCAGATATACATATATATATTGTAGATTTTTGAAAAAGTGTGAAAATGTGTGCAAAAAACCTATGTTTCCATGTCAGTGGTGCTCAAACTTTTTCATGTCAGGGACCCCCAAGATGATATGTATTTGGCCACGGACCCCCATCTCAAAATATTTAGTTCCAGCCTTCCAGGGACCCCCCAGAAGCAAAATTTGAGTTACAAATGTTCGCTTAAAAAATACATACATATTCAAAGATTTGCACACATTTTCATGACTTAAAAAAAAAAATAGCAGATCTACAAGCTCACAGCGCAGCACTCGGTGCCACGTTGTGAGCTTGTATATCTGCTATTTTTCAATAGCTAACGTTACTAGGGCCCCTCCACCTTGGGCCCTAATAACTCAGTCCCCCCCCCCCCCTCTCTCCCCTTGTGACGCCCCTGATTGGAGGAAGGAGGAGGGAAGAAAGGGAGTGGAGGCCATCCCCAACCCCCACCACCACTACCGTGCTTCCATCGGGAATAAACACTTCCACCATGCCGACTGCTTCCCATGACAATAGACATGGCTCATTTTGTTTTCTGGCAAAGTACACAGTTGCATTGTCTCACGGTTGTGTTGAAAATTATGCTATGCATTATGCTATTTTACACTGGCCAAGAACATGATTGCTTCTTCGTGAAGTGCCGGTGCACCTCTACAGAAGAGACTAGTTTTGCAAACAGAAACAAATAAGACCTGAAGGAATCTCAGAGTATAGCCAATTATTTTCCGCCTCTTTTCTCTCCCCAATTTAGTTGGTATGCCAATTAATCCTCCCCACACATTTCTTTCTGTGCTTTGCCGCTACTATTGTTATTGTGCTCTACTGGCTCAACAGCCACCGGGAGGACTGAGCTCCTCCATCCTTTTCCTCCCATTCAGCATTAGATAGCCGCTGCCCAGCCTGTAGGAGGCAACGACAAAGATCACCCTCCGCACCCGCCGGCGGTATAGACACTCAGCAAGCCGGATGCACCCCCTGTGGATTCTAACCATGGACTCTGTGGCGGTTAGATAACCACTTTCTTATTTTTCACAGAATCGACATACAAATTCTTCCTGAGGTGAAAAGGAGACGCTAACATATACCATATGTTGTGGAAAGGAACAACACTGCACTCTAAGAAAGAATTCTGTGACCGAGTAAATAGCACTATTAGAAAAAGTTATATTTACTCAATAAAATCACTGAATATCATGTATGTGATTGTTTGAGTAGGTCACACCAAACAAAATGAGTAAAAATCCAACTGTTCTTTTTGAGTTAGATGTACATATATTATTTGAGTTAATTTCATGAGAATAAATTAGTATTTGACCAACTGATTTTATTCATGAATTATACTCAATTTGTTTTGGTAATTTTCCTTCATAATATTTGAGTATGGAGTACTTATATGGATCAATTTAAAAAGACCCTTAATTATTATTCATTCCAACTTAATAATCTTTCATCTCTCACAACAACTTAAACAATTGAGTAGATATGACTAAGATTCAAAATTGTACACAAGGGTTCATGGGAAAGTTCTACTGGAACATTCTGTCAACAAACAGCAGCAGCACACATCTTCTTCAACAAGAAACCTGGAGAGTGTTTGCAAATATTGGTAAGTAGATTTACTGTATCTTTGTGCATATAGGCTACACAAATGTATTGGGTATAACTTATGTTCTTTACAAAGGTTTGCAGCTAGTTAAGGTTACAGTGAGAGGAATGTGCAAGCCCTCTAGTCATTGTGACTTTTTGCATTTATTACAAGCTATGCACAGCTGCATACAATGGTGTGTACAATGAAGATAAAATGCACAGGTATAGGCCTACATTATTATCTACATGTCTTCTTTTTTACTCTCTTCCCCTCATCTCTGTCTTCCAGGTTAGTGCACAGGTATAGGCCTACATTATTATCTACATGTCTTCTTTTTTACTCTCTTCCCCTCATCTCTGTCTTCCAGGTTAGTGCAAAGTTCAGGATGATCACCACACTGAATCTTGAGCCAAAATGTATGGCAATGTTGGACTTCTATACCCCGAAACTACTGTCCATGTTCCAGTCCAAGAAGGGCAGTTTGGGCACAAATGAGTATTGTACTTCAGGTATGAAACTTTCATTTACTCTAACTGCTTTAATTATATTTCACCTGGCTAATGACAATAATTACTATATTAATTTATGCTAAACTCATCTTTATCCCCTGCAACTCTCTCTCTCCTGATTATTCATTTCTAAATGTATGTCTTAATAGCTACTAAGGACAGTCTCCCAGCTTCCGTTGCTAAAACTGGGTTGTGGAAACAATTGTATTGCCAAAGTTTATGTTAGTTATGAAAGTGCAGTCATACTTTTTCTTTATTGTTCAAATAATTATTTTTCTATTCTGCAGAGAGGAATCCCCAATCAACGAACACGAGAGGTCATCATCCGATGTCTCATCGACCATCTGGAAGAAGATAGTGTCAAGATCAAGGACTTTCAAGTTAGTAAATTAAATGTTTTGACGTTTTAATGTCATCGTGGATGAGACCATCACATGCAAAGGAACAGCATAGTGATGTCCAGAGAATGAGGTTGTGACATTGGCTGAATGGCTGTTGCATCCGTTGCATGTCTGGTCCAACTGATTCAAGATTATGCCCAGGGCTGCATGTGTGGAGACAGCTAGGATTGCTCAATGTGTGTCTGTGTGTCTTGTAACATTTAGCCTGAAAGTGAGCTCTAAACAATTATCTTCACAATGTGTGCAGGAAGGAAGCTGCTGGTGCACCTGTCAGAGTAGAAGAGAAGTTGACAGAGGAGGTGATGATGAAGATGAAGATCTACCTGCTGCAGAACCAAGAGGACTCAATGAATGAACCTACTGATGTAGGTATTGTGATTAAGGGCATCACTGCCCTCAACAATCTTGGGGGTCTGCTGCTATCTGTTGGGACTGTTCTATGCCTTTAATCTGAGATACCCCAAGAACCTCAGATATGGTCTTGAGATGTTCCAAAAAGTACTAGTTGAGTTGGATCCTGGACACCTTTCAGCCAAAGTTCAGAGACTGAAAAAAATTCTGCTTGCCGACTACTGTTCAGCAAGATGCTCTCAGAAAGTGGGTATAACCTACTGAAAGTGGATTTATTGTCAAAACAGCATTTTTGCAATGGTATTTGTTGCTGATAGTAATTAGTTAATGTAAAGTGTTTGTTTCTGGTGCATTCGAGTCATAATGCAAACAGGTCAGTTTAGCATATAGACATTACACGTGTGCATAGTCAATATGTTTAAATGTTGAGCTACTGTAAATGCTTATTTATTATTTCATATTCCAAGTTGTGATTTTCTTTCATGCCAAATGGCCTCTGACTGTCTTTAATGTATTTTGTGGTTATGACTTACTGTTCATTTGATGGGCTCATTGTTCTTATGGTGCATAATGTTTGACAGACTGCTTACTTACAGTATGCACAGTTCAATTAGAGGTACTTATATACAGTATTGTGAACACACACTGCTCTTTAGTAAACAGAATTGTCAGGGAAAGTGTTCAGGGATACCCCTTTCCTGATCATTATCTTTAAACATATTGTTTTTGCAGGCATTGTTGCATGTCATTTACATACTAAAGTATGTTGAATGTTCATACTTGATGTGGTGTTACACTGGTCAAAATTAGTTGATTAAAAACATAATTATCTGCATAATTATTTCATGTGTATTCATTTGACATCATGTACTCCTGGAGTAAAAGGTAAAGTAAATGAAAGGGGTAAATGGTACTATATGAATTAAATCAATAAGAGTAAATGAATAAAGTAAATGTGACATATTTGTTTTGTTAAATCATACTCTAATATTCAATTAGATCTACTTAATATTTCAATGTATTTACTTGTAGTCTTTTGTGGCATTGACTGAATAATTTAATTATATCTACTCAATTTCTTTAGGTCATTGTACTCAATTTTAGTTGTTAATAAGTACGTAAAAGTTTTGGTTACTTTTACTCAAATTAATTGAGTATCATCTACCTGATTTCATAACAGTAATATTTACTCAATATTTTTGAGTGTAAAAATGTTTCACCAATAAAATTGAGTAGAGCCTAGTTTTTGTTTTTAGAGTGTGTAGCATGGCCATTTCTACAACATTACCGCCATCAATGACAATAAAAGCAGGGAGAGAAAAAAAATCATTCATTTTATCGCTATCGTGGGGAAACCTGCCAACCAAAACAGTTACTTAAAAAAATCACACCAGTGTGAACTGAGCAGTGGAGGCTGTGCGCGTGCGTGTGTGCACGTGTGAGTGTGCCTGGCTTGCTCAACAGCGCCCCACCCTTAATGTGTGTGTGTGTGTGTGTGTGTGGTCAGCAGAGGTATTGTCATGATACGGACATAGCCAGCCCACCACCCACATAGCCAACCACATACGGACGTGCAGGCACATACTGATGTATCCACAGGTATGTGGTGAGCCTTCCAGAGACGACTATTAAACAACTCAAACAAACCTGATAATCATCAGCAGAGAGAACAGCAGGGAAACAAACACGGCACAATGCTGTGAAATATTCTTCATACACATTACACAACCGAACATGACTGGACTTCACAAGGGACACGTACCCTAACGTGCAAAGCCAAGATTCATTATCTTCCGCTACAACATTAACATGCCACTTACCCTCGGAGCATTTTACCATACATGCAATTGATGGCAGCCTAAGGGGAGTCTTGCTGCAATCTTTCAGACAATCAACTAATGTCTAATTTATGCCCCATCGTACAACGGTGTCTGGTGCCGGAAATAGACGATATACAAGCTCACAGCGCGTCGGCTCTGCAGCGAGTTGTGAGCTTATATATCGGCTATTTTCAGCATCATTATGACAAACTATGAATCGGGCTCAACAGGGCCATAGGCTCCCCTCACACCCTCTTCCCATTCTTCAGCAGTCATACCCAAACATTAGTCTAATTCACCCATAACTGCCCATGGCTCCACCCAAGCTTAGCAGAATAAAGTAATCAGTAGTGTCTTATGCGGTATTCAGACCCCGATATTAATCAAAGCCGCAACGAGGGAGGCAGTCGGCGAAGGTGCTGTATATCTTTCGGAGAATTAGAATTTACAAGTAGCAGAGACATAGTTAGTGCTCGTAAATTCATTATTGCTGTTTCCGCAGATAAGCCCCCAGTGTGGCGCTGTGAATCATCCAGCAAACAGTGCTGTCATCCGTCTGAGGATGGACCTGGACTGGAAAGTGAAGGGGAGGTACGGAAAAACACTCACTCACACCGAGGACACAAATGAAAGTGCAGAGAGAAACGTGTGCACACAAAGGGGGGAAATTAGATGGTAACAAGCGTAGGTGTCACACACACACAGCGCAAACAAGCATAGGTGTGCGCACACACACGCACACACACACACACACACACACACACACACACACACACGGCGCAAACAAGCTCAAAACTGATTGACAACAAAGTAATATTGCTTTCCTCACGAGAAAAAAAAAACTCATTTTGCCTGAGTAATCAGTGTACACAGGCTTAATAAGCCCGCGAGATGTAATATAAGGTAATTATGAGTAATGATGCTTTTTGAAATGAAAATGGCTTTCATTGAGTTTACAGCCAGCAATCAGTCACTGCCACCATGAGGTCACAAACTGTGTTATGGTCCAGTGTATGTTTTCTTTTCCTGACCTTGGACGTATAGGGGATTCTGGAGGGACCTCAGTCATTTCGGGGGGAAGCAAAATGGAAGATTGTTCAGGAGTTGCAATTTTTGACACAAAACAAATACATTGTACTTGAACATTATAAAGATGTCATTAACAAACAAACCAACAAACAAACAAACAAACAAGAATAAAAAGCGAAACCTCGCTAGCCACCACTAAAATTCTGCTCTTTACACCCCGGGTGATATCTTGATTCTGTATCATCGCAATCCACTGGCTTTTGAGATTTTGAATTGTCTTATGTTCAAGTGGGAATTTTGACCTCTAAGGGTGGCGAGGAAACGGGATCTCCAAAGCCGTAGGTTTCTTCCTCTGGGGAGCATGAATACACTCAGCAAGTTTCATGGTAATCAGTTCTAGATTTTGCTTAGATTTGCTTTATTGCTTCATGTAGATAGAGATACAGTATGAACACCATCACGTGGTTCATCCACTTGGGAGAGTGAAGGTATACGCCACGGAAAAAGATCATTGACAATCCAGCCATAATTTTAGATATATCCTGTTTGAGACCAAAGTACCGATTTACCATTTACCTTTGCAATCCATGTGAAAAACATGTACACTCTCAGAGTTAAATTAACACTGTGGATCCGATTGTGCAGTGCAGATTGGGGTCCCAGAGTTAACCCATTGTACACTCTCAGAGTTACATTTTCATAAGGGTCCATTTGGACCGCTGGTGGTCCCTGGACACGATGGTGAGAACCAGTACCTTAGAGTCCTGTCACTATAGCGGGGCTAAAACTACGCTGGTCAGGTGTAAACTTTCTTCCTTGTGTAAAGAAAAAAGGAGGGCTGTCCGAGTTAACTCATTTAATCGCAATTAACTCACCATTATGTTACTTAAGTTGTGATTAATTATTATTTTCTTTTTAAAGATTTATTTTTGGGCATGTTATGCCTTTATTACTGGATAGGACAGTAGACTGACAGGAAATGGGGAGAGAGACGGGGAGTTACATGTGGCAAAGGTCGTCCGGATCGGGAATCAAACCGGCGACACCGTCAGGCATCAATGCCTATGTGGCAATGCCTATGTGGTATGCGCCTGGACAAGTAGGCCAGCGGGCGCCCTGCAATTAATTATTTTAATCACATTTATTTATTTTAGCCATTTGGCCTATCTGTGGTGGACAGTGGTTCTCAACATTGTTATTTCAGCAATTATTTTTGGAGGTCCCCATATGATCAGCTTAATGTGCAACGTTGTTTTCTCACTCAACAGTAAACAAACCAACATACATATAAGTGTAGGGTATCTGCACATTTCTAAAGTGACAATTGATTGACTTTTAATTATTTTATTAATACCTCTAAAATTATGTTTTCATTGTCAAAAGTAATCAACAAACTATACTTTAAAGTTGTACCATGTAACTTTTTTTATAAAACAAATCTTAAAATTGTCCTAACTGTTAAATCGCTAAAGTTTTAGAACACCCACTCCGTGAAATTCAGCCTGTAAAGCCTTCTCTATATATGTAAACTGCGATCCTTGCCGGGGACCGGATCTCGCGCCAAAATTGCGTCATCACACTACCGGCCAATCACAGCGAGGGTTATACAACTGCCGGCCAATCACAGCGCATCTTGAAGTGGGGTCGCTATGGCAGCCATATTTGTTGTCGCCCGTTTGTACCATCCCTTCTCTAGGTAATTTCGCCTACCAGGCAGGGTGAAGGAGTCCGTATCTCTGGAATTACTGAACGCACAGGAACAAGGGACCCCTCAAAAGATAGATCTCAGCGAGGTGGAGGCAGACGCGGGGGTCTGAAGGTACGAAAAACGGCCGAAAGACGCGGACGCGACCGCGGTTTGCTATAGGGCTAATGACCACTAGTTGGGCATCTTACACAGTATAGCTTTAAAAATGGACACTACACTCATATTACTAAGTAAATTTAACAAATGCTTATACCAATCTGCTGCAGCCTGTTTAATGCAGTACCATTATGATTTATTTGGGTTTTTTAATTGATTTCCAATAAAAGATTAACATACTTTTGCATGAAGACAGCATATTTTCCACTACCATGTTAATAGGGGTATACAAGACTTGAGAAATATCCCTCTAAGTTACATTGTGAACTGATAAAAACTGATGAATTATTTGCGATTAATCGCACGATTAACTAGATAAATCAAGCGATTAATCGCGATTAAAATATTTAATCGTTGGACAGCACTAAAGGTTTTCAGATTGATTGCAGAACATCTTTCGAGGCATGACGCTTTATTGCCTGTACCCAATTGTGCTGCTGAAAGTTTTGTGCGAGTGCAATGACTTCAGGACTTTTAATTTAAACATTCATGTGCGCCGGAAACAAAGGGACGGTGGAACGCTCATTCTGCCAAAGCCTGTGGAGACGATGTGTGGGGGGGAGGGGACAAATTAAAAGGAACGTGCTTTGTGACCAAGGCCCCCTCAGAGCACGCTGTCTGCACTATCTCTCCGTGGCGCAGAGGAGGCTGACAAGTTCACCGTCACATCTGGAGCGGGCCGATGGGAGACAAGTTTTTAATTATAAAACAGAGCCTCAGCTGAAGAAAGGAGGCCACCCCTCTTTACCACCCCAGAGAAAACTGCTGCGTGTGTGTACTGTGCGTCTCGCTCTCCATTGTCCCGCTAAAACAGAAGGCGCGTATTCAGACGCGAGGCACACAAAATAGCTGTGGGAAAAGTGGACTAAGTACACACGCAGCCAGCCACACAACGGCAGAACCATCTGCAACGTGTAACAAAACACCCCACAGAAAACAACCGCATGATGACGTCCGTCCCTTTAATGAGAATCTCTTGGTCCGCCACGGTCTTGTCAGACTCTTGATGTGTTGCAGTGAATCACTACTACATTGTATCGGACTATGATTGCAGCTTCACTCATTATCACCAATCTATGAAATCAAATCATATTTCCATTATGTATGTCTGTCTCTCCGTCCCTCGCTGGGTATTCAAAAGAAATGCAGCTAAATTTAATGGTTCAAAAAACATAAATACCAAAATAAAGGAGACTTTGTCCTATTTTCAACAAATACACATTGTCTATCCCATTCAAGTGTCTTTCTTGAGTTCTCCAAAGAAAACATAATAAAGCATTATGCTTTCAATTTTCTCACAGTAGTTGGTGCCTGCGAATTTCACTGGAAAACACTGTTCCATAACGCTCTTTCATAATAGACATGTGGTGCAGTTTGGAGAAAATAAGACACATTATAGCGTCCTTGACATCCTCGTCAACATCGTGCAGCATTGTGGAATCATGAGTGATCGGCTGCTTGAAACATTTTTGTGAGGAGACCAGTAAATGCTGGGGAAAGTTTGGGATAACAAAATCTCATAAACAGAGATGTAAAGGAAATAGTTAGGTACAATGATACGGTAGGAAATCTATGTGTGCTGGTTGCCCAGCCTGCTAGGGGGACTAGACCTATTCTGCACTGATGATTTACTGCATATCGTCATTGTCGGGCAGAAACCTTGTATCTCCAAGTTTCAAATGTGTACGTTTTTTCATAAAGTAAAGCTCTGCTTCATCATACAAGGCCGCTGCACAAAACTAGCGAAAATAGCAGATCTACAAGCACACAGCGCGAGGCGTTGTCTGCTCGTAGATCGGCTATTTTCACTAGTATAAATCATTTCTAAAGTGATGAATACAAAACAATCGGTTTTGGACATACAAGGTTTCCACCCAACAACGACATTATTGTCACTGTCAGGCAGTAACCTTGTATCTCCATATTTCAGCTTTTTATGCTTTCATAAATTCATGTACTATTTTATACTTTGTTGTATAACAGTGTCACAAAAAAGTTGCAACAATAGCCAGTTGACAAGCTCAGCCTGATGTCGGCTGAGGTTGTAAATATGCTATTCCTTGCTTTTTTTTTTAATGTTGAACTTTTTTGAAAATATTTACATACTGTACAGCATAATGAAAGTGTTTAAGTCTGACTGTGAGCTTTATAAAGATTTAACTAAGATTTGTACTAATACGAGTTTGTGACAAAAAAAATATTCCATTGGATCCATTGGAACACAGGTTCAGTTTTGGACAGTGACAATATTCTGTTCATGAGTCTCTGTCTTCTATCTGCCATTTCTTTGCACACACAAGGCAACATAAATCCATACATATTATATCAGTCTTGTGTATGTGTACAGGCATACCCTGGTCGCACTAAAATTGTACATCCTACTACTGTATAGTTCAAGATATTTTGGATTCACTCTACACATATTTAGCATCTGCATACAAACAAAGTAGGAGTTTCTAATCTAATTTAGTTGTGACTTGTTGAATTTTACATCCGTAATAATAAGGTTCTTATTTTTAGAGACGGACCAATATATCAGCCAGACTGATAAACTAGCCAGTTTGATGACAGCCATCAATAAGACAATTCTTTGTTTAAAATAAGACTCCCCAAAACTGGAATCGGCACAGACACAGAAATCTTGCAACATTTGAGGTCTACTTACTTGATCTAGTCTTTAAGGACAAAGTTAAACATTTAGCTGTCAAAATGGGATGGTGGGTTTCCTTGTAAGATGACTGGATCTTTGTTTACATATCAACCACTGTATGCAGTGAGTTCCAATCGATTATTACATTTATGTGGTCCCTTTAAGCAGACACTGAGATTAGTTTTTAACTAGGCTATCGGGCTCACTTAAAAGATAAAACATTATCTGTATCAGATAGAATATCCTCAAAGTTACTGCAGGCCATCTAACCTCAGTTATTGGAGGCCATCCTAAACCATCCTGAGAGACAGTGAATTACAGTGAATTGACCTGAACCATGAAAAAGGTCCTCAATTACATTCTTAAAGCATTCTGTTCATATCTTCCTGTTGCCTATGAAGTCCTATGAGCCCGCCTGTTCACTGAGCTATAACCTTCACAGGTCAGCCGGGTGTAGGACAGTGGCATACCAAATAGAAAAGACTGCTACATGGCTACATGATCATCAGTCTTGAAGGTCATGTACAGTATATTATACTGTAGCTTGAGCGTCATAAATCATCGCTGCGCCAATGTTCATAGTCCGCCCCACCCAAAAATGCTCACCTTATTCACCTTAACTTCTTGAATCCCAGTGTCCCTATTCTGTGGGCAAACATTCAGCAAAAATCTATCAACAGAATGGCTATTTTCTGGTGAAGAGGTTTGGTGGAAAACAGGTACAGCTATAGTATATAGAGTCAACAAAGTACTGTATAGGGTTTAAGTGATTAACATACTGTAAGACGTTGAAATGTAACAATGCAGATTGTATTTTCTTTTTTGCAAGGGCTGCACGAAAAGTAAAAAAGGCTGCCCACAACCTACAATGAGTAATAACCACAAACATTCCATAACTTATCACCTCACCTCAAGTCGTTCTATTCACAAGAGTCTAATTATAGTTCAATACAGAACCATATTTAGGAGCGAAAACATGAAAGACATAGTTTGTGTAAGCTACAGAACATTTATAATTTATCATGGCACATGATCTTTCAGACAGCAATGAAATCTTCAAAGAAAGCATATCAATCAGGTGTTTCAACATTTCATCACCGATTTGAGTGGTTTGAAAATACTCCTCAGTTAAAAAGGTATGTCAAAATGTATGTGTATTTATAGGATGGTCAAAATGTACGATTTTCAATTATTGTCTATTGTTACTGCAGAACTGAATAGTAAGAAATGTGCTGCTGCATGGTGGCAGATCAAATCCTGTGAAGGACACCGGATTCACATGGATTCACACATTTTAGAATTAACGGTCTGGAGCAGTCGTAACCCCCACCAGTGCCCACCAAGCCCCCAGAACCCTGGGGGCGCCCTGAAGCAAAAAGTACATGGTGGCCGTTTGAGGTACTGCAGTTGGGGCTTCTATTCAAACAGTTAGTTCAGTTGAGGCAGATAACCCCCCGATACCCCCGCCTCCCCGTTTCTCGCTCCCAGACCACACCCCAACCGTCACGATTGGCTCAGAAGCCAAATAGTAGCCCCACTACGTCACGTTTCAGAGGCGTTTCAAACGCGGAAGTACGCTTCATGCGCTGGGTGAGCAACTCAATGCAAGTGGACGGGCAGGGATATCCGGTGTCCTCTCTATTCTTATTATAACTCTATGGTGCCCACTGCCCACCCACAAAGTCTTTTGGAGGTGTATTCTACAGAGGCTTTTAAAAATGTGATTACATTTTGGGGTTTATTGGATGTTGTTCTGTTAACTTAAGCACAGCGATGTGATGTCCCTTCTCAATGATCAATTATCTCCACTTCATTAGATATTTAGCATTATGTTCAATAGAGATAGCATGCTTTGACACATTGGAAATAGAATTACTACAGTGTGTAGCTCAATAATAATAATAAGAATAACAACTCATTTCAAGTCATTAACTAGTTAATTTAGTTGAAGCTCTGGGACATGCGTGGGATGTGTTTTGGGGTGGGTGTTAATATACTACAGAAACGAGCCCAAACTAACATGAGTCATGTTGCATCCTCTAAAAACAGCAAATCATGAATTGTCTACATGATACAGTGCGAGTGTACAGTATATGAAAAATATAGGTGTTGTAGCCAACATCTGTGTGCTAGATAATGCTATCTAGATCAGTGGCTCCCAAACTCTTTCAGCAGATATCCAAAAGATAATGTTGTTGTCTCCTCGGGACGCAAACTTACACAAATACACCCTATTTGAATGAATAACTTGAGCCCTGTTTAAAAGATAGTGGAAATAGCTGATCTACAAGATCATAATGTTGCATTGCGACGCGTTGTGAGCTTGTAGATCTGCTATTTTCATTTTTTTTTATCTATGGATTCTTTTTAAATAAATTATTGAATAATATTTATCTTTAATTTAGATCTGAACAATTGTTTTTATTTATTTTTGTGCATGACAGCACAAAAATGGATCCCAACCCATTGTTTCAGGTTCACAATGTTCAGATGCTAGGACAAACCTTGATCTCTCCATCTTGAGTGCCTGCTGTGCGATCTGTGCAGCTCTGAACGAGCTACACTGAACACTGGATTTCCAAAAGACAAGAGAGCACTCAGGTGTCCTCTGAATTAATTTACAAACGTAATGAAATCCCTGTAAAATAGGCGGCTGGAGGAATTTGAAATGTTTATGGAAATCCTCATGCGCTGCGGCAGCATGTAATGTAATGGATATGAAAAACGTGCCTCTTATCAGTGACAAAGGATATCTTTTACATAATCTCCATTTCAACTTTTAAATACAATTCAATCCAGAACAGTCCTACATATGGAAGTGACAACATGGTTTTAATGGTTTTAGGCTTGTGGTTCTCAATCTTTCCTGGATCAGGGCCAACTTGAAATGCTCTAAAGCGTCCAATGGGCTGCATGTTTATTTTAATGATCAATCAATCGAATGAATTGATCCAAACATAGTATACTTTAATGTCCTATTTATCTGTATCACAATGAAAACAATACATTTTCTCCAAGATTTTAAATATTATTTTTTTTGTAAATCGGGTGTGTCAGTGGTCTATGATCGGCTGCTACCTTCCCTGTGCTGTGGCTTGTGGACCAACCAGGAAGCGGCAGCCAGCCTCTATGATCTCTTAACTTTGCGTTACTCATCTGCGAAGAGAAGTACCTAGAAAGGTGGGATTCTGACAACGTTACAGAAAGTTCTGTACAATCTATTTTTGTTTGTTTCGCTGTGGGATGTAAACAGACCTGCACTGCATGACGTAACTTCCCATAAACGCAGCACTTCCGCCAAATTCGAGCACTTTTTTTAGGCAACGCACAGCGCAGGTAAATTCTAGATTTTCTTTTTTACACCATAAGACCCAATTACTGAATGTCAAGTGTCCAGGTTTTCTTCAGAATATTTATTGCACTTATTTACTATATCACACTATGGCACAGGAGTCCACTAGTACTAGTGGTTCTCAAATGTTTTATTTACAAGGACCCCCTAACTCTGAGTGACAAAAAGATAATTTTGACAAAAATGTCCACAACGAGCCAGCATGGCGATGAACCCTGTTTATCCACTTGAAAACTAATCAAGTCTGTTGATTAGTTCTCATTGTACTCTATGACATGAGGGCAGAAAACCAACAAGATTTGGCTTAAACGATTAGATTATACTCACATTACATTTGTATATAAGTACTGTATACACATTAGGTAGGGTGTATTGCCATCCGTTGTACTTTTGGTTTGGTTAGCTAAATCATAGTAGATAAGCAGTTTAGGATATCTTTTTACTTCCTTTTATTTTTTGGTATCAGGACCAATACGTTTAGTTTTAATTAGGCTGTCAACTGATTAAATGTTTTTATCAGATTAATAACAGATTGGTAATTAATCATGATTAATCACTATTCATATTTTATTTTGGGCATAGTTAAACTATGCCCAAAATATGCACATTTTCTGAATATAATTTTGTGGGAACTAAAAGATAAATGACTCTCTCTCGCTCCCACCCTAGCTGTTGTGTGTGTGATTTGAGCCACTGCCTATAAGAAAATTGTACAGCGTTTTCTGACAATTGGCGGTTGCATTGACTGAAATTTGTATTATTCTTATTATTTAAGTCAAATTCAATCCACAAATTAATTAATTCAGTTATTTTGACAGCCCTAGTTTTAATACAAAGCTGTTAGTGTTTAGGACCTTTTGGGTTTAATTATTCATTTGCTTTGGCACTACCCGTCCTCCCTCTGTTGTGTTTGTCCTACTGAGCTTAACAGTGTACATCACTTCAATAAATTCACTTTTTCACATGTTCCATCTGTGTTGCCTTTCTCCCTGTCCCCTAGACTCCATCTGGGTCGTAACACAATTCAAACCGTTTATTGTTAAAACTGCACAGATGGAGAAGCAGGAAAAATCCGTCGCTAGTTCATTGTCGACAATGGCACAATAAAAGCATTCACTTTGAAACGTAAGAAATGCGTTTCATTTGTCGGTCTGTTTGTGCACGGCTAATCTCGGAAACCGTCTAACTGGTCAGCATCGAACATTGTTTTGTGCATGCGTGCTCCTATAGGTAGAGAATAATGTATAAAGCAAATAAAATCAGCTGTGATGGTCTACGGCACTCACAGCTGTGATATTATTTGTAATAACACACTCCACTACCTCTTGTCTTCTATTGCTTCAATATACACATAGTATGAATTAAAACAGACACAGCACACGTCAGAGCTCTGTGAGGTTTAGTCAGCTGTTGACCTTTTTGTGTGCATAATTTAAATTCCTGTCACATTTGTTTGATCTACTTGAGAATGCTGCGTCTGAGGTGGAAAACATAAGTGGGGAAAAACAACATCCACAGAGCAATTGACATTTAGCAAGATGAAATTACGGCAACAGCTAATGAGTGGGATAATTTGAGTATGAATGAATTCATTAATTCATATATACCTGTAAATAAAATAATGAGAGAAAAAAAAGAGAAAAAGAAGATGGAGAAGTAGAAGAAATCGTCAAGCTCACATTTTGTGAGCTTGTAGATTGCCTCTTTTTCAGTGCGAGACTGTGGCGCGCAACCGCTGCAAGTCATTTATGCGATTTATCTTTCAATCTCAACACACAAGTTGCACACCTACGTATCCTCCTGTGATGTACAAGTTTGCCCAACAATCATTTGTTCATGACACGCAATGGTGTCATGCCTTAAGACCACTCGGAGAGCAGTGGTTAGATGATGAGGCAATGGAATACATTTAAGAGATTAGACACCAGATAATGCATGGCAGGTATCAGCGATAGCATTCCATGATTCCTAATACATGGCATATCAAATGGTTTTTGCATTATTATGCAGAATAAGGCCAATTGGAGAAGCAGTTGGCAATGGAGCTGTAGAGGAAGTCTGGCTTCAGCTGTGTATTCTTTTAAACCGAACAAGATCTCAACATGACAGAGAACGCATGCTGTGAAAAAGAGCAGCGCTTACATCAAGAGGTAAAGTGAACGCTAGCAATCTGAAGGGCACCCGATGGCGAGGCTATCAAACCAACAATGAAGTCCTGCTGCTGTGGTAAACACATCATTATCCTATTCTGTGTTTTGATTCCACTTTACTGTACGAGGCAACACATTTCCATAAACGTTTACAAACTGCCAGCTCTACTTAATATAATGCAATATGCAATATAATTGGAATATACTCTAGCACTTCTCTTTTTATTCTTTTAGTTGTTTCTTAATAAAGTTTGTTCCTTAATGTAAAGCAACCTTTGGTACTTCAAAAAGCACTATATAAATCTGAGCTGCTATTATTGCGACCGGAGCATTTGCAAAATGCATCATCATTCATGCTGAAATACTAAAATATCTCAAAACACAGATTGAACACAAAAAGAATATTCAGGATTGTGTTGATCGTGTCCCAAACAACAATAAAATAAGATCTGGTTGTCCCAGAGGTGAACTGGCCCTTTAAGCATGAAAACGTCCACCTCATGTCCGTCTGTCCGTCCGTCAGTCACGCTAATACACAACATTTTGTTACCCATTGACTTCAGTGCCTCCCTCCCATAGTTCACAACTGGATCATTGGCTACTATTCTGCCCAACAGGCATACTGTGCACTCATATACTGTGCACACCCCCGGGCACAGGACTAGTTATTATTATTACCAGTAAGACTCCCTAATCGGGAGATAAGCGACCGTAGGTGGCTTATCTCCACAAATAGGGCAAAATTTTGTTTTTCCAAAATCTTCCTGGTCCATGTTGATGACATGAGTGTAGACATGCTGTGTAGTGATATTCGTGATTTTAGGGCAAAAACTGTAGGAGCAGTGTCCAAAAATGTGTTTTAAAAATCGGCCTGAAGGTGGCGCTACAATAGGGCCATGTGAGAAATGAGGGGTGGGGTCTCCGCGTTGCCTTGGCGGACGAATAGGTACCGGCCACGGCTCTCCCGGACGCTCCTAGCCCGAGTTACGGCATTTTATGTGCGCTGCAGTGGCAGGGGGTCCTCCACTGGGGGCGCCACCACTTTTGCATCCGTTCTGGAGCACCAGGAGTCGGTGGTCCCCGGGAATTCCCCGTGAGCAGCCCCGTTGGGGTGGTCATTTGGTCATTTTTGCACATTTGGTCATTTTTTACATATGGGGGTCCCCCAGGGACCTGGGGGTCCCTGGGGCTCCGGGGGTCCTTGGAGGTTGTAGTTTGGCAGGCAAGGAGTGTGTGTGTAAAATCTGGCATGGATCGGGTCAACGGGTGCGGAGATATAAGCAGGGAAAAAGTGTGACGTGTGAGCACATTTGGTCATTTTTTAAATCTGGGGGTCCCCCAGGGACCTGGGGGTCCCTGGGGCTCCGGGGGTCCTTGGAGGTTGTAGTTTGGCAGTCAAGGAGTGTGTGTGCAAAATTTGGCATGGATGGGGGCAACGGTTGTGGAGATATGAGCAGGGCAAAAGTGTGACGGACGGACGGACAGACTGACTCACTCACTCACTCACTCACCCACGGACAGCCAGTGGAGGTTTCTACAGTAAGTAGCTCCCTACGGTCGCAATTAATAATTTAATGTTGATCTTGTCTCATCCTGGACATATCAAAATAAAGTATTACTATACATTTTACAAAAGCTCTATCCATCCCTACACCTATCTATTTGAAAATAATCATCCAGACATTCGACAGTGCGTGAGTGTGCGTTTATCCAAGCAACGGCCAGCCCTGACTAAGTCCATGGAAGGGTACAGTCCAACAATGCCCGTAGATGCCTGATGAATCACAATGATCAAAGACATACTGGAAAAAAAAATCAACTCTTGTTGCAATCAGGGAGCCGGCTATTACTTCAACGAAAGCTTTCCAATCAGACCACATGTGTAGGTGGTTGTTACTGTATATAAAAGCGATAATGCACTTGAAGAGGTGATTATGCATACACTGACACCGTCGACATTTCCTGGTAATGACAGTAAAAAGCCTCCTGTACTATTGCTGCTCCCACAGAGCTTCATGGTCAAATACTCAGTATCCACATCCAAGCCCCCTCCTGCTGTATAGCCAAATATTATATAATGTTTCATGAGAACATTCGTCTGGATCCCACCCCATTAGAATATGGCAAATCTCACATGCCCTGCAGAAATTAAATGGAATTTTATGGATAAGCCACGAGCCTACTGTACATATTAAATTCCTCACATTCATATGCCCTATATTACAATTCTGAGACTGAGGCCACCACACCATCAAGTAATAGAATCTTTATCTTTGTAATTCAAGTGGGACCTGTCCTCCATGATTGAATGAGGGTCATTATAGGCCAAATGTTCAACACACTACATAGACGACACATCGCATATCATAAGCTACTAATGTGGTCTATCTTCTACTGCATGATGTTAAGTCACTATTTAATTCATAATTAGAAGCTTGCTTCACTTACAGATCAATACTTAAATAGGGTCTCTCTCTCTCTCTGTGTGTGTGTGTGTGTGTGTGTGTGTGTGTGTGTGTGTGTGTGTGTGTGTGTGTGTGTGTGTGTGTGTGTGTGTGTGTGTGTGTGTGCGCGCGCGCACGCCTATAAGTAAAAATCTGTATTGCAAAAGGGCCCCAAAAGAAAACTTTATCAGAACCTCTTAAAAGCGTTTCTGTAGGTTCCATGAGGTGACAGATGGACTGCGGTCTGGCCTGGCCACCGTTGTCTTTTTAAAATACCTTTTCAAAAGAATAGGAGAAGAATAAGGAGGAATATGTTTAATTTCCTCTGAACTGAATGCTCAAATTATTTCAATGCCTCTTGAACTGATTTAACTGACATTGGGCAATAATGATGGGAGTCATTGTGAGCGATCCAATTATTTTCAATACCATTATAAAATTGGACATTGGCCTTCGGAATGGCCTTCAGAATGAGAGTGTAATTCAACACATCTGCCACTCTCATACCTATCCTTGTTGTACTAGACAAGACGCTGATACAGTACCTCAAAGTCAAGGTACTTTGTCAGAAAGTCTATGAATAAGTTTTAGTTAGTTTTAGTTCATTTTGAAAAAACAAAATGCAGTTTCAAAGATTTGTAGTTTTGTAAAGCCATTTTTTTTTGGTTAATTATTAATTATTATTATTATATTTTTTTTTGTCAATTCTACTTATTTTGTTATTTTGTTAGCTGCAAAAGACAGATGGAAGTGGAGATACTTTGTTGCTGCCGTATGCGCTAGCCGGCGTAATGGGGATAAGTAAGTACGTTCATTTTGAAAAGACACAACGCAGTTTCAGTTAGATATTGTTTTGTAAAGACACTTTTTCCAGTTAACTAAAATGTTTTGTCAATTCTACTTTTCGTTACTTTGTTAGCTGTAGGCAACTTTAATAACCTTTCGCTGCCTCACAAACATTCAGTTCCAAGTGAACAATCACTCTTGTTCCCAGATGTTTCGTGTCAAATGGCATCTTTCTCAACGTCTTCCTCGCTTCACCCTGCCTCCCTCCCGCTTTCACAGTCTCTATTCTCTCTTCTTCTCTCTGTCTCTCTCACTCTGTTCATCTGTCCGTCTGTCTGTGTCTCTCCCTCAGGAAGAGAAAAAAAGGGTTGGCCTTTCACATCTAGGGTGATAATCACAGCGTCGTCTCAGGAATCCGCTCTCTGGCATTATTCTAATGTCTACAGTAGGACCGTGGAAGAGGTGTTATATTTAAATAATGCTAATGCATGGCCTTAGAACATAGGCCGCCTCTCCCCAGTCTTAAGGATTATACAGCAATGTCCTATTATGTGGTGAGAAATCTCCCCCCAGTCCAAAGTTAATCTAAACATAGATGAGTTATGCAAGGACTGAGCAGCACTTGAGTAACTCCAGCGTGGAGCCAAGAACTGATTATCATTCAAGAAAGGAGAATAAGTGCATTATTCAAAGCAAATCAGCAATGGAAATCATGCAAATGAATGCAAGATTTTTGCTCTAGCTAGTTGAAAGTGATGATTAATACACCAAAAAGTGGAGGCCTTTTTTTCTGCACAGGTACAATCGGGGAAGGAATGGAAGGGGAAGCAGACAGAGAAACATGACCCCCGCCACGCGTGCTTTCCTCAGGCGCATCTTCATTTAATGGCAAACTAACACAGCCGTTACGAATTGAGTCGGAGAACAAAACAAACACCACACATTTCTACCTTTCAGATTAAACAAGTGACGGGGATTCGTCCTTTTCGTTCCAGGAAACCGCAGTCGTCTACCCACCGTTTGTGTGTGAAGGTGTGTGTGTGTGTGTGTGTGTGTGTGTGTGTGTGTGTGTGTGTGTGTGTGTGTGTGTGGGGCGTCACAAGGGGGAGGGGGGGGGGAGTGGGACTGAGTTACTAGGGCCCAAAGTGGAGGGGCCTTTAGCTATATCATTTTGGGGGTCCTTCACATTAAAAGGTTTGCGCACCACTGATATAGAAACGTAGTCTTTTTCAAAAAACCTTATAAGGATTTGAAATATTCAAAGACTTGCACAAATTTTCAAGATTTTTCCAAAAATAGCAGATCTACAAGCTCGCAGCGCGCTGTGAGCTTGTAGATCTGCTATTTTTCAATAGTTAAAGCACAAAACAATGCATAATAATGCGTTCCCAGTTCCCCCTATGAAGAACCTTCATGGGGGGCCCGCAGTGAATCCTTGTACCCAGGGCCCAGAGTGTACGCAGTAAACAGCTGCTTATTTGGCCTTCATAGCAAGGTCAGGCTCACTTCACTAAACATAACAACAGTTGCCAAGCAACCACAGGGGCCTACAGAAGTGCTCCATTGAGCGCAGCGTGTTCCAGTCAAGTCGGAGAGAGAGACGGAAAGTGAGATGGCTTACAACGAGACAGCCGTCAATTGTGAAAGCCAGAGGACCTGAGGACTCAGTACGTACCTGTGTCGCCGTCCACAAAGCCTGCTAATAGAAAGGATACGGCCAGGCACCACGGGCTTCCTGTTGACCAGCGCGAAGGACAACTCCGTCTGCAGGAATACGGCGGAGGCCTTGATGATGTGCTGTCCAAAGCGCACGGTCGACATGTCCACTCGGCTCACGGAAAGGCACTGGAAAACAATTGAGAGCCAGCAGGTGCCAGCGAAAGACAGGAGACGGTTTTTAGTTTTTAGTAGACAGCCAGCCATGTTGTTAGAGGGCTGAGAAGATGACACACGTGAAAACATGAATTAATAAACTAGAGATACTGTTCCTCCGAAACAGTGTGGGCTCGTTCGTGACTATATTCTACAGCGTGCTAACTATCATGTGAAGCCCAACCAATACTCCAGCTACTGTAACACCACTCCCAGATTTTCCACACCTCAATTGCACCTCATTGGGTAAGGGCCCTGCCTTTGTTTGACGGAACTCACGCGACTGAACTCACATGACGGAACTCACTCTATAAATAATGATGAAGATAACATAGTGTTCGCGCCTTTCAGGCGAGCCCACAATAACCAGAACCCAAACATTGGGTCACGAGTCAAACTGGGTCGAGGAACCATAGTTATTATTAGGTCATCCATTGGCACAAGCAAAATGAAAAAGTAAATTGTATATGCTGTGAATTCAATTCCATAATTAAAATACACGAAGATCATTCATTTTTGCCACACTGGTCTGTTCAGCTCAGATGCTCAAGAAGGTATTGCAAGTTCATGTTTTACAGCAGAACAAAGTCTGCTCTTGTACAACAGCCCCTTTGTTAATCAGTTTGTTCAGCGAATCAGCAGGCAATATTCAAGTCAGGTGACACAACATGGCTGCCTTCTGAAAGGGAATATTATCGGTGTAACTTAAACGTAAAAATGTTTTCAAGGGGTGCTCAGCTGGCACAGTGGTAAAGACCACCACCATGGGGGTCTAGGGATACAATCCAGTGCAGAGCATCCGGATTGACTGTGGTCCGGGGACCACCAGTGGTCCTTGAAGGTATGGAGAGTTGGTAACTAAATGGACCCTGCTAGATCTTTAACTCTCGAGAGTGTAAAATGAAACCAAATGGACCCTTACGGGTACATTTGGTTTCATTTTACAAAAAAATCATTGTTAAACATCTTACCATACTTAATGTACAAGAAGTCTACATATGAGAATGTAGAAGAATTGTTATTTTGATCAACATTTACCTGTTATCTGTCCTATGCCACCACATCAATACAGCATGGAAATTGTGGACATCATCTTATCAAAGGATCACAACATATATTCTACAGTTTGGGTCTGAGAGGCTAAATATCATCAAATGGTGGTCCATACGTGGTTCAAATGCCCACTAATAATAAATAATGGACCTTGATATGAAGGTTGAAAACCACTGGTCTATATGAACGCACATGGGCGTGTGCAGGGGAGGGAAGCCGAGTGAGGAGGAAGAATGTTGTCACTGCACTGCCGACTCTTATACAGCTGAGTCGGTTTGCTGTCAGAGAGGGTGTTGAATTGGAGGAGTAGGATGGAGGCACTGTGTCTGCATATTCAGGCACATAATCACTGTTTTCTGAGACTGGCGTGATCACCCAGTGCCAGAGTGAAAATCACCATTGCCTGCTAATTAGAATAATAATACAAGGATAGCTAGAATATGTCAATGATTATCTTGTGTGTTTATAATTGTTGGTGTCATGATGATGTTCATCCAGGAACTGCAGATATAAATTAGCTACTAGCTATTTATACATGTATTGCACATTTTTCCCTTTTTTGGCCAAACGAACAAACAACAAACACCATTATGTTTTCATCCCTGTATGTCTCTGTGGCTGGCTGGCCGTGTCCGCAGCTAATCTCTCAAATGCTGGGCCAATCAGCATCGCATTTCTTCTGCATGCATGCTGCTAGTGGGCCAAGGAGTGCCCTCTCTAGTTTAACAATAAAACCTAACAAATAATGGATCAATAATTTAACATGAATAATAAAGATTGGATAAATTGTGACTATGTGGGAGAACTCATTCGATCACCTCAATAGTCCAACCTGATCACCTAAGGCGAAGGTCTTCAACAGGAGGTCCGGGACCCCCAGGGGGTCCTCAGAGTTACTACAGGGGGTCCTTCAAATCTTTGTGTTATAGGAACCTTTTTTCTCTTTTATATTAACCACTTGAACCCTAACGTGCATATTCTGAGAACTTTAGCCAAAAATAGCAGATCTACAAGCTCACAACGACTCACGCTGTGAGGACGTTGTGAGCTTGTTTATCGGCTATTTTCGGCAAAGAGGTTTGGTGTAGAGGGAAAAAAAGAGCACACTAGGTACAGAGTGAAAGGTCATGTTTATTATAAGTATTGACTGTTCAAGTGGTTACATATCTGATAACACAAATTTACATGAATCCAAAATACACTGATGATTGTGTTGTCAAACGATGAAACTACAGTATATGGAATCTGGGGGTCTCTGCTTCATCTCTCTTTCAGCTAAGGGGTCCTTGGCCTGAAAACGTTGAAGACCCCTGACAAAATATGGTTACAAATAAATCTCTCTCATACACATTGTGAGATGCATACAAACACCATACCAAGGTTGTCACAATTATGTGACGCACATTGAGCCAGCATGTTCAATATGTATCTCTATTGTGATGCAGCTAGTGTTGTTGTGGGTGGACGACCATACAAATTAAACAAGTGACGAACGAGCCTTTGTCATTTTGTTCCAGGAAACAGCGGTTGTCTCTCCACCTCTCCTGTTTGTGTGAATTAGGGATGGGACGATATGCGATATTATCGTTTATCGTGATAAAAAACACTCACGATAATCGTATCGTGGAGATTTAATTTACCATATCGATATCGTCCTCCGTCATGCACTGGGATCAATTCACCTTTTATTTGCCGAGCTGTATATCCGGTACCACTTAAACTTAAACCCTCTATAATTGGTAAAAGGAACTTGTAATATACATACTCTTTTTTTCACTCTCTATCAAAAGTCTTTGCCAAAAAAATAGCCGATCTACAAGCTCACAACGTTGTAAGCTTGTAGATCTGCTATTTTTTGTGGCAAATGTTCCGCCCCAGGATAATGGATTTTGATTATCGCGATAATATCGTAAATCACGATTTCTTTTGTCACAATAATCGTGATATGAAATGTTCATATCGTCCCATCCCTACCCTCCACTTCTCCTGTTTGTATGAATGTGTTTGTAATGTCACGTCTGTGTGATTGTTTGTGTGTTTGTGCATGCAGTAAACAGCTGCTTATGTGGCCTTCATATCAAGGTCAGGCCGTCTTCACCAAAGACAACAACTGTTGCCAGGCAACCAGCGGGTCCTACGGAAGTGCTCCATTGAGCACAAAATGTTCCAATTCGGAGAGAAAGAGAAAGTGAGACTCTGACTCTCTATGGAATAAAAAAAGCAAAAGACTTAAACAGGAATGCTGCTTTACTAGACAGAAACCTAGAGGGAGATAAGAAAGAAAGTGAGATTACATGCAGCACACAGATATTGAGCAGTATTCATACCTGAACATCCCAACTGCTCGAGCCAGTAGGACAGCTTCGTTTTCTGTGACAGAATTAAAATAATATAATCCTTGTCCAGGCGCGACGATCCATTCCAGAGATATAGGCTTTGCGTCAACTTTGCGTCGAGCCCCTCTCCCATACACATTCCTTATGGCTTATTCCTTATGGCTTATGTTTGAGCGGTGCTAACCACTCCTATAGGTTTGGCTGTGTATGAATGAGCATCGGCCTCCATGTATGGAGATAACTTGCGTCACGGACAGAACAGCCCAAGCAAGTAGTAGAATCGGAAAATATTTGGTGACCCACAGGCTAGTGAACAGTGCCATCCAGTGTCAAAACGTACAAAAAGTTTTTACTGATTAGGTGCGTGGTCTACCTACGTTATTGTTTTCTAGATTGATATTCCTATGCATTTGTTGTACTGTTGTTGAAGTATTGACGTAGTATCTTGCTTATTATTTATGAGCTGGTCCTTACACAGAACCAGACCATTAAGGTTTACAGATTGACACTGCCATACAGGGTTAAAAAATGAAAATAAAAGGGGACTGAACGAAAGGGTAATACTTTTTACCACCAGAATTAGAGGGAGGCATACGTATTCATGATGGATTAACAAACAACTTCATTGGCCCCTCATTTCTTTCCCTCTATACCAAAAATAGACATGTTGTTGTGAGCTTGTAGATGTTTGCTAGCCTGACACTCAGCCTGAATTGACATTTCGTTTCACTTCATTATTCAGTCTGAAAGTTCTTCCCCCCAGGGCGATTGCAGGGATGGGCGTTGCCAAAAAGAGGCAGTCTTCAGCGATTGGTTCACCGACCAACACATGACTGGCTGGCTAGTGGCTAGCCTGTTGCTTGCTAGTGCTACTTGCTAACCAAAGAAACAGTCAGAATAGGAGCACTACGAACTAGTAATCAAACACAACATAACATGCCTGCTACTGGTGTTTCATAGCGAGATCGATACGATCGCATTTTACCGCAATTTACCGCGACGCGATGCGCGGTACAGTACGGCGGCGGCGCTGGTGTACTTGGAAACACACATGAGTTCTGGGAAACCCCCACCCACGCTGATCACAAGACCCTGATTCATGACGCTGATTCGCCGATCGGATTTTCAACCGAGGCAGGCCTCTTCAATGAGAGCACTTCTAGACCCCTGAATCGCCAAAACAAAAAATTTAAAGGGGTGTGGCTAGCGATTCAGGGTCTGGAACTAGGCTAGATGTTTGCAGAATGTTCAACTATTTTCATAGAAAATAGTACATTCGTACAATTTGAACATTTTACTAGATTACTAGTAAAATAGCAAATAACAACGAGGGTACCTGTTACAAAACTTAACTAAATAATGGTTTGATTAGATGCAGCTGCTATTCAGACAGCTCTTTATGGAGGACTTGAAGTCAACAACGGTTCATCATCTGGTGAGCACTAAGGTACACAGAATATTCCACTGCAATCCACCCATTAATGTTTAAGATATCTTGTTTGGGACAAAAGTGTTGGACGGACTGAATAAGCAATCACCCTGGGCACGATATGCGCTGTGCGTTGTTCTAACAGAAGTGGCGGAAGTGCTGCGTTTAAGGGAAGTTACGTCATGTGGTGCGGGTCTGTTGACATCCCCCAACAAAAATAGATTGTAGCTCTTAACTACTAGGTTACTAGGTGTAACTTTGTCCAAATCCATGTTTTGTTTGGATATTGTTTATTGCGAGCACAACCGATGGAGTGGGAGACGTAGAAGAGTTTTCTTTCCCAGCAGGGAATACGTTTGCAGGAACACCGCACTGTGAAATAAAGACAACTTTCGGGAAAATTCACACAACGGAATCCCCACCTTCCGTTGTGTGTAGGCCTGGCTACGCGAGAGTACAAAGCAATGGACCAACTATCCGACCAACTAACTGATGCTGCCATCCTGCTGCTAGCAGGGTAAAAATGTCATTAATGGCCACCTGCTCCCCTTTTACAATGGACAACTTTTTTTGGAGGGATGAGTCCCTATGTGAGAGCAATCTGACAACCCCCTTCATCAAATGTCAGAGGGTTGACACTCTGCTCAGAAAACCCATTATTGGCGCCACAACACAACACAAATCTGAGCTACCAATCTCTCCATCTTTCTCCAGTGCTCAGTCACATTTTGTTTTTTGTATCTTTCTTTTTTTTTCTCCTTTACCATTCAGTAGATCCTCTGTCTTCAACATAACTGGGTTCAAAAACACTGTCTGATTATTATGCATTTATATACAGATCCATCTAAAAAAATATATATACTGTATATTGTGTAAAACTAATTTCTCTTCAAACTTTAATCATTTTTTGAAACTTTCATATATTCTAAATACATTGCACATTCAGTGAATTATTTCAAAGCTTTTGTGTTAAAACTTTGAATTTTTATGGTATACAGCTCATGAATATCAAAGGTCCATATTTCAAAATATTACAATACTACACAAGACCACTCAAAACAAGGATTTATAATAGAGAAATGTCAACCTTCTGAAGTCAGAGTTGCTTGAAGTCAGTGGGAAGTTTCCGCAGTCAGTTATGATTTGTGGTGCTATAGGGCATCTGCAATGCTTTTTTTACACAATATTCTAATTGTCTGAGATGATCTGTATAATGGTTGCGTATAAGGCCAGTTAGCACACATTGAAAATAGCAGATGTACAAGCCCACAACGTGTAGTCACGCATTGTGAGAAGATAATCCCATAATTTCCGAAGCAACACACGCACTGCTATGTACTGTATAAATTAGGCTTCGCGAGGCTTTGAACTGGGGAAACGTTAATTCAAGAATCTACGAAGCGTTGCTGGGGATTCCAGAGGCAAACAAACCAAAAAATATCTTCTGGCTGTATGGTGATGTGGGAGGGGGTTCCGGTAGAACTGGTATGTTAGCGTGACCACTTGTTCAATTTAATTACACCTAATGACCATGAGAGGATCCCAACCACTCTTTTTTTTAAGATGTGTGCATGACTTATTGTAATGGGGTTAAATGAGGCCTAAGTGATTACACGCCTACCTCTTGGTGGGCTGTATGACCATGACAGAGGCACAGAGAAGCAAGAGGAGGTAAAAAAAAAAGAACGAAAAAAAGGCTGGGGCCCACAGATAATCACACTGCTATGCTTCTCTTCTCTCCTCTCTTTGTCTCACTGCGCTCTCTCTCTCTCTCTCTCTAGCACTCCATCGTAGATTTGTTTTTTTTCCCACCCCACTTTCACAGACATAACATCAGGCAAGTGCACGCATAGACATCAGTGGGGCTTGAGCACCTGCTTTTTTATACATCTGTAAAAAGTGCCTCTCCAGACCATGAATGCAGTTTTTACTATGGTAAAAGAAATGCAAATGCCTCCTTTCCATGCCATACCTGAAGGCAGCATTCAAGAGAATTGTCTTGTCCAAACTCTCCTGAACTTGAATGCAGCATCTCATGTTGAAATCAAGCATTGAAAATAGCTGACCTCCAAGCTCACAGTGACGTGTTGACGAGCTTGGAGGTCTGCTATTTAAGATATTTTCACCAAAAGGCCCCTGCCTCTCTAACATTCTCTGCACGTCCCTGCATAACATAAACATGGCTAGAAAGAGCGAGAGAGACAGAGGCATATACTGACTGACAGACAGACAGACAGACAGAATGAGAGACAAAGAGACAGACCGCGAGCGAGAGAGATGGGAAGGAGAGCGCCCAGGGTGGATTTGGACCTTCTCCCAGAAGACTTTCTCTCTCTCTCTCACACACACACAGACACGTGCACGCACGCACGCACGCACGCACGCACGCACGCACACACGCACACACACACACACACATACACACACACACATACACACACCAGCTGTTTCCCTTGCATTAGCATTCCAAATGGACCCCAACTATTCTACAATTAAGAACTAGAATGCTCCAATTAGTTAATTGTGCACATAGATGACCCAATTAGCATTTCACTTTACATTGCGTTGATCACTTTCTGTTTTCGAGCGGTGCTCACCGCTCCTAAGACTGGCTTTGTTAGGTCCCGAGAGAGAGAGAGAGAGAGAGAGAGAGAGAGAGAGAGAGAGAGAGAGAGAGAGAGAGAGAGAGAGAGAGAGAGAGAGAGAGAAGGAGAGACAAGTAGCCAGATGAGATGTAATACAGGTCCATAAACTGGATTCCATCACATGATGTCAGTTATGTGGCATTGCCATGGCCAGAATAGGGATGCTGGGGTTCGTGTGGTTTGTGTGGTTAGGCACCAGGAAGGCCCCATCCATCCCTGTATGTGACTGTATGTATTCTATTCTTGCATCATCGAGCACGGCCGTGATCTCCCTCGCCTCATCATGAACCATGATAAATCTGCTTTACATGCATTGGCCGGCCACCGTTTGCGTAGCCGTAGAATTACGAGGGGCAAAGCACACAGGGGTTGCACTGTACATAATACCCTTATTGCCAACCTTGAACACCGAAGGGGGCTGCTAACCTGAAGCACACACAAACACACACACACACACACACACACACACACACACACACACACACACACACACACACACACACACACACACACACACACACACACACACACACACACACACACACACACACACACAATCAGGTAAGATAATCCCCCACCGATGCCCAACTCGACCGTAGCACAACGAGGGGCTAATGTGTGTGCTACGCTCACTACTCTGACACAGCCCCCCCACCTGGTGAAATCAGCGCAGACATCAGCCTTGGACCATCTGACATTTTCACCGCCATCAAACAAGGCCCAGCAGCCATGCCCCCCACACTAGGATTGACATTTTGAGGCATTTCTATTTTTGAAGCCATCAATATGGCGAGTGCTGTAGGTGGGGACTAGTGGGGGTGGTGGGGAATGCGGTAGATTCAGACCACTGTGACATGGACCACGCGTGTCTCTGCTTTTTGACTATCCCAGGTGATTGGAGAGCGGGTGTAATCACACGGTTGTTTCAGCCAATCAAACCGTGGACATTTTTCTTCGATAGCTTGAAAATCAGCATGAGATTTGGATTCACATCCTGCACCGTTGTTTACTGGAGGACAGCTCTCCACTGACCCACGGCCGGCCACACAAAACATCGTCACACATCGTGCAGTGGTGTAAAGTGCTGTACTTAAGTACAATATTGAAGTATTTGTACTAGTATAGTGTACTTTTACTCCACTATATTTATTTGAAAATGTTAGTTAATAGTTACTTTTCAGATATAAATTATATTATAATATAAAACATACATGAATCACTTTAGCCTGATTTTATACATAGGCTATTTGAAAATATCCAATCTACAAGCTCACAATGTGTTGCATCGCGACGCGTTTTGAGCTTGTAGATCTGCTATTTTTTTTTTTTATTACCTTTTTTTACTTTTGGTACTTTAAGTACATTTTTTCATTCCAGACATTCACTTTTAACAGAGTATTTCTATATTTCAGTATTGATACTTTTACTGTAAGTAAAACATGTGAGTACATTTTCCACCACTGGGTGGTCTGTCAGCAGTACGGCGCCACAGGTTTTCTTGGACACATTTGACTTGACCCCCGCTAAGACAGGAGGTCAACTCAATCACCAGCACACACTGTTTTACACATCGCACTGGTAAATGGATATTGATTATCACCCTGGTGTTTGGTCAGCTGAGCCAAATAACCTAGAGCCCTGTGGTGTCATCAAAACTGTACAAAACAGTGGTGAGGTTTTGAGCTTTCAAAGATAAAGAGCATACACAACTGGCGGCCCGGGGGTCACATGCGGCCCCCATCTTCACCTAATGCGGTTTGGGGAATAACGAAATCACTTCAGCACCGAATTAATGACGGTACCCGCGCCCCGAACCTCTGAATGACGTCATATTGCCAAACAAAAAAATAATATTGCCAAAGAAACAAAATATTATTGCAAAAATATATATATATATAAATATAAAATATAGTATATCAGCTAAAAGTAGAGTATGCATCGGCCCCTAGCCACTAGCGTAGCCAGAACAGAATGCATAACATCTTTAGATCGTGACCACACGGACAGACCACATCAGACCCATATTCCATGAAGTAGCTCCCATTCATCATTTCATAGAAGAAATGCACCACCTCTGGGGCAACCTGGTGAAACTGATGTTGCATGATATCAGCAGCTAGTAAGGAAACAGTTGCACATTTTAAATGTCTGAATGTGGCAGGCACCGTGAGTTCTGGTACGCAAAACACTTGGGGGTAAAATGTGGAACCAGTGTGTGTGTTGTGGTCTGCAGAGGCATGATTGTGTCGTTATCAAATAATTGATGCACTTGCTCAGCTACCGTCTCAATCATCATTTATGAATTAAACACTGTCCAAATATTGTTACATAACGCTGATAACTATGCTCACAAAATGTTTAAACAACCAAACTGCTGAGCCAAAGGGGGGAAAAATAATAAGGAACTTGTATATAACCTCGTTGTTTAGACCAGGGTTTCCCAATGTGGGTGCAGTCCAGGGGTGCCACAGAATAATTTAATAATATTTGGAATCCATCAATATCACTTCGGTTTAACCACTTAGAGCCTCTATGCTTAGTAAAACACACCTGATCTGTACTTGACGAGTTCTTTTTCCATCTACCCCAACACCAAAAATAGCAGATCCACAAGTTCACATTAGATCTTGTAGATCAGCTATTTTTGGTGAACCTTCCCCCTAGAATAGGGATGCTGGGTGGTTAAGAGTCAAATATAAAGTTATTTTCAGTCCGTTCTGATTTTCGCTGTGACATAAACTGTATCTTAGGTAGAAAGATCTGCATATTTATGTAGCGTAATATAAGATTTAAAAAAATAATAGTGTAATTCAGGGGCGCCGTGGATAAAAACATTATTTAAAGGGGTGCCCTGAGTCAAAAAGGTTTGATAACCCTGGTTTAGACAGCTGGTTGTATGTGTTCCTGATGTCCTGTAGCAGTCGGTATGAATGGGTATGAATGCACTCATAAATAATAAGGCACAACTTTTCAGACGCAATGTAAAGTTCACATTGTGGACATGATTATTTACTTTTAGTGCAAGTTAACAACACTAGCTATGTCTACAGATAATGTGTTTTAATAAGACAGAATCCTAATAAGACCTAATAAGACATTCCACACAACACAATGAAATTCAACAATATTATAAAACCCATAATAAGTTTAGCTAAACAAACTGAACAAACAACGGCTACAAAGGCTGGGGAAAAGGCTATTGTGTACGTTGAGACAACTTGACATTTGGCACTATAATACAACTGAATTGAATTGAGAACGAGGTTACACAAAATACATTAGCAAATTGTACTTTTGCTGCATTGTTTGTGTGATAAAGTATATACATCATGTGTGGAGGGTGTTGTGGCCACCAGTGGTGTAAAGTAAGTACAATTTTGAGGTATTTGTTTGAGTACTTCCAATTTCCAATACTTTTACTTCTACTACTTCTTCTACTACATCTCGGATCCAAATATTGTACTTTTACTCCACTACATTTATATGAAAAATGTAGTTACTACTTACTTTGCAGAAATAATATTAAAAACGTACATTTACCACTTTAGCCCTATTTATACATAAAATATAGCCAATCTACAAGCTTGTTGTGAGCTTGTAGATCTTCTGTTTTCAAAGACTTTTTTTACCTTTACTTTGGTACTTTATGCCAACACTTTCATGCTTTTACTCGAGTACACTTTGAATTATGGACTTTTACTTGTGACAGATGTGCCATTTCAAAACTTCACACGTCCTACCATTGTTGGCAAGACAGTAGATTTCCAGTGGATTGGCAGAACATTGAGCTTGTAGATCAGCTATTTTTGCTATTTTTTAAAGCCCGAAGACGTGTAACGGCTGTATTGATACTTTTACTTAAGTAAAACATTTGAATACTTTTTCCACCATGGCCACAGGCATGGGCATCTTGTCCACATGTTCAATAATGGTGTTGTATACGGTACGATATGCATACCGTACGCCGTGGGGCTTCCTCAATTACAGTCCTGTCTGGTGTAAATGACAGCCACCCAGCACTCTAATCTCAAATTGCTTTTCACATTATATATCACCCCCCTTTACAGCCCCCCCAAAAATAAACACACACACACACAGATTAAACCACAGTTGCAGCGGGTAGCCCATTCGATGCACATGGGGGGCAAACACATGCACGCACTCAAACACACACCGTACACGCAGCCACAGTTACAACAGGTATGTAAACGTGCTCTACATAATCCACGGAGCAAACAGGCGGATAAGTACTTGTGTGTGTGCACATGCGCGCACACTGCACACACAAACACGCGCGCTGTCTTTTGCTGACCATCTTCCCATCTATTTCCCTGCCACACTGTGACAAGGACAGAAAATAGCATCTCCATGGTGCATGTAGCATGTGTGCATGTAAGATTTTGTATCTGTCACATCAGAACTGTCGGCACATGGTTGCATGCGTACTGCGTGGCACATTGTAATTCTAGCCAAATGTATTTTTACACGTGTGTGTGCGTGCGCCTGTGTGTATGTGTGTGTTGTTCGTGCCTGCGTGCATGTGTGTGTTCGTTTGTGTGTGGGGGTGATTATGTACACCGTAATGTATTTCCATTAGAGTAAAATTGACACGTTTTCAGGTTTGATTTGCAACATATGCACTATTGTTGGATTTCAATCTGGTGAATAGCTATAGGCCAAAAGGGGAAATAATAGCAACTGCCAATAGAAATAATCTCCCAGGAGGGTATTGGATGTGGCATTATTATTACCAGTGCTGTTTTGGTGTTTTCTTTAACGGGGGGGAAGGTCATTTATTGACGTCACATGCGCACATGTGCCTATGATGTATGCGATGTATGCGATTTTACGGGTGTATAAATAGTAGTAGGAAACATGTTTGTATAGTAAATTAAGAGTTTTTAGCTTAGTTTAGTCTTTGAAAATCTTCTCAATGAATGCATTTATTAAGAGGAGCTGAAACTAAAAGTTTGCTTTGAACGAATATTACCCTCTTTTGCTTTGATGGTGGCTGAGGCATTGTTTCGTGCAGATAGGATACTAGCAGCAGCCCTACTGAAGCCAACATACTGTGTTGCCTAGTATATGCGTCTACACGAGGTGTGAGGATGCATTTGCACACTCACTTGTAAACCAGTTATGCAAAGTTGCCGTTTGGGGCTACCATTTACTTGGCTCATGAATCGAAGGATCTCAGAGGGACACACGTTCTAGCGTGCACATTCGTACTGTACCTGCGCGTGCATGTGATAAATAAATCCGGCTACACGCTGTGGTACCGTGTTCAACGACCAATCACCACTGATTATTACTTACTTTTAAAAATACTTTTGTCTGAGATATATTTTAACCCATTAAGACCTGAGGCCGATTCTACAAATGCCTTCTAAATCCATAGTTCTCGCACTTTCAAAATGTTCAAAAATAGCAGATGTAAAAGCTTGAAACGTACCATGGACGGTTTTGCAGACAGGTTGGCAGTGGAGGTTAGGAGGTAAAACCTCTAGAATACCTGGGAGCTGTTTCTACGTGTCATCTTTTCGACACCCAAACCCAACCCTTACACTAACCCTAACCTCCGAGGGGTGAGTCGCTAACCTTCCCGACGCTCCTTTGTCGTTCGAAAGAGCGAGATTTCCCCAAATACCTCTCTGAGGAACTACACTACAGTTTCAGCCAGATGTCAATTAATTCATGGAGAGAGATAGAACACACACTTTGACCATGGAAGAAGTCTGTCGCCTGAAATGGCTAAATCTCTGGGACTAATATATTTCAAAGTGAGTCGGAGGTTGATGAAAACAACAGAGTGGAGATCCAGGTGTCAAAATCACCATTACAGCACTGTATAAAGTGGGCAGGGTCTACAACTGTGTTTCACACAGTTCACTTTTTGTCAGCCGGCCTTTTACTAACAGTGTTCATTTACAACTTCAGGGTTAGGTTTAGGGTTAAAATAATGAATATATTTTTTAATCAAGAAACGCTTAAAAAATTTGAGGTTGTTGCGACGAGTTGAAGCGAATGGACGCTCCTCACACACACACACACACACACACACACACACACACACACACACACACACACACACACACACACACACACACACACACACACACACACACACACACACACACACACACACACACACACACACACACACACACAGCTCCGCCCCCAACGAGAACGAGCAGACTGATCTGACACATACAAAATCTTACGGTACATGCACAGATGCTCTGCTATTTCTGGCTAATGTTTCACCCAGAATAGGGATACTTTTAACATGACCTGCTCAACATGATCTACACACCCCAAAAAATACCTGAGGGGGCTTTGGAATAGTGGCACTGGCGTACATATAAGACAAACACACTTGAAATGAGAAATAGTTGGGGGAAAAGACTTCATCCCAGTCATTCTTTGTAAATGTTACTCTTGAAAACAAAGCATTGCATTGGGGGGTTTGACTACTTTAGATGCCATGAAGGGAGCTGACAGGCCCTTCTTGATCAATCAATCAAGTCACCTTCATTCATGTGACAGATGCCAAAAAGGGGTTTTGTGATTTTTGTTTATAAAAATATTGTCTTTATATTTTAATTATATTTGTTTAGTGGCATGTCAGGTGGTCTACCTGCACAGCCTTTGTGATATACTGGTAGATTACGATCTACCTTTTGGGCACCCCTGGCTGGTCTTTCACCATGATTTCAATGTCTGATAGCTAAAGCTAAACCTGCTTTAAAAAATATATAAATAAACAAAATGACCGTCGCTAATTAATTACTTGTTAGGGCAACTGTGAAGTGCAGGCTGATCCCCTAAGGACGCCGGTGTAATAAAAAGCAGCGGTAAAAGATTTCCCCGAGTTCCCCTTAACAGCAGCTACCTGACAACACTTAGTCAATCTAACAAGGCTGAGACTGAAGGACATGGAGTGCCTTGAGCCTTTAGAAGAGGCCACCACAGACAGGACGCATGTTACATCCAGATGCACTTTGTGTTGTACGTATGTATGTCCACTGAAGAGAAACACTGAACACTGCACCGCAGTCTGCAATCCACATCTGGACATGATAACAGATGCTCCGAGCTGCCATGCAAACTTAGTAACATATTGTCGCTGTCGCGCAAAAACCTTGTATCTTCGTATTTTATCCATTTTAGGTTTTTGCAATGTTTTATACTTCCTTGCGTGCCGTTCTATGTGACACATTGAGAGATTGCAATGTAGATATGCGATTTACGCCGTTGAAAATCTTTGTAAAACTTTTGTTTATAATAGTCCAGGATGTTAGCTCCAGAATATGAAGGAATCGTTCAGTTTGTGATAAAAGCATGAAATTTGGTACACTTATAGCCAAAGGCATTCCGAAAAGATTTGGATATGGAGGCATCATGAATTTTCAACATGGCGCCCATGGCAGCCATTTTTCAAAATGGCTACCAGCAACGACTGTTTTATTATGAGTAATGGATATAATATGATATTTTAGACATATGTATCATACATAGTACTTGGTAAATGTATTTTGAATAATTTAAAAGTTGTCATTGAATATTCAAGATGGCCGCCATTTTTCAAGATGGCAGCCGTCACTTGTATGACTATCTGATATGGGTGATCTCTGTGTCAAATCAGTAATTTTTTATGACGCAGAATTCAAATTTGGAACTTTGGAATTGGCCAAAAGCTTCCTTCTATCTCACTGCACAGGCTACTGTAAATACAGTACAGTATATTATCACTGTTTCTTTAAAGATGGCAGGCATATGGCCAAAATCTAAATTATAATTGCAAGAAAATAGAGCTATTATTATCTATTTTATTGGAATTACATTTTGATCCAATAAACTTAACAATCCCTATATCAGCAACAAATGAACCATTTGATGAATGGAAATGTAATAAAACTAGAAGTTTGCGGCCCTTCGTGCCGCTCACCTCTAGAGTTTGCGTCCGCTTCCTTACTATACTGTAGTGTACTGTACCTTACTTTACTGTACTGACCTAACTGTACTGTACTGCACTGCACTGCACTGTACTGTACTGTACTGTACTGTACTGTACTGTACTGTACTCTACTGTATGGTATTCTACCATACCTTACTGTACTGTACTGTACTGTACTGTACTGTACTGTCTGTACTTCTGTATAGTACACTACTGTACCTTACTGTACTGCAGTGTACTGTACTGTAGTATAGTGTACGGTACCTTACTGTACTGTACTGTACTGTATTGACCTTACTGTACTGTACTGTCTGGTACTGTACTGTACTGTAGTGTACCTTACTGTGTTGTACTGTAGTGTAAAAGCGCTATATACTGTACTGTTGTGTACCTTACTGTGCTGTATTGTAGTGTAAAAGCACTATATACAGTACAATCCAGATAGTATTATTGTTATTATTATGACTATTGTTATTGCTATTGCAACTGATATGGAGATCTCTATCTTTATCCATCCATCCGTCCGTCCGTCCGTCCGTCCGTCCGTCCGTCCGTCCGTCCGTCCGTCCGTCCGTCCGTCCGTCCGTCCGTCCGTCCGTCCGTCCGTCCGTCCGTCCGTCCGTCCGTCCGTCCGTCCGTCCGTCCGTCCGTCCGTCTGTCTGTCTGTCTGTCTGTCCGTCTGTCTGTCTGTGTCTGTCTGTCTGTCTCTTTCTCTCTATTGATAGATGTTTCTATCTATCTGATATGGAGAATTTCTTGTACATGTTCTCATCAAACACAAAACAATGTTTGCAGTAGGCAGAGGGACTATCCTTTACCAGCTTTTACTACAGGGAAACACATTCAAGTATGGGATATGGGAACTAGGTTCGGATAAGACACCTAGCCCTACACCTAGACCGATCGTTCATCCAGTACTATGCAATCTGTACACCATCTGGGTAGCTATGTGAAAGTCATACAAAGCCCTGTTACCAGTGGCTCAGCTCTTCCACACTGGCACACCCTGTCCATTCAGGTGCAGCTATCTAACTACATCTAATGTAAACTACATAGATGTGGGACTAAAATTAGATAGCATTTAGGAAACTAAACTACGCTACCACTCAGGGCAGGAATTTCATGGAGGCCATGAAGGCCATGGACTCCGTTGCCCCTCAGTTTGGCCTTGTGCCCCTCAAAACAAGTGTATACTATGACCTGAGGCCACAGTGGCCTAAATGCCCCAGCTGACTGTACCACTTTCTCCTCTATCTCCTACTTGTCAATATGTAGACAGTAGACACTGGTGTCTCTTTCTTGTCATGTAGACACCAGTGTTTTTTCTGAAATCTTAACTCCCCAGAGTCTGCATCTTTAAACCAATCCAATGTCTTTGATTGGTGCATGGCTGAGCATGGATCAGAGTGTAAATACCATCATTTATCTATTTCACTGCAGATTAGGTTATCATCCCTAACACTTAAATTCAACAATTTCTTTCAATGGACTAAAATCGTGTTTTATTTGATGGCCTTCCTGCCCTGACATTTGGCTTGTGTGCCCTAAAAAAAAGACCAAACACCAAAGGCCAAGTGGCCTTACCCCTAAAATGATGACATTCCAGGCCTGCTACCACTAAACTATCACCACAACCAGCACATTAATGACAGAAACTATGGCATTATTAAGCGAAGTCTATTTAGCTGGCACTGAACCCCATGCTGAGTTTCACAGCAGTGGTGTCACCAGTGTGCCCTGGCTGTGTTTCAACATCCACTATACATTTCGAAGGGTTCAGTTTTTTGCTGATATAGGGATTGTTAGGTTTATTGGATCATTGGATGTAATTCCAATTAAATAGATAATAACTTGCAATTATAATTTTGATTTTGGCCATATGGCTGCCATCTTGAAAGATAGAAGGAAGCTTCTGGCCAATTCCAAAGTTCCAAATTTGAATTCTGCATCATAAAAAATTACAGATTTGACACCAAGATCACCCATAACAGACAGTCATACAAGTCACTTGTATGCCATCTTGAAAAATGGCGGCCATCTTGAATATTCAATGACAACTTTTAAATGATTCAAAATACATTTACCAAGTACTATGTATGATACATATGTCTAAAATATCATATTATATCCATTACTCATAATAAAAGAGTCGTTGCTGGTGGCCATTTAGAAAAATGGCTGCCATGGGTGCCATGTTGAAAATTCACGATGCCTCCATATCCAAATCTTTTCGGAATGCCTTTGGCTATAAGTGTACCAAATTTCATGCTTTTATCACAAACTGAACGATTGTTTTGGTTACTTGCTGCACTATAATGAGATGCCCAAAAAAGGGACACCAGTTTGAAAGCGGTTAAGTCTGTCAATGAAACCAGTGAAAAGTATTAATAAGAGCATGTGACAAAATGATGAATAGCCTACAATCAATGAATCATAGGTAGTTTTGTACCTATGATTGTAATTAGGTTTCCGTTGGACTGCTATGATATGACACACAAACACGCGTGCACAGGCACGCACACACACAAACACACACAATTCATTTCTGAAAATAAAATAAGTGAATGAATGAATGAATGGATGAATGAGTCAACACACTCAAATCCAAGAGAAGAATCCATCTCCTCTAAGAGCCGTCACGGGGCACATATCCACAGAACAGTGTATCGTTTCGTCCTACTTGCTAAGACATTAAACAATTCAATGGGATCCAATAAGAGCTTGTTAAAACCAAGTCCTCAACCGCGGTTACAAGAGCACATCACACTTATTAACCAAGGTCAATGCAAAATCAATTAGCCAAGGGCAAATAAAGCCCGCGTCATTTCACCTGTCAGCCACGTCAGGTGGCCTGCATGCCCGGGCCAGCTAATAAGAGCTCGGCCACTGAGATCAGATTAAATCCCAGCTGTGATCCTTCACACAGAATTTGATTTAGCGCAGCCTGAGGACACTTCTCCTATCAGCACTTTTATTCAAGTTATTCGAATAACAAATTAAACATAATGGTAGCACTTTCTGGAAGCACATTGTCTATGATGAATTATTATAATCATACTTGTAATGTACTGTAATATGCTACTGTATATTTATAGTTATACGCACTCTTGAATATTCATAATGCACAATGTAAAGCATATTGTAATTACTTATAAGGTCAAGTATAAATGCATTATATTATGCTTATAACACTACAATTACAAGCACAAGTTATAATCATGCATAAAATAATAACATCATAACAATAATAATAAAACATAAAGCATTTCATTAAGACTTAAAGGGATACTCCACTTTCAAAAAAACTTTTTGTCATTGTATGGTCTAATCAGGCTTGTATGAACACCCTGAACAGTTTTTATTTTCTTCATTCAGTATTTAGATATTTGATGTAAATGTTATCTAGCCCTCCAGGCTCAGGGCCTCTCCCCACACACACCCATTGTAACTTCAAACTCCATTTTAACCATGATAGATTCATTAAAAACACCCATTATTTTTTCTGGTGACTCATATTACCCTCCTAATACGTGAGCAGGCCGTATTTTTTCCATAACGTTTTTCATGTATTTTTTATATATTTTTATTGTATTTATTTTTTTCCATTTTCCCAAAGAATTATTAAAAATACATGAAAAACGTTATGGAAAAAACACGGCCTGCTCACGTATTAGGAGGGTAGTATGAGTCACCAGAAAAAATAATGGGTGTTTTTAATGAATCTATCATGGTTAAAATGGAGTTTGAAGTTACAATGAGTGTGTGTGGGGAGAGGCCCTGAGCCTGGAGGGCCAGATAACATTTACTTCAAATATCTAAATACTGAATGAAGAAAATTAAAAACTGTTCAGGGTGTTAATACAAGCCTGATTAGACCATACAATGACAAAAAGTTTTTTGAAAGTGGAATATCCCTTTAAAGTACAGTACAAGGTCAAGTATCATAATACCTCATAATTGCTGGTCATTCACATACTTATTTCTGTCAAGGATAGTGATTATACTTATCATGCTTACAATACATTGTAATATTTTTTTATAATGGATTATAATCTCTGTTATAATGCATTACCCCCCGGCTCCACCGGGCGCGTCGAGCGTCGCGTCAACGTTGGGAACGCTCCCGTTTTAATCAATGAAGGGTGGCTCCACTGCCGTCGTCGACGTCCGCGTCGGACGCTCCGGTGACGGCGTCCAAACTCGAAAATCGCCCCGGTTCAATTTTTTGACGGCGTCCACAACGTCCAGTCACAAGGGTGACTAGATGTCCCAAAAATTGTATTAATTAGTAATTACAGCGGTCTACTTTGATAAAATTATGTACAACAGGCTATAATCATGACAAAACAAAGTGGTCAGTGGTGCATTGCTGCTCTCTGCTGAACATATGTGCGCTATACGTTCACATTCAGGTCACAAATAGTTTTATTCCTGTTTGAAAGTGATTTTCATGTTGTTTTGGAAATGGGCTATATTGGCCATAGAATGAATACCTCAGTCACAGCCGCTGCGCTGCAGTGGAGCCGGTCGGACGTCAATGTCGCCGTCAAGACGCAGAGCAGCGCGACGCCGCCAGTGGAGCCCTGGGGTTACAGTGTGAATGTAAGTCACTTTAAGTGGTCATTTGGTGCTTTAAAGGAGTAGTTCATCCCCAAAATGATTTTTTTCTATTGATTACTCACGCCAAAGAGACTTGAGTTTAATAATATTTTGTTGTATTTGTCGCATTCCTAAGACAAACATTTTATTATAGTAAATGTACCCAAATGCATTTGGGTCCCCATTCGGAATCAATGGGGGTACATTTATAGTAATCAAATTAACGTCTTAAGAATGCGACAAAAAACTACATTTATTATTGAACTCAAGTCTTCATGGCGTGAGTAATCAATAGAACTACTCCTTTAAGTAAAGTTGGGCAGAAAATAGCATTAAATCTATGCAAGACCAACACACACACACACACACACACACACACACACACACACACACACACACACACACACACACACACACACACACACACACACACACACACACACACACACACACACACTAGTGCCTACACCTTAAGGAATATCATGACTTGGCAAAGTGTTAGCAAAGAAGCAAACATACTCATAATGTATAGAGGGGGAAAAGAGAGAGCAGTGCAATACCGTATTTAATTAAAGCTACCACACCTTGGCAGTGCAACTTGCACAATAACATACAGTATGTACTGTATATCATAAACTACACAAACCGGGTCTCCTAGTAAAAGAAAATCTTATTTAGATTCAATTTTCTGATGGGAGGCGGTTAAACAGTATATCTGTCAGGCATGCTTATCGAGTCTTTAGCCAGGAATGTGCATTACACAGAGCGGGGGTGGTCAGATAGCTGGGGGACTAATACAAGGGGTGTATGATTACACATGTGCAGTGATTGGTGAAACGACAATGTGGACCATGATGTCCGATTCATACTTTGTCGCACGATGGTGTCACACACGTCGAAAATACCCGACCCACAAGCGCACAAGGGTACGATGCGTTGTGGGCTTGTAGGTCTGCTATTTTGACACAGTCGTATGACGGAACATAAATTGAGCTTAAGAAGCAATGAGGAGCAGAGAGGGAAGCACGCACATCTCCAAAAATGTTTCAGGTGCTGGACCAAAAAATACACACCATAGGGTACACACATAGCGGGTCTTCATCAGGTCTGGACCTGATGAAGACCCGCTAGGGTCGAAACGTTGTTTCTCATTAATAAAATTGTCGCTGGAGCTACAAGAACAGTGTGCGGACTTCCCTTCTTCCTAAGAAGCAATGAGACCATTAAAAATGCAGTTGCTATTATCTGAAACTGTGTCACTATATGATGCTTTGTGAGCTTGTACTTTAGATGATGTTATTTCTTCAATTGTTTTTTTTTCTTCTTTCTTTTTAAGTGAAAGTGATAGTGGTTTAGTTTGTTTTTGCTATTGATTACTCATGCCATGGAGACTTGCGTTGAATAATATTTTTAGATTTTTGTCGCATTGCTAAGACAAAAAGAACCTGACGGTTTCCTCATCCACTGCCATTCATTTGGATCCCCATCCAGGGCCATGCATCCGGGTCCCCATCCGGAATCAATGGGGATACATACTGTAATCGCATTTTTGTCTTAGGAATGCGACAAATACAAAAAAATATATATTATTGAACTCAAGTCTCCAGGGAATGAGTAACCAACAGCAACAATATTAAAAGATCATTGTAAGAATAATAATGGGGCCCGGGTTGGCTTTAGGGCTAGAACAGGGGTCTTCAACAGGGGGTCCAGGACCCCTAGGGGGTCCCCAGAGTTACTACAAGGGGTCCTCCAAATCTTTGTGTCATAAGAACTTTCTTTTTTCTACACTAACCACTTGAACCCTACTATCCCTATTCTGTGTGGAACATTAGCCAAGAAAATGAAAATGTTTAATCTGCAACACAATTTTATACAATACTGGAAATACTAGTGGAAAACGTTGAAAACCCCTGGGCTAGACCAAAAGGTGCATTCTTCATTGGAGTGGGATGTGGATCTTGAATTCAGATTCTGACATTTTGGCTCAGGTTGTAGCCTATTTATGTTCTGCATCTTCTTATACATAACCACATACAGTGGAGTATTACATAAAGTCTGAGATTATGCTACAGCTCTGTATGCACCTGCTGTACACGTAATTGTTAAGATAGACAAGGTCTTTTATTTGTACAAATAAAGAACCTGATCGTGTACACTGCTGTTTGCAGTTTGCAGTTTGCATTGGATTGTTCTGTAGCTGAGAAGCAACTCTACAAGGACAAATCGAAAAACAAAGTGCAAAGTTATCCTCAAGGCCTTGCTCAATCTGTGCTGAAGAAATACACACAAAACCTTACGTTGCATTTATATAGTAGGCAATGGAGGACAAAGTAACCAACTTGAATCAAAGTATATAGAAGATACTCCTCCTGGTCAAATATGACTAACTATTACAGCACCATGCATGACAACTTGACACTGCCCTGGTCAGGCAACCCGGCCTGGTGGAGATCTGTGCTGCAAGGAGCACACTTTTTGAGTTGTTTTTGTTGTGTTCCAAGATTGTTTATTTGTTGAGAGAGAAAGCGAGCAGTGGCCAATGTTTCTAAAAGTGGGGTCCAGGTACCCTCAGTGTCCAAATGGACCCTTACAGTTCTGTAACTCAGAGTGTACAAATGGAACGGGTACATTTGGTTCCATTACACTCTCACAGTTATAGGAGTCCTTGACAATGGGTGCCAGTGGGCTAAACTCGTCCACATACGAGTTAAGGGTTACCATGGTAACCAGGCAACAGACGCTTGCTATGGGTGCTGGTGAAAAACTTCATGCGTCATGACCCAGAAGCAACGTGGAGCATCTATTCTCCATTGACCCCAAATCTATGCTGTAACATAAAAACGGCTGTATCTCTGAATAAGGTGCAAATAACGCCGAAAAGGCTGAGAAACGCTCTTTTTCACGGCTACTCTAAATCGTGATGGCCAGCCCCAGTTAGGATTTTAGTACTGCGACCGTTTGTAAACAAACAGACCTCCTTCCTAGAATCGTCAGGTTACACACACGTACACACGCACGAAGCTTGCGGGGCTCTTTAAAATAAAGCGTAAGTGAATGGTGGCAGCCAGTGTGTTAAGAAGATTGAGAACCACTGACCTAGGCTTTCATCATTGCCCGAGTTTATCCAATCATGGGAAGGCATACTGTATAAGCCTGAGCCTTGCCATGGGCTCAAAGCTGTGCCCAAGGTTGGATAAGAAGGGTAACATCAAATTGTCGCTGTCTGGTGGAAATCTTGTATGTCCAAAAACATTTACTTTCCAGAAAAAAAGAAAAGGATCCGTATGGTAATTATTTAGTCACAAGCTCTTGTTAATACTTTTCTATGGTTTATTATTGATAAAACCACAGACAGAACATTACATTTATTTTTCAAAAATAGCTAATCTACAAGCTAACAACAAGTAACAATGCATTGTGAGCTTTTTCCCCCTAATCTTTTTTATCAATACACTTTATGTACCGTATGTATGAAGATAGAATAGGAGGTTTCTGCCCGACAGTGACAAAGTGTCAGGAAATCATTTATTTGTCACATACCCATTGACATATTTATTCACAAAGGCTTCAAATTACTAGATTAACATAACTATCAACTCCTCCAGCAAATACAATAGTTTGTGTCTTGTAGAAGTGTCTCTATTGACTGTCCTTGAGTTTGACAACTTAACATGTTGGATTCTGTTTAATAAATGTAAACCGCATCGAGGTTACGAGTGCGCAACTGGTTCATCTCATCTTTTAAATTTGTATTCCATCAGATTGTATTTGACATCTTGACAGTAGATATATAGTGCTTCAGCTACAGTATGTGAAGAAACAATGTGAAGAAACAAGTGATGCCATTTGTTTTAATCATAACTGATCAACAACTAGGAAAATAAGGCCCAGGTCAAAAATTAAACACTGCTCATTGAGCACTGACCCCTAACCTAAGTGAGGGAACATAGGGTCGAGGGAACATAGGCATGACCCCCACTGACCCTGTTCTGCCTTTTTTCATACATGTAGTCATGCCTAAAAAGCCTTTAAAAGGAGCTTTCCATTCTCTCTATTTCTATGCTTATTTTTAAACACAGATTGCTCTCTCAGGTTTTAGAGGAAGTCATGTGAACAATTAAATTGTTCATGGCAAGAAATGATTTGCTTGGAAAAGGCTTGTCACAGAGGACTCACTGCGGTTAAACTAATTGAAGGACGAAATATGTCTGCCAAAATCTCCTTCAACTTAACAAAGACAAAACTGAGATAATTGACTTTGGTACCAAGAAAGAAAGAATGCAAGTCAGTTTTCACCTTGACTCCATGTCTTTGAAAACTAATGGCCAAGACCCAAGTCTTGGTGTAATTGTGGATTCACATCAGAATTTTAAGAGCCACATCAAGTCAATAACAAAGTCACCCTATTATCGTCTTAAAAATTGTCTTTTAATTAATGTCCAAACAAGACTTATTAAAACTTTGAATGTGCACTTGAACTTACATTTTTTATGCCTTAGTACCTTGAATTGCCCTTGTGTGTGATATGTTTTATACGGATGAACTTGCCTTGCCATTTAAAATGACATGCAACTCTGCCCATAATTATATGATTATGATTATATGATGACGATCCAGAAAAGATTAGCATAATGGTAGATAGTTAGATATAGATAGTTACCTAATCCTCCCGCGAGGGAAATTCAGATATCGCAGCCCAACCCAGCTGCTTTTTTCAGCTTAACCCAGCTGAACCCAGTGCAGCCCACAAGGAGCGCGAGGGGGGGAGCAGTGATAGCTGGAGCGGGGAATCGTACCTGCGACCTCTGGGGCCTCCAGAGTCCTAGGTATGGACACTAACCACTCAGCCATCACTGCTCTATACCACGATGAGAACCATGTAGTCAATCCAATGTAGTCAATCCAATTCAAGACAATTTAGTACCACTTTCATGGTTCCGCCTCATATATATAGTCTCGATAGAATAAAGCCTCCCAAAAAGTACCGCCCCCTTCTTGTCAATAGGAAATGAGCCCCTTTGTGACATAAGCAAGGGTCCGATTTCAAAAGAGTACCGTTCAGAAAATCACTGAAATGAAAGGCAAGGCTTAGAGTGAATGAATGGGTTTTTTTTTGGGGGGGGGGGGCTGGAAGAGACAATGGGAAAACCAAAAAACTAGAAAAAAATTAAACATTTGAAATTCATGGTGGGGCCCCTTTAAGTATAATGCTGATGTTAATTTTATTTTGTTTTGGTCATTTTGTATTGTGTTGCAAATGGTGCTGTGATGATGCACAACAAAAAATAATAATGTACAATAAAGTAACATCAATCAATCAATCAATCAATCAATCAATCAATCATCAATCAATCAATAATTGTGTGGTTTATGTTAATGATTGATGATACTTGTGCATCTATGAATAGAGGTTTGGACTCTTAAACACAGCCATATCTCCCCAAGAAGAGAAGTTATGAAATGTAGGCAAAAGTCCTATTGATGTTTTACAGAAGAATAAATAGATTCCACAAACACACAGTCAAATCACATATCATAATGTAATTATTCACTGCCTTGTAAGCATTAAGGCATCTGGCTTGGCTGTAGATTTGTTTTCCAAAGACAATCAGGGGGAAAGCGAGGAACACTGATATTGATGCGTCTCATATTAGCCCCTGTGTTCTACACTGTACATCAATCTGAATGAAATTTTGTATCGAACAACATGGGTAACTTCATCAAGAGCTGTAGGGGAGCTATAAAGTCTAACAGCGCTGTCTGCATGTCCATGGTGTAACGGCCAGCTGTAAACAAATACTCACATCCTGCATTAAAGCCATTATCGCCGGGGAAACTCGCTGGCAAATCTTATCAAGGGACCCCTCTCTGGGTCTAGGTGTTCCAGCGAGATCCCATTTGGTTGTATACATGAGTCATTATCACGATGCGCCTTGTCAGCTCACCATCTCCCGGAACAGGGCATTAGCGGCGGAAATGAGATTAGAGTGGGCAAAAAGCGTCTGAGACGGGGCGGACAGACGAGTTTCTGACAAGATTAGGAGAGCATAACCAGAGCAGTTGTTTTGGTGAGGTCTCTGCATGCCCATTGATTACAGTGACACTCTGACCTTTGCTGTGATTGAGATTCGCGGGAGGTTCATTCTGTATTATTATATTTCAAATCCAGACCATAATTATGGTCTAATCAAAGCAGGGGAGTCCCTTGGAATTCTGAAGCCTGATTTATACCTAATTGCTCACTGGTTTTGTGCACAGGGAATAGCAGATCTACAAGCCCACAATGCGTCAATTCGTTGTGAGCCTGTAGATCTGCTATCTTGAGTGTGCGATACGATACACAACCAAGTATACCTCACAGAGGAGCTCAAAATAATGTATCACATAAAACATTCTAAACCATGGCCTCTTTGAGCGATGCTGTCAGCCTACAGTCCTTGGGATTTTATCACCACTATTTGACGCCCCAGGCCAGATGTCTGTGTGCCTTCTCACAGCAGTCTGAATGTGATAATAAACTCATTAAACACTAAATGCTTGTCTCCCTTTTCACCCTTGCCTGGATAATAAAGGGATGTACAGTATCATACAGTATACTCAATCAATTATGTTCTTCCTTTATGTTGATTCCTCCGGAGCAGTACAAATAAGACAAATATAATCCCTTGATGTACTGTATACTTGCTTTATACCGGTAAAACAAATATAACATAGCTTTGGTGCAGCGTCTAATAAAACACTGGAAATACTGAAGACTGCTATTAACCCTTTCCAAGCCACGGGGAGCCCCTTAATGTTAAAACCGTAATATATCGGACATCTGAGCAAGGAGTCTCAGCCGCGCCGTCTTTTCCCGGACTTTGTCATTAAAACCGGAATAAATGATTTTGATCCGAAAATCGGCGATTGTCTAACCTTCCCTAGTCACCGCTCGTCCATCGGTGGCTCGTGGCTGCTCTGACATGAAACAGAAGTGACTCTCATGGCCTTTCCTTCTTCAGCCTTCCTTCCTCCCGTCCACTTGTTGTTTAGACGATAGCACTAGCAGAGCTGGAGTGCTTGATTGATTGATTGAAGAATTTATTAGAAGTTTGCAATAGAAAAAAGTACAGTTTCATGACAGTACAAATCACTGGTACAAGGTCAACTAAAAGGAGATCCTAGAAAGCCGAGGCTTATTTCCACAGGAACCACACTTTAAGTATCTCATATAACATTGAAAGACAGACGGATAGAACATAGTACTTTATCTAGGATAATATCAGTTTCAAAAGCATAACATCAAATACAAAAGGCAGAATACAAAGAAAAAAGGGGGGGGGAGCATGGGGGCTTAGTCTATTTACAAGTCACGGGTAGCTGCTGTCTGAAGGTGACTTTTCATACCAATTTTGAAGGAGGCTAGGGATTTGCTCTCCTTTAGGGCTTGTGGAAGGGCGTTCCACATGTTGATGGTATAGCAGGAGAACGAGTTAGCGCCTTGTTTAGTGTTAAATCTACGCTGATGATGATTAGTGGAGCTGCCTCTGGTGTTATGATCGTGAACATCCTTGACCTTTAAGAAGTAGTTTGTCAGGTACATGGGAATCTTGGAGGTGTAGTGTATCTTGTACACCAGGCCCATTGCAAGATGCTGTACTCTGTCAGCTACTTTGAGCCACCCCACGCTTTCGTGGTGATGCTCGGTAAGGTGGGTCAGAGGAGGGAGACCAAGCACAACCCTAATTAGTTTGTTTTGGGCTGTTTGGAGCTTTAGCTTTAAGGCAGCTGGGGCGTCGCGATACCAGACAAGGACTCCGTAATCAATGAGGGGCCCAATAAGAGCACCTCCTAGTGTCTTTCGGGATTTAATATTGATCAGTGGGGCAACTCTTTGCAAGAAGCGAATTCGTTGATTGACTTTATTGATTACCTTGGTGGTCATTTTTTCACTGGATAGGTTAGCCTCCAGGATGCAACCCAGGTAGCAGATGTGGTTTTTTCTTTCTATCACAGTGTCACCTACTTTAATTGTGAAGTTCTCAACTAGGCTAAGTTTCTGACTAGATCCAAAGAGGATACATTCAGTTTTGCCTAGGTGAATTGAGAGTCTGTTGTCATTGAGCCAGGTGCAGATCTTGTTAAGTTCACAGTTAAGGGCCTTTTCAACCTGCAAAATGTCTCTGCCTGAGACTAGGAGAGCCGAGTCATCCGCGAACAGAAACAGATTGCAGTCACAAGCAGATGACATGTCGTTTACGTATATTAAGAACAATAGAGGTCCTAGTATACTCCCTTGAGGTACTCCACAGTTTACTGGGAGGGGGGGGGACAGGGTTCCGTTGACTTCCACCATCTGTTCCCTCCCCACCAAGTAAGAGTGCATCCATCTCACTGCTGTGCTATCAAGACCAATAGCTTTGAGTTTTTCGATCAGAATAGAATGATCGACGGTGTCAAATGCCTTCTGGAGGTCCAGCATGACCATGCCACAATATTTGCCATCGTGAATTTCACGTTTGATGTAATCATTCAAATAGATGAGGCATGTATCTGTGGAATGGGACTCTCTGAAGCCAGACTGGAACTCGTAGATCAGTTTATTCTCTTCAAGATATCTAGCCACCTGTTCATAGACAATTTTTTCCATTACCTTAGAGATGGAACTAAGGATTGAGATTGGCCTGTAGTTGCCAGGGTCAAGTTTACTGCCTTTTTTGTGCAGGGGGGTTACCTTGGCTAATTTGAAGTCCTGGGGGACATAACCCTGCTTGATAGATAGATTAATAATATGGGTAATGATTGGGGCAATGGTGGCAGCTGAGTCTATGAGAAATTTGGGGGCAATTTTATCATGGCCAGCGGCCTTGAATTGAGGTAGGGTGCGCAGTTTTTTAAACACTTCATCAGTTGACACCGTGGTAAGTTTAAAGTTGTCTTTGCATACCCCAAGGTTCCTGCTAGGTGCTAGGCTATCCAAAGTGGTCACATCGACTGTTCAGTCATTCTTGGATTATATGCATGGATTGTTATGCGCGCGGATCGCGCACGCGAAACGCACGGGGAGATCGATGCTCGGCCAAAACTACCACTCTATCCCAACGGAGATCGAGAAAATCACGGTGAGCTAATGACCTGGGAAAAAAAAAAGAAAAAACAACGGTGCGGTCCAAGAAGGAGGGGTGGCGGGCTCATGTTTATAAACATAATATTATGTCTCAGATCACAATACAATAATAGAAACTTCACGGCTAATCTACCAACCACCATTCTATTTTGGCTGGCGAAGTGTTAATACAAAGTGTGTTTTTTTAAATGCCATATTTACTTGATTTGGATTGAGAACAAAATGAAGAATGGATCACAATATGACTACATGTCTGCTTTGTCTTCTGCAGGTGAACAAGATCTGTTGATCTAGCGCAGTGTTTCTCAAATGGGGGTACGTGTACCCCTAGGGGTATGCAGGGGTACTGCAGGGGGTACAGTAGAAAATGGGAATATGTATTTTACTGTTATGGGTAATGACAACATTGTTCTTTGTGAGAACCTGCTCATCTGTAAATTGGAAAACCAACATGACTAGTAAAACTGTTTATTTGCCATCATGCCGTTTTATTTATTTTTTGACATATTGGCATTGGAACTGGACTTTTGGATGAGCTTTTGATAAGCAAAATGCTGCAGTCAGGGGAAGGGGGTATTTGGCATCAGAAATCAGTATAAGGGGGTACTGCAGCCAAAGAAGTTTAAGAACCACCGATCTAGCGGTTTGGGTGGTCATGGTGTTATTTTGCAAATGCGTTTGCTACACTGTAAGTCAAAATTATATTGAAGAATCTCTTAACACAGTGAGAGAGAGAGAGAGAGAGAGAGAGAGAGAGAGAGAGAGAGAGAGAGAAACAGAGAGTAAATGAGGTACCTTAACAGTAATTAGCAAAGCACATCAATGACATTGTTTACATTACATGCACGTGGTAACAAATCTATTGTCCTTATGATAATTAAAATAATAATTGGATTATGTTTATATGAATAGCTGACGAAGAGAGTGCACGGTGGCACAGGGTTAAAATACAGTATCTGTGGTGTTAAGTAACTTGGTGTACTGTAAGTACATGTACATAAGTAACATTTTGAAATGTTTGTACTTTACTTGAGTATTTCCAATTTCCCATACTTTTACTTCTACTCGACTACATCTCAGAGGCAAATATTGTACTTTTACTCCACTACTATAATATGACAACTTTAGTTACTAGAAGGGCTGTAATCTAACCCCGTTTTAAGGATTTGAACTTCACGGACCACCGAACTATTGGATTTTAATTGAATTAATATAAACCGAACCTCCGAACCACCGAACCCTCGGACCATCAAACGTACTGTACCTATAACCAGCTACAACAGTTTAGGAAATGTGTTAAAAAATGCGCTATTTACCCATTAAAAACACATTGACGCGTGAAGTTGTGTTAAGCTCAATTCGACGGGTGATGTGATCTGTTTTGGAAAATCCAATCGGAGAAAATGTTGCGCTGTGTTTGTTTCCTGACAAACAGGCTCATCTCGGTCAATGTATGGCGGAGTTGCATGGATGATGCATGGTGACCGCGTTGGAAAAACCTGAACCCATTAATTTAGAACTTCGATTGCCAACATAACAAACGGAGGTTCGAATCTCCGATTGTTCGCTTACAGCCCTAGTTACTAGTTACTTACGGTAAATTCGAAAATAGCCCATCTAAAAGCTCACAATCTGCTATTTTCAAACGATTTTAAACGTTGGAAAAGTTGTGTAACATGACATTCTGCATAGTGAGTAATTCTTCTTTTTGTACTTTAAGTACATTTTGAATCCAATACTTTTGTTCTTTTAGTCAAGTTTTGAATTCCTGACTTTTACTTGTGTAAAGGTGTATAAAAGGTATCTTGGGGTCTTGTTAACAAGTGAGGGGAGGATGGAGCAGGAGATCAACAGGAGAATGGGAGCAACAGGAGAGGAACAACATTCGAAAAGAGAGCTGAGCAAGAAGGCAAAGCTCTCTGATTAATGGGCTCTCACCTATGGAAATGAAATGTGGTTCATGACCTAAAGCACATGTCTGCAGAGAGAATTGACCAAAATGTGTTTTCTCAGGAGGGTGGCTGGCATCTCCTTTAGCGACAGGGTAAGAAAATAAGTCATCGGGGAAACACTTCTCTACTCCTTTACGTGGAAAGGAGCCAGTGGAGGTGGTTTGGGCATCTAATCCGGATGCCTCCTGGGCGCTTCCCTATGGAGGTTTTTGGCGCATGTCCAACTGGAAAGAGACCACGGGGCAGACCAAGGACCAGATGGGGGCGGGATTATATCTCCATGCTGGCCTTACAGTGCCTGGGGATCCAGCAGTTAGAAGTAGCTAATGTGGCCGGGGAAAGGCAACAGTTGGCTAAATGATGAGAATGAATGAACTCAAACTAAAGAATAGACCATATAGATTAAAACAGGGGCCTTCAATGTTTTTCAGGCCAGGGACCCATGAGATGATTTTATTCAAATGTAAGATGAAAAACAACTAGAATTAGACTACGTTATAGGCAATATATACTGCCTGCCTATACTAATATTTTCACCACAAAGATATTATGCTTATGGCACCCAAAATGCCGGCAGTGGCCCTGATATATTTCATATAGTAGATAGCGTTTTCTTTTCTGTGACCAGAGTATGTGTTCATGTAATCAATAAAATTTGTACTTAAGTGTTGCTGGTTGAGCAGCCTGAATGTCTGGGGCAAAATACATAAAAAATAAATCAATGAATCAACAAGAAAACATTTTAATTGATTGATAATGGACTAAATCATTAGTCTGATTAACCACTTTTGGTTAATCAGATTTGATTTGTAGAATCTGTACAATGTGTTGAACTGTAGTTCAATAAACTGTTGCACGCCTACTCCGGTAACATCGGCCAGAGGAGGGCAATGTGAACAGTCTATAGCCTTGTTCAGTTTATTATACCAATTATTCTAACATTTACATTATTTAACTCATCTGGTGCCGATCCCAAACTAGTTCGGCTTTATTTCAATCCAATACAATCTTTTTTTTATTAATTCACTTACCCCGAGCTGCTTGTAGAGTCGTGGGTGGTCCTGGCTCGCTAGCCGCTAGCCAGCTAGCCGTTCTACTCTGTCCGACGATATATTCCATTAAAAATGGTTTAAAATACATTTTCGAGCTCCCCAATGTTCACCCGATGTTCGGCGCCGCTTCCGATGAGTACACGAGTGTGCCGATCCCGAAGTAGTTCGGCTTTATTTAATTAAATGAATAAAATGATAAGAGGCCTTCTGAAGCCTGGCTTGATTTTTGTAGCTACTAGCCGAAAGCTAACAACGTCCCGGCCGGCCGTAATTTGCGAACGCAATCGCCAATCTCCGCCTAATCCAATGAAAGACCGCATCTTTAAAGGCTTATATCTCTTTTTTGTGTTTTAGGAAAGCGGCGCGAGGTTTATTTACGGCGAAATCGCCCAAAAATGATCTTTTAGATGACAAAATGGGAATAGCCATTCTGTTAGCATCTTCATCCGGGACATTTCCATGCCGTGCATGAACGTGAGCACGTCAGGTCCTGGAAGCTGAAGTCCTGGAAGCTAAAGCGCTCACCTATGAGAGATGCGCTGGCATTCTTTGGCCCCTAGAGGGCGCTGGCGCTCAAAGAGTTAATAAGTGGGATGTACAGTATGAGTAGAAGAGTATACTGTAGGGACATGCAGTAAAGCAGTAGACCTTTCCTTTAAATCAAGACATGGGTAAATTAGAGCCAACGTTTGCAGAGAAGAGACACAGGAAATGGGATCTGATTCAGGAAGGTGTGGGGATATGAAATACCATGCACCACTGCACACAGCAAACCTATCTCAACCTACAAATTGATTGGCTGAAGACAAAGAAAACAGGGGAAGGCACTGGATTACATCTGCACCTGGCCTTCCAGCCAATTAAAAAAAGGGGCACATCTAAATGACTGCAGAATGGTACCACAGACACTTTAACAAAGGACCGACAGTGTCGGAGATAAGGTATGGTGTCAACTTGACTTTTAGGGTGAAATTGAATAAGCAATTATGATCGAAACAAGAACAAGGTCTGAGCAGGGGGGCTTGCCGGGGCCCCCAGGTCACTGACTGCTCCGCTAATGAGAGCAGTGGCTCAACTGGCGGCGTGGGAGAAGAGAAGATGACACACCCAGCTACTGCTTCTATAAAACCTGGGCTCAACATCTAGTGGATGAGGAGGCCCTTGTTAACTGGTGGCGGCAAAACGTCCCTAAATGACCTCCGAAGAGTTCTCCAAAGGCAGAATTCCTCAAATACTCAGCATTAATTTAACATTGAGGATTTTTACTTTGCTTGCAAACCATGTTAATGTGATCTTCTTGTGAAGTCACAACAAATGTGACGTTCTTAATTCTTAATTATAAAAAGGCATGCTTTTAATTATAAAAAGGCATGCTTTTAAGGAAGAGAAGTGCAAGCAGGAACCAAACAGCACTCGTCTTCTGAATGCAAAGTGATGCCTTATGGGGGACTTTGCTCCCTTGATGCATCGGTGCTTTGACATGTCATTAGTCAACCACGTAGTGTCCAGGATCCCAGCAGTGGAAAAGTGAAAATGTATTTAAAACCTGAATATCTGTTGAGATAAAATACCGAATCAAAAGCTCCCTGATGCTTGACAGGGCATCTGAAAGGGTAAATCCACCAGTCTCCTAACTGAATCCAGGGGAATAGTAACATAAACCTGAAGGATAATCGTTACACTTTACAACAATATAATAATGCATTTCCTAACACAAAATGCTAATTGCCTATTTAATTTCACAATGCTCTGTGGTTATAATTAGGATGCCAATAATTCTGAAGTATACTTGTTTACAGTAATACTATATGCCATCCATTGTGCAGACTGTAAACATGAAAGGCAATGGAGAATATTCAGATTTAAGTGAACATAAAAAGGAATATGTTGTCCAAAGCCTTGTTAAAGTCATCAAAGACTTTTTCCCCCCCATTTCGATGAACATACAGTACTGTATACAATAACTATGCTCATTTGATGATACTCCAATAATTATTTATTGGCATTTTCTGCCAGTGGTTTTAAATAACAATAACGAACACGTTGCAAATACGAGTTTGAAAATACTTATTGTGCAGAATACAACAATATAACACCAAAGTGCTCTCTAATGGAAATAGATGCAAGTTGGGATTGGGCCAAAATAAAGGGCGGAGGAGGGGGTTGCTGGGGAACAGAAAAAAAGTGCACAGCTCACAGTTTCTAACAGGCTGGGCTCACAAGCCTTCCTAGTGGACTGACGTCTTCTTCTCCCGGGGATGAAGAGGGTTGTGGTAGACATATGGGAAGGCTATGGATTCAGCAGGGCTCTCTGTAAGCTTAAACCTCACTTCAAAGTCAGCCTCTCCATCCAGCAGCCACGGAGAGAGCCAAGGACCCAGGGAATCAGACTAAAGATCAATCTGGCTAAGCCTATGCCATGCATGAATCCTGATGATTCTGCTCAAGGTCACTTTGATCTATGTCTCTAACAAAAAAACAAAAAAAAGAAGAGGCCTAACGCTTGATTTATACTTTGCTGCGTCGCCAGTGTCTCACACCGAAAAAAGTAGATCTACAAGCTCACAAGGCGGCTCACTGCGACACGTTGTGAGCTTGTACAGTATATTGGCTATTTTCTGTGTGAGACAAGATGGGCAACCAAGTATAAATCAGGCTCAATAGTACAGTATTGGAGGGAAAAAAATGAATAAAACAAACTGGCATTCACAAGAGCACATTCTCTGCTTCCATATCCGGTGTGTAAGCGCATGATCAAACCCGGAGTGAGCCACCAAACCAGCCTCCTGTGAGTGATCAAACGACATGCCATCTGGACGCCAAGGTCTCATTGTGAAACTGAGCATCAGAAGATGAAGGCAATGAGATGAGCATGAGCCTCTTTAAAAGGGATACAATGGTAAACAACACTGCAACCTTGGACCGACTTGTAACAAACCCCTGTTTGTTTTTGACAATCACCTGAAAGCGTTTTTAGATGCTTTATTGTCCCTGGGACAGTGATATAAACCTGGCGATCGCTAACAGCCTCCATAAATAGTTTACAGCACAACATCAGCATAAATAAGGCTCGTTATCGCCCCTAGCACCACTTTGTTCACTTATATTTACTATCCTTTAGCCCTGACATGAATGATGGGGCCGTTTTAATCCCTAACAAACACCAGCCATGAATTTACGACTCAAATTAAGGAGCCCCAAAGTATTGAAGACCCAAGGAGAGACCGATTTTAAATATGGTTTGCTGTCATATCTTGTTAAATGTGCGGCTACCAACCTTGTGAATATCAATATCCATGTCAGCAGTCAAGGGCATGGGTTGCTAAGAGGGTCACGTGGCCTGAGTGGGCCTTTTTGTCGTGTGCTCTTGGAGACATGCAGGAGTATTTCTTTAGTAGAAGTGCTGTTTAGCTCTCTTTTGACTTATTTAATATATTGCTCTTGGCATGCTGAGTGTGCTTTGGTGTAATTTATGTAACAGTTAAAACAGAGCCACTGCAATTTTGATGAGACACGCAAATGTGAAATCATGAAAATGAATATGCCGGTAATCTGACAAAGAAAAAGGTGCACTACACACTATTTATGCAGCAAGATTTCTTTTTCCAGTATTCTCAAGTGAAAAGGGTAGTGTTTCAGCCCTGAAGCAAAACTCACAACTGAACTGATATCATTATGAATGTAGGACAACAAACTGAGTGGGTCAAGGCTTGGTCGAGTGTGCCCTTGAACAGTACAGACGGTTACTGCGCACACAATCCCATGTTTATTTAATGGTCCAAGCCACACCATCGCCTCCCGAGTCTTTTCATAGCCAGCATTTGGCGTGTAACCCTGCTCTACACAATATGAGCACCCGACCCCGCCTGCACCGTGCAAAATGGATAACACGCCTCCCTTTCACTGTGCTGGTGTACAAAGTGATGCAGTATGAAACGATTAAGCCGCTAAGACCGGGAGTTATTATTATTTAATATTTTATATATAATTAATTATTAATTTATGCGTTAGCTATAGAAAAATAGCAGATATACAAGCTATTTTGTGAGCCTGTAGATCTGCTTTTTTTTTCTTTTGTTTTTTTAAGTCGTGAACATTTTTGCAAATCAAAGTATTTTTAACATTGTAACTCAAATATTTGCGTCTGGGGGGGTCCCTGATACATAATATTTCGAGACGGGAGTCGGTGGCCAAATACATATAATTCTAGGGGGTCCTTGTGATGAAAAGGCTTGAGAACCACTGGCATAGAAACATGCGTTTTTCAAAAAGGATTTAGAAGACATTTATAGAATCGGGTCAACAATATTCAAAGTCTTGCACACATTTTCAAGATTTTTCAAAAATAGCAGATCTACAAGCTCACAGCGCAGCACTCAGTGCCGGGCTGTGAGCTTGTATAACTGCTATTTTTTTTTTTTTTAAGCATAAAATAATGGTTGAAGTATAATGCGTCTAAATGGGTTAAAAACCCATAGTGTTGGCCATCCATCTTCAGTGGTTTGTTTCTCAGCCACCCCGCCTGCCTTTCAGCATGGTTTTTGGATGTTGGAGCTGTACTCCTCCCCAGGCCCTTAGATGACGGTCCTCCGAGTGTCCCGCTGGATCTCTGCCATAGTACGCTGAATGCCAGGCATAATCCCCTCCTGGTGATAACCAAGCAATCTCACAGCCCAAGAGAGCCTGATACCCGTTACTTGGATAGTGAGAGAGAGAGAGAGAGAGAGAGAGAGAGAGAGAGAGAGAGAGAGAGAGAGAGAGAGAGAGAGTGAGAGCATGTGTGTGTGTGTGTGTGTGTGTGTGTGTGTGTGTGTGTGTGTGTGTGTGTGTGTGTGTGTGTGTGTGTGTGTGTGTGTGTGTGTGTGTGTGTGTGTGTGTGTGTGTGACAGAGATAGAGATGGACAGACAGACAGACGGGCAGATAGACAGACAGACAGAGAGAGAGAGAGCATGCGACAGAAACGGGGCTGGCATGTAATAATGGGGCAGTAGACAAATACATCTCCAACTAGAAGCAGTGCTCTTCCGAGCACAGGTCTCCACCAGGCCGTGTGTCCTGGTGGTGCTACTGTATAATAGGCCAATGTAAAAAGAGTGGCATATGTTCTTCACCATAGATCTTTCATGGAAATCGGACGCTGCATGCATGATTTGAAGCATTGTGTTCCAAAAATGTGTTTTGCTAAAGTCTACCTGCTGGTGGCGCTATAACAGGCCAATGTGAAAAAAGGTAGCATTTGTTCCTTGACCTAGTGGGAATATGTGTGGCAAATCTCACGGTAATCGCAAGCTGTGTTGATGATTTGAAGCATTTTTTTAAAAAAACTGAGCAATCCTGCAAACTTTGGAAGCTAATATTAGCCAATCAGGATGGAATATGAAATATCAGACGGATCGGACTTGATCACATGACTATAGAGATACTGTGTACCGATTTGCGTGATTTTTGGATAAAATCTCAAGGAGTAATATCCAAAAATGTGTTTTACATAAGTCGGCCCAAAGGTGGCGCTATAAAAGGCTGATGTGAAAAATGCAGGGCAAAGGTTTATCCTTAGACTCTAGGGAGTGCGCTTACAAAGTTTGAAACTGATCGGTGGAGTTATAGGTAAAACCACAAATCGGCCTGTTATAGCGCCACCATGAGGCTGATTTAAAAAAAAAAAGTGGCATTTCTTCCTCGGCCTAGTGGGAACGTGTGTGCGCGATTTCATGATAATTGCACTTTGCGTTTGGGATTTGAGGCATTTTGTTCAAAACGGCTCAATCCTACAAACTTTGGAAGCCAATCTTAGCCAATCAGGATGGAATATGAAAAATCGGACAGATCTGTGTCGATCACATGACTGTCGAGATACTGCCTACCGATTTGTAGGATTTTTGGACAAAATCTGTAAGAGTAGTGCACAGAAATGTGTTTTGCGAACATCGGCCACTAGGTGGCGCTAGAAAAGGCCCATTTGAAAGATTTAGGGCAGAGGTTCTAGATTGGCCTCCAGGGAATGTGTGTGCTTACTTTGGCAGCGACCGGGCCAACGGCGACTGAGATTAGCTGCACACAAACTGCGAGGACACACGGACGGACACACGGACGGACGCACGGACACACGGACGGACGAAGGGGAAAACATACTCTCCCCCAAGCCTTCGGCTGGTGGAGACAACAACACATAGTAAGTCAGAGTTAACCGGCAAAACAGCAGATGCTATCAAACAAATGTGTTAGGGCTCTCCAACTACATGAATCCTAGCATCTTTATTCTGGGAATGTCATAATAGGCAAACAGTTGGCAAAAATAGCCAGTCTAAAAGAAAAGGGTGAAAAGGATGGGACCAAGCAGAGACCCCAGGGGGACCCTGGTCACCATTGAGTGTTCTGTTGCAGGAGCTTCAATAAATTGATTCCAGTCATTCAATTTAATTAAACTGATTTGAGACGGTCATTTGGGATACTAGATTTTGTTTTCTGATAGAAAAACTTCAAGAGCTTAAGGCATGAGACATCTGGTCATGCAGCACATGAAATAATGGAAATGTTTTCTTGTCTAGACCAGCACAATCATTTCTCTGCACAATCCATCATGCACAATATCTGAACATTTCTATTTGTGCCTCCTCCTAACCTTGTTTACAAGCTATATAAACTAAGACAGAGCAGTTCTATCAAAGGGGACAATGCATATCCCCAGGGAGGAAATAGAAATAAGTGTCATTGTTGTTCAATAGCTGAAGTACACAACCCAACAAACCCGAGGCTACTCCTGCACCATTCTCCAGCCAGGACTAAAAAACCTGCCTATTTTGCACGAGTCATTTGGGTCCCAGTATCTGCTGGTGTATAGTGTATAGTAGTGTTTTTGGTTGTGCACTTTTGTCACTGTCAAGTGGAAACCTTAGATAAAAAGATTTTTTTTAAAGAAGTACATGTATTCATACCCAGGAAGGCATATATGGATAAAAAGTTTATATTTTAAACAACTCTTGAAGCTGCATATAGATTACCAAGTTTTGGAATCTACAGTAGCAGACAGATTGATGATGATTAAAGAATAAAACCAGAACAGAGATAGATCACACACACTGACAGATCATCAAGCCTAAAGCCTTTTGAAGAATGAGAACCGTACGATTTCCTCATTGCCTTAATTCAACAAACAAGGCAAAGCCAATGATCAGAAAGGTTGTGCAAATCGACATCTGGCTTGGGGAGCAATTTGCCAGGATTTGACAGCAAACAGCAAGATGAGCAGAGAACTCATTGCAATAACATCCTGGCACTTGCAACTGCCAGTTTACTACATTCACTAGATGGGCTTGAGAAACGACAATGCTTTCATAGCATGCACACAGGCAAAATGCATAGAACGGTACCTTCACATTCCCTCCTTTACCTCTACGACGCACAATTCTCCGTCATCCAGGCGCTCTCATTCACAGGCAGTCACATTAAGAGTGAAGGGGATTGCATATACTGTAGTGTAGACCCTCAGGGGCAAGGATATCCCCTTCCCCACCCAGGGAATGGAGATTTTATGAATGGTAGGTCTTACAGGAATGTTCAGGAAAGCAGATGGAACACTGTTTGCTCCTGTAGAAAATGAGCTGTGTCCGTTATTACCACTGAGACGTAATGAAACCGCTAAGCGTGAATCCTTTGGCTTACCTTCAACCCAAGTGTCTACTTTACACTTCACCTCACAGAACTGACGTATCTCTCACTGGAGAGAGGTTGTCAAAAAGACACAGTAATTGTGATTCAGAGGCTCAAGAAACCACAAAAGGTTCCTTTACTTTGAAAAAAAAATGTTGCATAGATAGTCCTGGACTTCCTCGATTCACAGAGGTCCCAAGTCCCCGAAATGTTGAAATATCTTCATTACCTATTCGTCTAGCAGGGGGGTCTTAAAGATGAAGTGCCATGATTTTTCCTCCCCCTAAAACATGAAGGTATTATGATTATACTAGGTGGGAGATGTTTTCTAAAAAAGTGTACAGAAAGAGTTAAATTTAGGTTTTTAATGTTGTGGCCACACCCACTTCATTAAGTATTCCTGGTTGTTATGGTGGGTGGTGACCCAGAAGAAGTTAGCCATGCCCACAGTGTTGGGTGAATGGTAAAAGGGGAGGGGATGAATATATGATGTAATTTTATCTGTGTTTTTGGATCGGCACTTTTGACCCACAAGGTGTCAGCCTCCAGGAGGAAACCCCAAATACAAAGGGAATACATAATTGCTCATAACAACCACACCAGGGGGTCTAATGAAGTAGGCTACTGTCAACCTCATAGTCATAGACACATGAAAACCAGAAAAAGTACAAAACTATGGCACCGCCTCTTTAACTACCGGCCCACAGGCTGGATCTGGAGTAAAAAGGGGTCTAATCTGGTCTGCGGAATCATTTGGGGATATATCCCGGTATACCGTATAAACTGAATATATTAGGATGGTGCAGGTTTCTGCTAATGTGGATCTTTGATGCAATTTTGATGAAGCACCTCCTGGAACAAAATCCATGTTCTTTTATATATTTCAGTTCAGAATAACCACCAATTTAGATTTACCTAACCATTTATTGCAATGTTATTATCATATGCAATGATATTGCATTTAGTTTTGGCGGTGTAGCTCTGCTGTGATCATACAGATTATCTGCTCGAACATGAGACATAATCTGACATCACAAACCCTCCAGAGCAAAGCCTAATAATACAGATTACATGCAGATAACATTGAACCTCAGTTGCATGATTTAAGATATCACATATCATAATCCAAAGACCACAGAACAATTTTACAAGGAGGAGGACGGGGAGGTGGAGGGATTTTTTTAACCCTAAACACCAAGAATAGGGAGCTGCTTAAATAGACTACTTGAGAGGCATTGTGGGTAAGAGGGGGCGTATGGGAATGAGCTTGTAGCCAATGAGAATGAACATGAGGTGACAGACTGCTCTGTGGGAGTGTGCATGAATTAACTTGTTAACGAATGAAGAGGGGATCCAGGGAGATAACAACAACCACATTCTGCCTCTCCATATATAAAAGAACTTCCGCAGGCTCAATTCATTATATTGTACAATGCCGTACCCTCTTCTCCATGCCAAGGCCAATCGTGCCTTATACCATGTGACGTCCTTGCTTAGACGCATTCCTTTTTCAGCTTTACATTCCACAGACCATATTCACACAACGGCTCTAACATTTTGTTCTTACGCCATATCTGCAGGTGGGGAAGAAATGCCACCCAAGGACAACGTTGTTTTTTTACAACAAGGGTTCATATTCTAGATTGTAATTAGAGAAAAGAAAAGATGAGTGTTAAAAAAAAAATCATTTACTGCTTTCTATCATTTTATTCATATTAGCAATTTTGATTTCATTGGCTGGGGCATGTGTGCAAGTAGCTAAATATGTCTTTTTAAACAATAACCCGGCGATTTCCTTTTTACTACAGTATTTTTACAGTAACACTACTAGCCCCCATAAGTCACATCTGCCCATGAATGATAGCAGTGCATCTTGGGAATGGGCTTATTGTGTCTACAAATACATATTTTGCCACTTGAACGCATGCCACCACCCACTGAAATCAAAATCACTAAAATAATAGAAAGTTGTAAATGAAAACATTTTAACATTCATATTTTCTTTTCTCCATTTACAATCTAAAATACGAACCCTTCTTGTAAAAAACAAAGACATGGTCAATTGACTCAATCTTGCGTACTTGGTTGGCCTTTGCGCTGTTGCTTTGTGGATCAAATCCACAAACGTTACACAATCAAGTTGCTTATCTTGGGTTTTTATTTTTCTCTTTTACCCAACCCCTTGAGGGGATCATCTAACTTTTAATTTACCAAATGTCTGTCATCACTGATACACAAAGTGTCGCCACCAAGGTGACAGCCGCATGCTGAAACAATGCCCAAATTTGGAGATGACTGACATCACGGACTGACATCAGTCAGCCCACATTTGGAGATGACTGACATCACTGATACCAAACAGTGCCCAACATTGGAGATGATTTCATGACTGACATCACTGATACTAACCAGTGCCCAAATCTGATATACCCGCATGCTGAAACAGTGACCAAATTTGGAGATGACTGACATCACTGACTGACATCACAGAACATATATATGTTGGCTGAAACAGTGCCCAAATTTGGAGATAGGTGACTGACATCACTGATACGTCTTAATTCCTGTCATCCTACAAGCTAATTGCGACCGAAGGTCGCATATACTCTGAAGAACCGTGTCGCTTGAGTGTCCTTCCGTAACCTCTGTGATGTCAGTGTGATGTCAGCGAGTTGTGACATCACTTCCTGTACAGGGCGGCTACACGAAATGTGGATAACACTATATATGGACATAGTCCAGTCCATCATGTCATATGGGACTACCGTCATAGAAAGTAGCCATTGTTAGGCCGGAGTCAATGGCTAATACGGGCGGCTGGACTTAGATCACCTATGAAAGGATGTCCATGAAAGAATGTCCATCCACCTGGAGAAAAGAAAATGTAACAAGGAGGTGGCAACGGGGCGGCCAGATAAAGTTATTAGGCCTGGATCCAACTTTAAGTCGATGTATCAAACCGGTACTCGAAACGTACTTAGAATTTAACATATTTTCTAAAGTAAATATGGGGGCGGCTGTGTTAAGAACGTTTCGTTGTCAAGCTCAACGTTAGGCATTTGGACCTATACATGGAGAAATGGAGCGAATCTGTTTGGCCTAAACATGGAGATGTGGATAACACTATATATGGAGATAGTCTAGTCCAATATGTCATATGGGACTACCGTCATAGACAGTAGCCATTGTTAATCCGGAGTCAATGGCTGACTGTCTGTACAGGAAGTGATGTCACATGACATGACACTTTTTATATGAGTCCTAACATGGAGATGTGGATAACACTATATATGGAGATAGTCTAGTCCAATATGTCATATGGAACTACCGTCATAGACAGTAGCCATTGTTAGGTCGGAGTCAACGGCTGTCTGTCTGACTGTCTGTACAGGAAGTGATGTCACATGACATACTTTTCATGCCCATATATGAGTCCTTCTGTACCACATCTCCATGTTTAGGCAAACTCCACACAGAAAGGCCCTATCGCCAACCCAACCTAGGGTGTGAGCGATAGGGCCTTTCTGTGTGGAGTTTGCATGTTCTCCCCGTGTCTCCTAGGGTTGATACCCTCACAAAAACATGAACAAACTCCCCCCAGAATGACAACAACTAGAATCGTCAGAGAAACGCTGTGGTTGGCCAGATGGTCAAGAATTGGCGCGACCTCGCCCTTTAGGGCGAGGTCGCATGTCACCATGAGGTCACATTCCACCCTCAGGTGTCTTACTAGTACTTTCACCTCAGTACATAACACAACCACGGGCAAGGACTAGTAAAAATAAATAGAAAACGTAATTTGTAAATATTCACGTCCAGTTAACTGTGTGTGGCAGCCACTCTCTCCTCTCTTGTTGCTGCATCAAACACAATGTAGATGGCAGGTAACCGCCCGCTGTGTGTAAGCACCTACTGCGAGGGCCCTACTTGCATCATCTCATCATCCTGCATGCCAGCGGCGCACTGAAGGCTGTGGAGGAGAGACAATGAGGGACCTTGCAGGATATGTTTAGAGTCAACCAAAAGACAAGGTGAAGTCATTTATTGACTTGCTTTATGAGCGCTGGCATCACTCATAAAGCTCAATTGGGGATATTTATTTGTGTGCTGATGCATCTTTGAATGTCACTGATGAGTTTGTGGAATGGTGCTGATTTGTTTTCAAAAGGCTGACAGTGGACAATGACAGCGTATTGATTAAAACTAAACATTTTATTATTTTATTATACTAGAAATTCGCGGCCGCTGACGCGGCCACTCAGATCTAGAAATCGCACGCTTCGCGTGCTCACATGCACACACGCACAACTGCTCCAAGCCATGTTGGCCACAAAAAGCACTGTTTCTTCATGTATTTTGTGTGTGTGTGTGTGTGTGTGTGTGTGTGTGTGTGTGTGTGTGTGTGTGTGTGTGTGTGTCGTAATGTCTGCACTACACTGTTCCTGCCACCAGGGGACACAGTAGGCCTACTACACTCGTAAGTACACTGCACAGTGGAACTATTTGTAAGTCTGTGTTTCGGCCGGAAGGTTTCTAATGGACGTACTATGATGTAATTCGCGTCATAGCATTAAATTATTGTTTTGTTTAATTGTACATCGTGCAGGTACAATACGTTCAGGGAAAGCAGCTAGGAATGTAGGGTGGAAATGCAGCGATGTATGTGTGAAAGGAGGAATCTGTAGAAGCAGTGGTGTGAGAGTCTATCAATGACATGCTTAAAGTGATCCCTGACTAATACAACAAATATGCCTTAATACATTATAATTGTCCTCTATAACTACAATGTCAAATTAAAAACACCTTCAATATTTTATTTCTTCAAGAAATAGCTAATCTTTCACTCAACAGGAGAAATGCCTGTCGCAAGTTGATGATGTCATAAATGTCATGTGTGATCTAACCCTATGGAATGTATGGCATGCATGTGCAAAAAACACATTTGAAATATTGAGTTGATGCTCATATTAACCATATGAAGTATTAAGTTTGTTTTTATTTGCACATGCATGCCATAAATTCCATAGGGATAGATCACACATGACATTTATGACATCATCAACTTGCGACGGGCATTTCCCCTGTTGAGTGAAAGATTCGCTATTTCTAGAAGAAATAAAATAATTAAGGTGTTTTTAATTTTACATTGTAGTTATAGAGGACAATTATAATGTATTAAGGCATATTTGTCGTATTAGTCAGGGATCACTTTAAACAACACCAGGAGCTGGCCTGTCTATTATAGTAGAAAGATTATTTATAGAAGCTTTTGTCTGATTTTATTTATTTTTGCACAGCCTACCCTGCCACACGGAGCAGGAAAGTGAAGATTCAACACAGTTAACTGTAGCACAACATTCAGAGTTGCGCTGATAAGCAATCAAAATTAATTAGAGCTAGTGTGTGTGAAACATAATCAATGACTAATGTGGTGTATTATTGTGATCTGCGTGAATTATTTTCTTTATATTGTGTACTGTCACTTACTAATTACAATGTAATGCATTTCAAATAGAATCTGTGTTATTATGTGTGTATTGGTGTTTTGTCAACTCCAAACATTTCAACAATAGTCAACAAAACCCACTGATGCACCCATATTCATTAATTTATCTTCCTACATTTATCCTCCTACACTTTCTGCTGTTGCTCATCTTCATATTTCCAGTACATTGTTGTGATTGATTTGTTTCAATGTTTCTATAATGTTGCTTCAGTGTAATGCACTAGACTCACAGAGACTAATTACTCAGAATGTGAATATATTATGTGCAAATAAAAAAAATATTCTGATTGAGTCTGATGAGTGGCTTTGAAATAGTATGCGACTATGACTATGACTACTATTATTATTATTATTATTATTATTATTATTATTACCCCAAATCTATATTGTTTGAGCTCAGCATACGACATTGTTTGCATAAAGATGTCAACACGTTAAATAAGGGTTAACACATGCCAATGCCACACTGGAAAGATGTCAACATTTCAATTCTGAGAGTGGTAAACGTTATTGTTTATCAGTAGCACAACTGATGCAACTTCCTCCCCTTTTCCAGATATTTACTGTATTTGAAGACTATTTACTTAAGTTAATGCAGCGAAACTTCCATTATTTCCCCAAACATCAACATTTTAACATTAACAGTCCAATTGGTCTGCAAATGTGTTTGACGGACAAGTGAAATTGCCAGATTAGATTGTTTAATATAATTCACACACTAGTTTTTTTATTTTCCTTGCAACCTGGCAGCAACCCAAAAGTCACTGGCTTCAAGTCAAAGAGGTTTGAGTGGTTGTGTGTGTTCGCTGTTGCCTGTCAATCAGTGTCACTTCATCTTTGCTATTACCCTGACTCTCAGAGGACAGTGACACTAGTCAAAACAAGAAAGCTAGCAGAGATTGTAAATATCTATCCAGCTGGAATATTAGCTACTATACTCCTACAGTATAAGTCACCAATGACATATAAGTAAGAAATAAGACATATGCTACTGTATGACACAAATGATATTTGATGTTTTGTCTTCAACAGGGGGTCCCGGACCCCTAGGGGGTCCTCAAAGTTACTACAGGGGGTCCTCCAAATCTTTTTTCTCCTTTTGTTATATTAACCACTTGAACCCTAGCGTCCATATTCTGAGAACTTTAGCCAAAAATAGCAGATCTACAAGCTCACAACGCCTCGCAGCGTGAGGCGTTGTGAGCTTGTAGATCGGCTATTTTCGGCAAAGAGCTTTGGTGTAGAGGGGGAAAAGAGCACACTAAGTACAGAGTGAAAAGTCAGGTTTATTAAGTATGGATGGTTCAAGTAGTTAAATATCTGAAAAATACAAATGGACATGAATCCAAAATACACTAATGATCATGCTACAGGTTGTGGGGGGGTCCCTGCTTCATCTCTCTCTCAACTAAGGGGTCCTTGGCCTGAAAACGTTGAAGACCCCTGTTTTAACAGCTACTGCACTTGACCCAAACATTCCATACTGTTTTATTAGATGTCATATCATCCCCTGGGTTAATACTTAACCACGTTGAAGAGGAGAAAATGCATCCAAAACCTTTCTTTGGAAATCCTGCATTAATTCTATCCTGCACAATAGAATTACTACTACTACTCAAGGACCGTGCAAGTCGGGAACAATGTAAATTGGGAACAATGTAAGTTGGCCTCACCTGGTTAATGCAATTGCTGTTAGACCACTTAAATTGCTTTCTTCACCATAAGAGTTATTTGGGGGGGGCGAATGAGCCGCATTCGGACGCAGAAGCAGTCCACTGGTCAATGTTTACTATTCTGTCCATAACGGCAAATAACTCAGTAACGGCGCTGAGTCGGCTCATGCGACCGTCGCACCGCTCGTCACGGCTACTCGCTCGCTCTGCGGTGACTCACAGGGCTCATGGTCGCCTGAGACGATGCGCCTCCGTCGTGGATAGTGTGACGTGAGCAGGAGCATCGGGTGTCTGGTAAACACAACCTAGTGGTTTTGAATCCTTCTAGGGGAATGACATATTTTTTTTTTCTTAGACCAGTATTGGGAATACCAGAAGCGTCCCCTACTTGAAGCAGTAGGGGACTTGACAGGGAGTCAGGTATCTGACACCTTGGGTGTGTGTTTTTTTTTTTTTGGATGATGCCAACAATAAGCCCCTCCAACCTACATCTTTTTTCCCCTTTTAAATGGTCCTTGCCATTGCATTGTCGACTACCCTTTTTCACTGACAGAAACAAAATAAAAACGACATAAAAACTAAGCTATGATGACTATATAACATATAACAACAACTAGACTCAAATGTTAGGGAGGGACTAGTGGTGAAGAGATTCAGTAGAACTAAAAGACAAGTCATTTCATGTTTGGTTGCGCCTGGTTGTTCCGCTCAAATATCTACAAGCTCACAACTTGACATGTTGAGCTTGTAGATCGACTATTTTCACCACAAAATCAACTGTAGTTTCGTAAAATCTTATGATATTTAGTTGTCTAAAACTAGACAAAAACTAAAACTAGACAAAAACTAAGACTAAAATGTGACAAAACGAAAATTACGCTTTATTCAAAAGACTATGACTAAATCTAATTCAAAATGTATTGTCAAAATCAAGACCGTGTTGAGGAATGTGCAACAGGTCTGTGACTAATAGACTCAATCAGTCAATTTTGTCTAGTGAGACCGGGCCATCATATACTAAAATCTGATTTATGCTTAGTCCCACTTAATCATGGCCCCAGTTCAGATTTAAAAAAAAAAAAAAAGTAGAACTGAGGTCCTATTCTATTACATTATAAGTAAACACTCCGGACCCCAGCGGGACACTCAGCTCCACATAGCTCCACTGTCATCTCACCCCTGAAACCAAGTATACAGTATAGTACATCACATTACATAAACCAAGTATACTGTACATCACTTCACATCAGGCCTAACACAGAATGTGGCACGGATGCAGAATCTATCTGAATGCATGTCTAGCTTGACTTGATATTCTGTTATTTCCCCACTTCACTGAAATAAGACTTTAATTAAATTAGTTTACATCTTAATCTTTAATGGTCGTCACCTAATCTCAAACATGAATATTTAATCACAATTAAATATTTATGAATGCTATTTTCACATTTACATTTCGTGGCAGCACTTTTTAACAGTCATTTTCCGGGTGCAAGCTGCACTTTAATTTCCTCGAATTGGCAAAGTTGCACCACCCCACTCGTTTGAATGACAGCTAATTAGCTGGTAGAATTAAAAGGAAGAATCAGGTCAGCGTGTGCTCACACACTGTCAGCAGATCCAGGGGAGTCACTGCCCCATAGGACCCCTCAATATTTATCAAATGAAGAATACTGAAATGAAATCTAGTCTCCATAAATTTTAACCTGTATTTGGTAGATGGTCTGCATTTCTATGGCACCCTTATCCTAAGCAGCTCACAAACCTGTATGAAAATTGTCAAAAAATAATATTTTAGTAAATGTACCCCCATTGATTCTGGATGGATCCAGAATCAATGGGAGTAGATTTATTGTTATCAAATTATTGTCTTAGGAATGCGACAAATACCAAAATATATTATTGAACTCAAGTCTCCATGGCGTGAGAAATCAATAGGGGGAAAAAAAAGTCATTTTGGGGGTGAACTACTACTTTAAGGGAGGACCGGTGGACGGGCCCAGCGGGACCTCTGACATGATGCCCATGTCGCCATGACTCATCCATGACCATATAAGGAGTTCCCAATGCAGCTATGCCCAAATATGGAGTGTGTTGTCTAACGGTTAGACTCTAACCTCAATGTGTCGTCATGGCATCAGGCTCAAACAAATCACTCAGCTCCATATATGGACACAGAAGGGGGCATGCCCATATATGGGCAAATACTGATGACATCAGGGATCTCCCTATTATAAATATGGGTACAAAAGGGACAAGGATTGACAGCTAAAGAATCTCCACATATGGGCTTAAAAGGTACAAGGTTACAGAGGCCCCCATAAAAGGGACAAGGACAGAGAAGATGGGTGTTTTTCAACTTTTTTCCTTGATGAAGTGTGCCAATTATTATTTATTTTCTTTATTAAAAAAAAGGAACAGAAGTGTCAATTGCGTATGGCAGGGGTATGCAGCTGCCATACCCTGGGTCCAGGGGGGGAAACAAAAGTTACTTTTAAATATAAATCCATGAATGTCTCTTTGTCTATCTGTGCTGGTTATTATGTTGTTAAATCACAGTAAAATAACTACAAATGCAAAATTTAACAAAATGGTCACTTTAACAAGGTATTATAATTATATTCTCCCCATCTTGACAAAATGGTATATTCCCAGGTTCCGCAGGTCAGCAGCACAGGTGCAATGCATTATTGTTAATTGTGGCACGTTTACTAACACGCCAAGTTTAGCTGCACTTGAACAACCGTTCCAGGCTGCCATAACCAGCCCAAGAAACCGCAGAAACCCTGCACGCATGTGGACTCCCATCTTTGCCATACCCTAGCTTTTGCTGAACTGACGCCACTGAAAAGGAACATTGTATCTTTAATCAAATTCAACCTCAGCCCGAGTCAAGCTAATTCAGTTGCAGTCTGCGTGCCAACATAGTCATTAAGCCTGCCTCTGAATTTTCAGTAGACACATATGTTATCAGGTTATCTTGTGATTTTTCTTATCATTAATTGTTTATGTATTGAGCTAATCTAGAGGTGGAGGCATCTCCAAAATATCCTCTGGGGCCTCGGCTCTGGTGCACTGTGAATAGGGAACAGTTACACCCTAATGGATATTTGGCAGTGATCGTGTGTTGTTTTTGTGCTAATTACGTGTGATAGCATACAAACACATCATAATAGAATTCAAATTAATATGCATTGTTTTCACAGCTGCAACAAACACCACCAAGGGCAGATAGGGAAGTGGGAACACAGCACGCCTCCACTTCCCACATCACATTGTATCACTGTATACTGTACATCCAGACATTACAGAGCATGATACCCAAGATTAAGGTTAAGGAAATGGAGAAAATATGCCCGCTAATGTGCCAATATCTGAATGTTAGGATTTCCTTATTCAATCCCACATAGTGCATGAAGTGTGAGAGAAATGGAGTCTTCTAGACTAGAGCAATTTATTCTAAGCCTGGTGCTATAGCCCTTATTTAGATGAATAGTATGCTTGCCTTGCTTGGAGGAGCACTAATTACTAAAGCTTATGGGGAGCTTATACTAATCTTGATTGAATTTCTGAGTGTGATGTGAGATCTTGGCATCAAACTATTTCCCACTGACAAAGGAGCTACTTTTAAAGCCAAGCAAGAAAACCTTTCGACTAAGCAAACAGATCAAATTGCATGATTTATCTACAGCCACCGGCAATATTTCAAGAAAACCCTGCCCTTAACGAGACAAGTGCTTGATCCTGTCGCGCAAACAGCCATTAGGTTGTTTGTGGAGTTCAATATTAAAGCTCTATGTAAAATGTTCAGTGGCTGTCTTTGTAATTACTGTTGATACTTTGTAGAGTGCTTGAGAAGAAGGTGAGGCTGATAAAGTAGAGACAGCAAGACAGCAAATTATAAAAATACTAAGTCAACTTCCACTGTTGAGCCCGACTTATTTTCCATTCATGCGTTTGTAGATCAGCTATTTGAGGTGCACTACACCAGTGTATGAGTATAATAAATGGAGGAGTATGAATCATGCATTATGCAGATGACATCCAAGTCAACATTAACTCTTTGTTGACCAGGGTCCGCTAGGGTTCTATTCCTGGCCCCTCCTTTTCCCCTTTACACCAGATCTCTTCGCCAGCAATAGCCGATCTATCCAATTTACAAGCTCACAATGTGTCGCTACACGAGAGCTTGTAGATTGTCTATTATTGTCAAATGTTTGCCTATTATGCTCAGAATAGCTACGCTAGGGTCCTTGTGGTTACAACCCAATCCCATCATTACCAAGTATCACCTGACTGGAGGTCATTCCCTCCTGGATGAAGACAAACCTTTTCCAGCTCAACAGCAGTTATGTCTGAGGCAATACAGCTCAGCACACCCCAGCAACTCTCCTCTGCCAGCATAATGATGTCCATCCCTCAACAGTCAGTCCAGTCCTACTTTCATCCCTCTCTGCTGTTTTCACCAACCTTTGTATTGAAGAACCAACTCCACAGAAAAACAACCACGTATTTTTTAACACTGTATTTGTAGAAATAAAGAAAGCCAAGATAAATAAATTGCTTCTGGTAATAAATGACATAATTTAATAGCCAATTTGATAGGCGCATCAATGAATTGTCAGATAGTATTTTTGTTGATCAGCTAGGGAGGTTGCTGGGGTAGAAAACTCTCAAGACTCTCGGAAAGATGTTTGTCAGTATTCATTTATGAGCTCTAAGCACATCGCATTGTGATTTGGTGTAGAGGGGAAAAAAGGAGGGGTCCAAGTAGTACAGTATAGACCCCTGGGGGACCCCAGTCAATTATGTATATAGGGTTTAATGGATAAAGCCTAAATCAGAATAGCAGTATGACACACTGTTTTATTTATTTATCATCTATTTTATGATCATTCTTTTAAACTTGTATTGCTGCAGGGCCCTCTTGGAAAATAGACTTTTCACATTATGTATCAGAAAAGACAATTAGCTACAGTCCTGGGATTCAATCCATGGGGTGGAACTAAACGAAAGGCAACCTTTCCCCAGATATCCTATATATTGAGAGATTTAAACTGATACATTCCTGCGATCTTAAGATATTTTAAATGACAGAGACTGGTCTAATGCAGAGGAAGTTAAGCAAGTAAAGCTTTAAAAATAAACAATGGAGAATGGTTGCTTTCTCCGTAGACCCATATAGAGGACCACGGTGGTGAAGTGGTTAGCACTTCGCCTCACAGCCAGAAGGTCCTGGGTTCGATTCCCGCCGGGGGAAGCTGTGGGCGCTGGGGGCGTGTTCCTCCACCCGCGTCATCAGCACCCACACCCTAGGTGGGGTTGGCGATAGGGCCTTTCTGTGGTGAGTTTGCATGTTCTCCCCGTGTCTCCTTGGGCATAGGCCCTCACACAAAAACATGCAGTAGTCCTGGTTTCTATACTACCTCCCCCTAGCCAGCCGGGTGCTCCCCAATGTCCCCTGGCGCGGCAGGGGGGGAGCGGAAACCAGGACTACAGGTTAGGTAGTCACCGGGTGAGAAAAATGGGTTGCAAAAATCGTGGGAAGATCGCACGGAGAAGAACTGCATTTCCCATACTGCTAAACATGTACATCCGGTGAAATCGACGTCTGTGATTGGTCTAGCTTCTTCTTCTTTCACATATCTTGCGGTTACCGCGGAAGTAGCTACTGCTCCCTGTCTGCCGGGCAGATTATTGCACTTAAGCAGAACTCCGTGAGCGAGTGTCTTTCTTTTACAAATATGATGCACTGTGTTAAAGATGACGATAAGAGCGTCCACAGAGATGAAAATCACTACATGTCAGGCCATATGCTGGCCTGGATAACTGAGCGTGATTTAAGGGCTATATTTCAGGAAACAAGTGTCATTCGCAATGCATTCTGGGAATTTCCGCAATTTTAAAAATAATTATGTACACAGTCTTGTACTCTGCCCTTTTTTCAGCTTTCTAATTAATTGTTGCATTAAAAAAAATTGAATATTGTCATGATTCCTCTCCAGCCAAGGTGGCTTTGTCCAAGGCTTAAAAAACGTTTTTATGAAATGTCTATGGAAGAAATGAATGGGGAAAACGCTTCCGACACCAGAGTGAAGACGGGGTGGGGCTTCAACTGCGATGCTCTATAGGCCCTATAGAGTATGTGTCCATAGTCAAAGACCAACAGTTGTAGCCTGCACACCTTTTTCTAATGTCCATAGACAGGCAAGACTTGTTCCTATAAATATGGCCAATTTAAACATTAATCTTGCTAGATAAATTAGTCAAATTTGATTATTTTCATTCAGTACTATTCAGTAGGCTACTCCACTATCCTGGCTTTACAAAAGTATTAGCTTTTTAAGGATATAACATGATTGTGTTGGTTATGTTTACATGCATCTAAGACCAAATAGTGTTTTGGGGATTTATTTTATACAGTAGCAAACAAAATAGGACATAAAACTCGTCTGCTCTCAGCAAAGAAAGTGATTGCGTCAAACACTTGGCAAAAGACGTGCAACGTTAGGAGTTCTGAGAAGCGAAATCTCATGTGAGACTGCCGAGAGCAGCTCAATCCCTCCTACAATCTGCCATCGCTCTGACCTGTATCCCTTCCACGTCTGTGTTATCCCATCACTCTGACCTGTATCCCTTCCACGTCTGTGTTATCCCACAGAAAGCCTTGCTGCGTTCAGAAGGGGCTGATTTAATTAATACGTTGAGAGACTTATGACCAAAACACAAAGCTGTTGAGACATCTGTCTGTTCATTTAACAATGGTACCAAACTGCACACAAGGGTACCTCAAAGCTAACTGGTCTTTACAAAGCAACGGTTTTCGCAGTCAGGATCTTATTAGGCTTTTGCTACAAGACAAGCAGCTCCTCTGGTAATCTTTGAGTTAACTCTATCCCAATTAGAGTGCCACCGATATATAACGGTTTGGCCCATATATCATATATTATTTGACTTAATAACGACAATGTATCCCGAATCACTTTCAACCCGGTGTCCCTATTTTGTATTTTGGGCATGTGAAGGTCAAGATCTTCACAAGCATATCTGCCATCGGTCGGTCGCTCTCTATTCCAATACTCAGTAGAACCCAGTCGCAGAGAAAAGAAAAAGGGAGGATTGAAGTGGTTCTTCGTGGCGACTCGAGGAACACAGCGATGGTGGCTTTTTCTCACTGTGTATTATTATTAAGGGAGGTCAAGCCCGTCTTGATGATAAACATGTAACACGGTATATAGAATGTAAACTGGATGGCAAATCAAAGAGCCACAGGCCAAAGATTAGAATGTGCCCTGAAATCAAGCGGGCCTGAGCCCCAATCCTCTGTCTTATTTTATTGTTGGACACCCAAGCTCCGAGACTCGACTCACTCGAGGGAAAATCAGTCACAGCTGCTGAAGAGTCTGGTGTAGCACAATCAAACCACCGAGTTCAATAGGTTGGCTCAGTGTGACGGAGCAAGGCAGCAGATGGTAAAAGTTTCACAATCAGAAAGAGGAGACACTTTGTGCAGAATCACAAAGAAGCTGGAGTGTGTGTGTGTGTGTGTGTGTGTGTGTGTGTGTGTGTGTGTGTGTGTGTGTGTGTGTGTGTGTGTGTGTGTGTGTGTGTGCGCGTGCGTGCGTGTGTGCGCGTGCGTGCGTGCGTGCGTGCGTGCATGCGTGCGTGCGCGCACACACACACACACACACAAACACACACATTTCGGCATCTGTTCACATCTGCATATAAAATTGCCAATTCATTTAGATTTTTTTTTCTCAATGTGTTCATTGATGGCACAGCCATACACTGTTCAGCAGTACATCAACTGAATAAGTGAAAGGCTTTCATTTCAAATGCCTATGGCGTGCTTCATAAAATGCATGTCACTGGTGCAATGAAATTGCTTGTATGAGTGTGTACTGTAGGTGCACAAGTACAGTGCATGTGGTGCGTGCGTGCGTGCGTGCGTGCGTGCGTGCGGGTGTGCGTGCGGGCGTGTGTGCGTGCGTGCGTCTCACGGCAGGTCTATTTTGACACTGTCATGTTTGAAAGCATGGATTCTCAAGAGTTTTGACTGGGTAGAATGAAATCCCAAGAACGCAGCGACTGAACAAATACAATAATTCAATTTACTCTTCAATTACATTCACATTCAGGCTTCCTCCTGCTTTAATTAAACTGTCGTACACGGCGGAGCATAGCAGCCACAAATGTAATCAAATAAAAGCCATCACCGGTGCCAATATTCCAACTGATAAACCCAACAAGGGGCGCCATATTGAACACCTTGACTTGTTTTTTTATGAAAACAAATCAGAAAATTGTTACTGTGAAATGATGTTGAAAAGCAACATGGGGTTAGCAGATTGAAACTAATTAACACATTTCACAAAAATAAACAACAAACATGAAGACTGTTCTTACGTTGATATCAATAGACATTTCAATTGTGGGCGTCAAATTTGAATGAGTCATTTGGAGTGAGGACCTTGCACAGTGGTTCATCACACTGGTTCTCAAACCTTTTAATATCAAGGACCCCTAAATTAATGTGGCCACGGACCCCCATCTGAAAAGATTTTGTGCCAAGAACCCCCATACAAGATTAATGGTATTAACATTTTCAAAGAACGTCAAGAAAAATATACCGTATATAAAAGATGAATATATATATATATATACATACATACATACATACGTGTGTGAGTGTGTGTGTGTGTGTGTGTGTGTGTGTGTGTGTGTGTGTGTGTGTGTGTGTGTGTGTGTGTGTGTGAGTGTGAGTGTGAGAGAGAGAGAGTGTTGGGGGGATTTGTGTGTGGGTCTGCTGGGTCGTGTGTGTGTGTGTTTGTGTGTGCCTGGCCTACCACTGGTCACCAGCGGTATTGCAGCTCATGCTACAGACATAGTCGGGATCATGCATAGTCGGGAACGGACAAAGTCACACTTAGGAGACGGTGTGACCGCCGCTCAAAAACGTACCTGCAAACGCGCCTTCACACAAACACACACACACACGCAGTCGCACACTCTTTGGAATGCACGCCTGGGGTCAGAGTATTGAACACTGTTCCAGTAAGGTCATGGCAGCTATTGATGGGTACACACCAAAGGTCACGGTGGAATGAATAAGTAGAAACCGTCTATATACATGCTGTATACAGAAGGGAGCGCAGTGCACTACAGTAAATTTCAACGCACTATGAATAACATTAGCGGCTGTCATTTAGTTGTTGACAGACACACCCCACAGGTTTGCACCGTAGCATTCCAATAAGTTGAAACATTTAAATTGAACAATTTACCACCAGGGTTTCAGCACGCTCTGGTCCCATATGATAGATCGATAGAGCCGGTACTACCAGGTGATACAACCGATTCACCACTCAAGTCTATTACTTTTCATAAATATAGATTGACTTTTGATTTAAAAAATAGAGAAAGAAAGAAAAATACGAAAATGATATGCAAGGCGTTCTTTTACAAAAGATGTTGGCAGATTGCTTGTTTGATGCCCTCCATGTTGAGGACATAAGCAGATGGAGGCTGAGGAGGACCTGCATGCTCGGCGCTGCCAAACAAACCTATCATTTCTATGCAAAACAGCCATATACCTCAATCTATCAAACTCGTTAGGGACTTGACACCTGTTGTGAATATGCATGAGTTGGCGGCAATTAAAAAGCAAGTTGGCTCGGGGAGTGAGAGCAGGAGACAATGTTAGCGCAGCCCGGAGGAGACTATGGCCCATTCAGGACGGACGGCAAACTAATTCCACTCCTCTGACTGCAATACGTCCCTGCGCTGCTTTATTGTTTTGGTAATTGAACTCCTTTTTCTGAATGCGCTATCCAATCCATCCATCTAGCCATTCATCCAACCCTTCCTCACATCCAGTCCCTGTCTTTCTTCCAAGTTCCAACGCATGCACACGTGCCCGTGTGTGTGTGTGTGTGTGTGTGTGCGTGCGTGCGTGCGTGCGTGCGTGCGTGCGTGTGTGCGCGTGCGTGCGTGCGTGCGTGCGTGGGTGTGTTAATTGGATGAGGGCCAGCACTTGTGTTTTCATGTGTGAGAGTGAATGACTTGCATCAGTATGTGCATGCTAAAGCTTGTAATGATAAGTGTGTATATTATATTTGTCTGCCTGATCACATGTTTGCACATGCAGAGGTTGAAGAGTAGAGAGACATGGTGAGAAAGCTGCTTTTGTACGTTAATAACGTGTTTGGCTGCGTGTGCGTGCGCACCAGTGTGTGCGCGCGTGTGTGTGTGTTCGTGCGTGCGTGCGTTCACGTGCATGCATGAAATTCCTTGTCTGGTATGGATGCTATGTCTCAGTTAACCTGGACTGTAATCTAATGATATTCATTGATACAGTGGAGTGTGGCGCAGCTCGTGGAGCGGAAAATAATTAGTTACACTTTTCAAGCGGGCTAATCGTTGAATGGTATGGTTCTTGTTTCCTCCAAATTTATGGCCAGCTTAAGTGTGCTTGTGTGTGCGTATAAAAGATAAAGAGAGTTATAGTAGCGAGGAAAAAAGGGCATATCAGCTGCTTGCATGTGTGTGTGTGTGTGTGTGTGTATGAGAGTGAGACAATACAAAGACACAGGGGCTGCTAAACACTGCTTGGCATAGAATGGATGGCAGTGACTTGCCCGGACGTGTACAAGGCCCCCAAATGGACCCTTACAGCAGGGGTTTTCAAAGTGGATGACGGGGCACCCTGGGGTGCCGTGACGGCAGTCTAGGGGTGCCGCTAGATTATTTCATAATATTTGGAATTTATTTGGTCAAAAATATTTAAACTTGAAGTACAAAGTTATTTTCAGTTCTAACAAAATGGCTATTATCTCAACGTTTTCCTCACAACATAATCTCGGGGAGAATAATAGCAAAAATGCCCTTATGTTTCCCCTTATATGGAGGTGAATTAATTTGAATTTTGAAGAAGTCTAAGGGAGTGTTGTAACTCTCTCTCTCTCTAAACAGCTCTGGCTAGAAAGGCCGCCCGGGCATCAGAAGGTCACGGTTTGCCCCCCACCCACAACGCACAGATGAAGTTTGGATCCATGTGTGAAGAAAAAGTATTCATCACACAGCAGACTACTGTATCGGTAGTTGATAACATTCATATGGAGTATAAAACAACGATAAAATGTCTTATTTCCACACTACATACTAGTTATTAACTGTGAGCAGTAATGCATCGCAATGAAGTAGGAATACTTTTGTGGCACATGTCTACTTCTACAGTAGTAAACTACAAGTCCTCTCTGATGAGAATATCTTTTTTGGATGGTGCCAGTGTCGCTCTCCAAAACTAATTAAAATTTAAGAAACACCTGTAGAAGCAAAGCAATGGAAATGAAAACATCTTTTGCCTGGGTATTCAGCAGCGCAGATAAATGTTTTCAAAACATCATCCGACCCCACAACCACTTGATTCACCCAGGTATTGTACGAGCAACATCTCCACTTAATGCATTTTCATGCAGCGACAAGCACTCTCATCTCAGGGATACAAACAGATGGAATGAGTGATATGAAAATCACGGTGATTTGTCCAAGAACTTCCCCGACATCCATCCAAACAGACTTGTTTACAAAACTCTGCAACTATCTGCTGGCAATGCAGCATAACAAATGCTCACTGATCATTAGCCATGTCAGGAAAACTTGAGAGTGAGAGTGCGCACACATAACTGAGGAGAGGAGAGGAGAGGAGAGGAGAGGAGAGGAGAGGAGAGGAGAGGAGAGGAGAGGAGAGGAGAGTGGCATCCTGAGCTAAGCTCTTCCCCCTACTGGTCCCTTCTGGTATGATGACCACAGTCACAATTCTCTCTTATGTTCTCTTTCATCTCTTTTATGTTATCGGCAGACTGTACTGTGTGTCCATTTGGCTTCTGTTATGTTTCCTTTCATCTCTTTTATTATACCCCCAGCCTGTCTACAGTATTATGTCCATTTGGCTTCTCTTATGCTTCCTTTAGTCCCTTATTTCTCTCTCCAGCCTGTCTATATGTCCATTTGGCTTCTCTGCTGTTTCCTAAAATCTCTTATTTTGCCTCCATCCTGTCAGTGTGTCCATTTGGCCACTTTAATGTTTCCTTTAATATCATATATTTTACCACTAGCCTGACATGTATGTCCATTTGGCATCTCTTGGGTTGCCTTCCGTCTCTTTTATTTTACCTCCAACCTGTCTGTATGCCCCTTTGGCCTCTCTCCTGCATTAAAACGAATCCCTCTTACATCCCTTAAAGCTTGCCGTGTGTGCACACAGGCAGTAAGACAAATCTGACACCATGAGATTGGTTGCTTATATCTACAATATCTATTTATCAATGCATGTTTTCTATTTTAATTCATTCATACAGAAACATATCATCACTGTCGGGCAGAAACCTTGTATCTCCAAGTTTCAAATGTGTACGTTTTTTCGTAAAGTAAAGCCCTGCTTCATCACACAAGACTGTCGCACAAAACTAGTGAAAATAGCAGATCTACAAGCACACAACGCCTCGCGACACAAAACTAGTGAAAATAGCAGATCTACAAGCACACAACGCCTCGCGACACAAAACTAGTGAAAATAGCAGATCTACAAGCACACAACCCCTCGCGATGCGAGGCGTAGTGTGCTTGTAGATGTGCTATTTTACAATTAATTTTCTTATCTTAACTCATCTGGTGCCGATCCCGAACTAGTTCGGCTTTATTTCAATCCAATACAATCTTTTTTTTATTAATTCACTTACCCCGAGCTGCTTGTAGAGTCGTGGGTGGTCCTGGCTCGCTAGCCGCTAGCCAGCTAGCCGTTCTACTCTGTCCGACGATATATTCCATTAAAAATGGTTTAAAATACATTTTTGAGCTCCCCAATGTTCACCCGATGTTCGGCGCCGCTTCCGATGAGTACACGAGTGTGCCGATCCCGAAGTAATTCGGCTTTATTAAATTAAATGAATAAAATGATAAGAGGCCTTCTGAAGCCTGGCTTGATTTTTGTAGCTACTAGCCGAAAACTAACAACGTCCCGGCCGGCCGTAATTTGCGAACGCAATCGCCAATCTCCGCCTAATCCAATGAAAGACAGCATCTTTAAAGGCTTATATCTCTTTTTTGTGTTTTAGGAAAGCGGCGCGAGGTTTATTTACGGCGAAATCGCCCAAAAATGATCTTTTAGATGACAAAATGGGAATAGCCATTCTGTTAGCATCTTCATCCGGGACATTTCCATGCCGTGCTCGAACGTGAGCACGTCAGGTCCTGGAAGCTGAAGTCCTGGAAGCTAAAGCGCTCGCCTATGAGAGATGCGCTGGCATTCTTTGGCCCCTAGAGGGCGCTGGCGCTCAAAGAGTTAATAAACCTTTTCATTAACACTTAATGTTTTCAGTCGCTAGTTTAAAGTCTTTTAAATCATCACGATATGCGTTTAGTGAATCATGGCCACGTTAATTTGATAGAATTAAATTAATGATAGAGTAGGCTATGTTTCTAGGCTTTGTATTGGCTATACAGAGTGAAGACCGGCCCTCCAGCCAATAGCATTCATTGGGTACCATTTCTGGACAGGATATGGAAAGATGGCGGATTTGCACTTGGTGGAAAAATAGGCTTCATTTATGGTCTGTAGAAACCAAATAGCGTGGCTCTGTCCATTTATTTTTTACAGTCTATCTATGGTCTCTCCCCTCTCCCTCTCCCCCTCTCGCTCTCTCTCTGTGAGTGTCACGTATTGAGAGTAATGAATGACACATTTGAAGAGGCCACTCAAATGTACACTGGGTCTGAGAGAACCAGAAAATGACCCGGTAGGCGATTGTCTATGTGTTCCAGGTGATTATTCAAGTGGCTTGAGAGCTACTCAGATGCCATTAGGCGAGATGAGGGACCAATATGGGTCTGCTACCTGCCTGGGAGTAATGGCGAGGACATGTTTAGGCGTATGCTTTCTGATGATGAAGGCTGCAACTACAGCATTAAGCCGTATCGTGCCAAAGTAATATTGCCAAATGTGCTTTTCTGCTACTCCTGAAAGTGGTGCTTCACCTTAAAAAATGTTAATATTCAGATTCAGAACCTTAGAGTTAGTTACGCAATGCCATGGATTCAGACAATGAAAACCAGGCAGCTTGATGAAATGTGGGAATACATGGCTCAGTATTGAAATAAAAATAGTATAAAGAACGTATGAACACTGGAGACATTCTGACATGTAGGGTAAAAAAAAGTTAATTAAAACAAATGCTGCTCATTGTTCACATAGCAGCCAGTATGAGAAGTACAAGCTAATCCATGTTGCAGAATAAAGGAGGGTGGAGTGTTTTCATTCTAGCTGTCTAATCAGGGAATAGTTCATGTTGAAAGACCAAATGAATGCAATCAACAACCTTTTAGGATAGAAAACCAGCAGTAAACAACAGTTCCTTGAGGCCGAGACTAAAAATAAATGAAAATCTCGGCACTGAGATGCATACTGTAAATACTGTATAGCTTGAATCATCATCACACGGTAACTAATGAATAGAATGTCTTAAACTTTCAGCACGATAATGATCCCAGGCACTCTGCGGACGAAGGCAAATTGTGCCCAAACCTTCAAACCTGGATGGTTCGAGTGGTGCGATTACATACAAAGTGAATGCGAAGACGAGACGACGTGCGACTGAGCGTGGCGCGACCGGGCGCTGCGCAACCGGGCGCAACCGGGCGCGGCGCGAACAGCGCGAACGGTAGCCTCATATCTTCGCCCCACTTGGAAAAATCCAACTGATGCGACCTTCGCCACGGACATGTTTTTGGTGTTTGGAGTTGGGACTCCCTTTTTTCCGGGTGTTTCGCCTCGATTCCAAAGGGACATGATTTTTTACCAACACGGACCTGCGCGACCAAAGTGAAGCGATAGAAGCGACTAGAATAGAAGACATAGCTTCAGGTTTGGACGCAGCTTTATGGAGTTTCGTGTCCAGAATGCACAATGCATCACAAATACAGTCTCACCATCGAAGTCTGACGTCACTGCCACTAGAGCAGGGTTGGGCAACTTTGATGATAGAGGGGGCCACTGTATTTACACATGCACTCCATGGTGTCACATTGCATATCGGATTCCCATTGTTATTTATTGTGTTGAAATCCCCATAAGGGAATCTTCGATCACTCAGAACTGTTTTCCAAAAATGTCGGATTTTACTCATAATACAGTAGATATGAAGCATCGACTAAAGGTGGCAATGTACAAAAGTACCCAAAGATGTAACAATAAACGCTAAAAATGAGCCAAACAAAACCCAACCTCTACAGTACATTTCCCATGAACACGGCTACGTCGGCTAGTAGGGAACAGTGATTTCAAACCCGGAAGTCTCCCAGAGGTGTTGTTTCCAACTTTTTTCGGCAGAATGAATTACATTTTCTCCAGAAAAAGACTATATCTAATATGAATGAATATCATAAACGATGCAGAGCCCCCCCCCCCCCCCCCCCCCACACACACACACCATGTTGTCACTCTCATGACACTAGACTCAGTCATAACCATATGAGTTCCCAATACAGCCACGCCCCAAATATGTTTTCAATTTTTTCTTTAAACGGTGAGGTTCTCTCATAAGCCCTCTAAGGGTTTCTTACCTTACCCGCACAACAATATTCTGTCTCTGTCACCTTTTTTCCCTGGGAAAGAATTTATGTATATATGTTTATGAATGTCACATCGTTCCTGTTGTGTAACTAAATCATAAATAAATCATAAGTTTCTCTAACCACACAGTGTGATTGTTTGGCTTCAGAAAGCTGAACAACTTGTATTGAGCAATAGAATGGTAATTTTTGAACTGATTTTTGAAGCCAAACACTTCAACTGCTTTGGAGAAGGCTGCAAGGAAGTTGTGCTGGCAAGCTCTGTGTACAGTATAATGTGAATGAAGCAACTTCACCTATGTGTTTGTCAACGCCACGGAGTTGGGGGAAAGTAAATGACAACGCGATTCCTTCTTCACTGTCTTTATGCCGTGCAGTTAATGCTCAGATAAATGACTTTATTTATACCTTGCATAGAATCTAACATCTAAAAAAATTGTATATTGTGAAAAGTTCATTTCCTTCTGTAATATAATTCAAAATGTTTAACTTTTATATATTCTAGATACATTGCGAATGCAGTGAAATATTCAAAACCTTGATATTACAAAAGACAAACAAGACTCAAAACAAGGATTTATAGTTCACAAATGTCAACCTTCTGAAGTCAGAGTTGCTTTAAGTCCAGTGTAAAGTTTCCACAGTGATTTGGTGCTATGGCATCGGCATTATTATTATTATTTTTTTACACAATTTATTTTAGATGGACAGAGCCATCTAAAATAAAGTGATGGCTTCAAATGGGATTTAAAAGAACCTACAGAATTTGAATGGCTAAGCTCAGAGTCCTATCATCACTATTGGCCTGGAACCCACTGGCCAACCCACGCCGTCAGAAAAAAGAAATACAAATAAAAATAAAAGTTTATAGTAAAACTTGTGGGGCTAAATGGAGAGGGTTCAACCATATATGGAGATCCCATGTCAACAAACATCTATGGGCAACAAGCAAGACTCAAATGTTTACAGAGGAAAGCAGTAAAAGAGTGTGTCAAGCTGTCCTTTCATATACGGTAGAAAACTGGATATTGTATACCCAACGTTAGCTAGTCTTACAACAGCAACCTTGGCGGGTCAAAACGTATTTCATAATGGCTGTTTTCTACTGTATGAAAGAGACAATACATATAGCATAATAAAGCCCACTGAACAGGCACTGATGGGGTCCGATACAAGGTGACAGATTGTGCCACTGTCAGCCCAACAATAACTAACAGCCCCTGTGGAGAGGAGATACAGGCGAAGATCGATACAAGACCCAGGGTCAATTTCACATCCATGTGCATGATATTCTATTGATGTTGCATGTTTATGTGTGTGTGTGTGTGTGTGTGTGTGTGTGTGTGTGTGTGTGTGTGTGTGTGTGTGTGTGTGTGTGTGTGTGTGTGTGTGTGTGTGTGTACACAACCTCGCCTGTAGTGCACTTGTCATGGTATGAAGTGCAGATCAATAAATGTGTATGCCTCCATGCAAGAGAGAGAAGGGAGAGGAGAATGTGGAATGCCGCGAAGGAGGGGTATAAAGCTGAACAGTGACCGCCCACTTTTTTCTTTTCTTTTTTTAACAGCTTTCAGAAGTCAATGTCCCATTGATTTACTCCATTGACATTTCAAAAAGTATTTCTTATATTAAGAGTTTTAAGCCTGGAACCAAGCCAAGCAATTAATAGACCTGAATTAAAATCATTCCTTTTGAGTAAAAAAAGAAAAAGGTTTTGAAAAAAGCCAGGGTACAAGTCTGCGTACATAAATGTTTCGAGTTCAACGTTTTCAGGCCGGGGACCCCCAAACTGATGGGGAGATGGAGCAGGGACCCCCTACCACCTCGTAGGGTGGGGGGGTCGGGGCTACGACATATTTTTTTATTTTAAACATGTACAAGTTACAGCGAGCAGGGTGGGCCGTACCACTACCATTTCTAAACATACTACTTATTAACTGAGAACAAATGTCAATAATATCAACAATCTGTCAATTGCATAGTAATCATGTATTCAAGCTATTCAAAATGGATAGAATCATGATTTATTTAACATAAATGTGAAAAAAAATGTGTTTTTTTTTTTAACAATAATTTCACAGACCCCCTGCAGTACCTCCGCGGACCCCCTAGGGGTCGCGGGCCCCCTGTTGAAGACCCCTGGAGTAGAGGAATAGACTTCCCATAAAACCTTTCAAATGACAACTTCCATCCAAAGGATCATTCAGCAGTAGTTTGCTTCTTGCATTTAATATTTGTCATTATTGTTTTGCGATTCTATTGTTAAAATATTGTAGTTGACTGGTAGAAATGTTCACCCGTTTGGACCCTCTTGTCCTCATCTCTAAAAAGCAATTGTGCATCCATCCCTCCAGGCTATGGCATCTAGTGGTCAGAGGCCAACATTTGCTGGTGCTGTAAACATTGGTAACAATGATCTCCACCAAACAGAGATGTCCCTGTTACACACAGGATTGTAGGGTAGTGTAGTATTTCTCCATGACATCGCAAATAAAACATGTTTTTGTTTAAACTAGGTTACCGGTAATATTCATATGGACTGGTGGCTTCTACATGATGCTACAGCATTATTTCACAATCACATACCTCATGGTAATTATACTCTGGATGGCTAAAAAATAAAATACAGAATATGTATGGTTTTTTTCTTCTTCTTTTTTTTTTACTATAAAATGTAACTCTACAAAAGGATATAAAACAATACGACTTGTTGCTTCAAACAAATTGAAACTCATTATTTTCTTCAGGGTTTTCAGACATCTTGGGGGAAAGAAGTGAGTCCACATGGATAACAAAATGTAATGAACTGTTAGAGATAAGATAAGATGTTGATTGTCATTGTGTTCGGAATACAAATATTTTGTTTGGTACACCCACTCTCAATAGCATCATACAAATAAAGCAACATTATACAATGATAAATCCATCATAGGTCATATATCAAGTCATAAAAAGTCTGATGAATGCTAACTGTTCATTGAAATACATTCATTGAAATGTTCGATCAAATCTGATTGTATGCATTGTTTCATGAATGAGGCCCACCGACTATATTGACATTCCTATCAATACACTAATATTACATGGAAATCAGTCAATTATAGGTCCTCACAAATGTAGAGGTGCAAGGATGTGTATGTATGCACATGCATGTGCGCGCAAGCGCACGCGCGCGCGCGCGCGCGCACGCACGCACGCACGCACGCACGCACGCACGCACGCACGCACGCACGCACGCACGCACGCACGCACACACACACACACACACACACACACACACACACACACACACACACACACACACACACACACACACACACACACACACACACACACACACACACACACACACACACACACACACACACACACACACACACACACAAACCTGACAGTTAACATGCGCCTACTGGCAGATGGCCTAGAGGCAACTGTTTAACTACTCCATTGCCCCAGGCGCTTTCACCCCTCCCACTTTCTCTCTCCCTCTCTCCTTCTCTCCCTTGTGTCTGTGCCAAAAACAAGGCGATAATACAGCCAGTCCTGGAGGTCTCTATCGCAGGCTCAGGGACAGATATGGCACATTGTTTATAATGTATGGGTCAGAAAGTAGACATGTTTTCACCATCTTAAGTCCTGTATCTGCACACTAGATACTGTGTACTAGAGGCAAATTACAGGTTCCATGTGTGAATCTCAAATAGTAATATACATACAATTTGCAACATTTGCAATGTGTGGCTTCGGGACAGAATGATTTTGCCTAATATTTTGCATGTAATAATAATCACGAATAATAATAATCATGTAATAACAATGTGCAATCATAGAGATATTTGCCACACTTCAATATATGTCAGCCAATGCATAGAAAATGTACAAGTCACATTCTGCCAGTAATTACCGTAAGTAACGCCACACACAGTGTTATAAATATGAAACAGGTGTGCAAGCCTTGTGCAATTAATGCAACACAAAATTGTGTCTCTGTATCCTGTCGAGTCCAGTCCAGTCATTAATGGTTATTAATTATACTTGTAATAAAAACTGTACTGCTTCGGCTGCGTATGTATGTAGGTATGTAGGTACAGTAAGTATGTATATGTATGTATGTATGTATGTATGTATGTATGTATGTATGTATGTATGTATGTATGTATGTATGTATATATATGTATGTATGTATGTATGTATGTATGTGTGTGTGTGTGTGTGTGTGTGTGTGTGTGTATGTATGTATGTATGTATGTATGTATGTATGTATGTATGTATGTAGGTGTGTTTAGCGGGACCAGCATTTCTGTCAATGTCATCATTAACAGCCAATGAGGGACCAGCATTCCTGGTGATGCCAGTGGTGATGTCACTGGCATCGCTAGTGGTGATGCGCACCTCATGGCACGCTCTGCTGGCACAAAAATAGGCCATACATGGCCTACTCGTGCACAAGGTGCAAGTTGGCACCTCGAAAGAGTGCAGTTCTAGTTCATTATGTTTTCGAAATGCACACTCACATTTTGTTACCACTGTATTTCTTTTAAAAATGTCCAGATATGTACAAAACCAGCTGTGTTGTGGCATTCTTTGCACTCTTTCTCCCATTCACAATTCCATTTAAGCGTGTCAAAATATTGTTCATGTTTAATTAAAGCCAGGCTTGGCACTGTATGAAACTGGTACACAAGAAACTGCTCATTTGAAGATACTTGAGAGAGAGATGATCTGCTATAGCACCCAAACAAATACCTGAGAAGTTGGTACAATTTTCTTTGCTTGGCTGATTCACTGTTCTAGTTTTCACTGATATTTATGACGGGTCTGTTTTTTTGTACGTGTTTTGTAATAATGATTTAAGAGGAAGCACCATTATATTCAAATGTGCTGTATTGGCATTATATCAATAATCCATAATTAAACTGAATGACAACTTGCCCTCAGATAAAGATTTTACCACTTTTATTAGATTGCTGATGGGTCATGATGAGTCAGGCTTATTTTTAATCATATAAATAAGACGTGGATAATATGGCCCAGAGTGTGTGTGTGTGTGTGTGTGTGTGTGTGTGTGTGTGTGTGCGTGCGTGCGTGCGTGCGTGCGTGCGTGCGTGCGTGCGTGCGTGCGTGCGTGCGTACGTGCGTGCGTGTTCTCTGGCAATAAACCAGACACATTGTGATCATGTGATTCATGCAATAATCACTCAGCTACCACCCTGCCCTCAGTTATGACTCTTCCACTTCCATATTATTTTACTTTCCACAAATGATGCAGTTATTTCAAAGTTAACAAGTTCTTTTTTATTCAGCATGTTGGACACGAATTTGAGTTGTCTCAAAGCTGTCTCAATGGCTGTGTTTACATACACAGTTGTATTCCACTTATATTCAGAATGACTACTCATTCAGAATAGAAATGCTCACATAAATGCATATAAATGCTCATATTCAAGTCTGACCCGGGTCCGGAGGGGTAGTATATGCCGTTTGAACCGGGATATATTTGCCATGTAAACATTTCATTCCGAATGGTCTGCTGTCTGGAATAAATGAATTCTGTTGCGCATGTCCGTGCTTAGCATCAATAGCTTGCATGGACGTAATGTGCACAGACGCAACTCGTAAACAGAAAGAGCAGCAGCACAAGCGTTGCGCCACACCAAGGCAACGCACGCTGGATCAGAGAGCAGACGAGTGAAATCATATCGAGCGCGTCACCATAAAAGAAAGCACAATACAAATATGAAACTGGTCGGAGGGTGAGATTAACTTCAAATCTGTGGCTGACTTGTGCACCGAATATTCAGGCGTTTGTGTCAGGAAGTATTCTGCTGAGCTGAGCTGTCGCCTGTCAACGAGAGACTTTTCACAAAGCAAGAGGAGTTCATCTAGAGAAAAAGTGCATGTTTATCAATATTTATCTAGGGGTGTACAGGCCTACTGCTGGTAGCTCTTAAATTGTATTCACAGTTTTCACACCTCGCTAACAAAAGCTGCCTGGCGACCATTGTCAATAACGTGAATTAACAGGTATTATTTACGACCTCTGGAATCCTCTGGATGCATATGAATGGACGTGTGACCCAGATTATGGGTTCATGAACTAATTACATTATAGCGGTGACGTATGCAAGTAAATGTACATAACAACACTAGATTACCTACATTATGCAAGTAAATAGAATAACATCGATATGCATAATGTTGTGTGTTAATATATAAGCCTACTGTACATAAGTTATTAAAGAGGTTATTTCAATCCACCCAGCAGCCATTTTATACAAAATCATTCATGTATTCCTTCCATCAACTTCATTCTGGTTTAAATTTTGTAAATAATGTGAGGTCCACAAATGTTTGTGTGATATTGTCTGTTTTTAGGACACTTATTGACCTTTGTGTGTGTGAATGAAGGCCTACGTTTTAACTATTTTGATGTTCAGAATACTATTGTTAATTATATTGCCAACTTGGGCTATTTAATTTGAACATACTGTATATTCCACAATAACAGTAGCCAGCCTATACTATTTTCAGATGTGTTATACATTAGGCTACAAACATAAATGTTTATGTGTTTAGTTTATTCTATAACATACCACTTAATATGTGGTGCCTTGGGAGAAACAATGTATTAGTTAATAGCCTAATGTTTAGCCTATCATAAAAGCCAGAGAGTCATTATATCACGTCATTATATCACAGCCTCATCCTGATCAACAGTAATGGGTATGCTAATGGTCCAGTCAGTGCTCCCAGACCCCCAACAAGACAAAGGCTTCTCTCTGGTATGAAGTATGCCAACGGTCGGATACAGGACAGGTGGACAATAGGGACATATGTGCACCGCAATGGGCTATTTTACATGTTAAATGAAATGTTTGAATATTGGTCTTAATGTAAAGCAATACTACTACTAGTAATAATACATTATTTATATAGTGCTTTTTAAGAACAAAGTCACAGTTGGTGCTTGACAGAAGAATATAGACCTAAAGTAGGCCTATTACATGATGTGAACATGCACAATACATGTATATCATTATCAAACTTCATTTTATCCTTCAACTTCTTGTTTATACCCCCAAATGACTGGGAAGAGAAAAACAGCGGCTGGTAATTTAGCCTAAATATACATTTGTTTTAAGATGATCTGAATAATGTCCCCCCCTAATAAGTTAGGCATAAGTCTAGTTGAATGCCTGACAGCGAGTCCCGGGTTGATTCCTGGGCTGGCCGGACAAGTTGCTGCATGTCACTCCCCTACTCTCTCTCCATGTTTCCCATTTCTCTCCACTGAAACAATCAAATATTGTTGGACTTAAAGCTTATAGCCTATATTATGTGTGTGATGTAAATAATAAGTAATGTAATATGTCATTTTATTTATTTAGGTATTGTGTTTTTTGTCCGTGTAGGTGAGTTTTTGTCTGTGTATTTTCTGTACTGTGTTTCCTTTAATAAAAAATGTAAGTGTTTTTCTTCTGCAACAGATTCAATCTCAGGCTCCGTGTTCAACCTGCTCGAAGGCAACTCTTGTGAACTCTGTCTATAAGGTTCACTTCATTGACCGCAGTGGCTAGGTCTTCAACGTGGACCTGACTCAGTCCATTTCCTGAGTGGCGTTACTCTTTCATGCACAAATCTTCACACAAAGACCATTGATTAGAACCAAGAAACCTGCCATTAGCTATCCCTCGCACACACTGCTTTCCTTACATTGCATATCATGTAATTCATTGGCCCTAATTGCTGGAGCTAAGTGAATATCAAGAGAAAGGACAAGGGATCAATATTTGAGTGGTAAAAACGGCTTGACCTAGATGAGACTGGCCCTGACTTCTACTGGCTTACTGGCCTGAGGACAGCCTTCACACGTTTCCAAAGTGAGAACACTGACGTTCCAAATGCCCATTACAACTTAATACAGGGGTCTTCAACAAGGGGTCCGGGACCCCTAGGGGGTCCTCAGAGTTAGTACAAGGGGTCCTCCAAATGTTTGTGTGATAGAAACTTTTTTTCTCCTTTTTGAAGCGGTGACTAGCCGCTTCCAATGTATGCTCATGTCTGTCCCATGCCTTGTCCTCACTCACTCACTCACCAGTATGAACAGGATCTACGCATGCGCGCGCGCGAGAGAGAGCCGAGAGAGCCAGACAGAGCAAGCGATGCTGATTTCTAAACCGAAAGTGAAACTTACAAACCGCACGGTGAAAACAGAGAGAGAGAGAGAGAGAGAGAGAGCACGTTGCGGTAAAAAAAAAAGAAAAAAAACACACACACACACACACACACACACACACACACACACACACACACACACACACACACACACACACCAGTAAAAAAAAAACATAGATCTGGAACTGCTCTAATTCACCGCTTCAGTTCGAACCGAGGTTTGATTTTTTATATTAACTCATTGAATGCCATTTCAAGATGGCCCCCAAGTACCAGACTGCCACTATCCTAGATTTCTAGTGCACGGATCAATTTTTAGTGCACGGATCGTGCACGCCCATGCACCATATATGCATCATATGTGTAGTACTTTTTAACAGCTTTCAAACAAAAAAATCCGCTTGGAAATCCGTTCAGGCATTCATGAGTTACAAGCCTTCAAAGTCAGACAAAACAGCCATTTTTGACATTTTGAAAGATGTGTTTGTTTGTTATGGGGCTACACATGCAATTTCACAATTGCGATCATGCCTAATACATTTGAGGCATTTTTAGAAATTTTTTTATAAAAAAAAAATTTGAAAAAAAAAAAATGGCTTCCAACTCGGGAAACTCGGGCTCTGGCAGCCTGGGACTACTGTAATAACTCGGGAAACTCGGGCCTTGGCAGTCAATGAGTTAACCACTCTTGAACCCTAACGTCCTTATTCTGAGAACTTTAGCCAAAAATAGCTAATTTTTGGCTAAGAGGTTTGGTATAGAGGGGAAAAAGAGCAGTCTAAGTACATAGTGAAATGTCAACTTATTATATAGTACTGTATTGACAGTTCAAGTGGTTAAATATCAGAAAACACAAATTGAAATGAATCCAAAATACACTGATGATTGAGCTGTCAAACGATGAAACGCTATGGAATCTATGAAAAGGTTGTGGGGGTCCCTGCTTCATCTCTCTCTCAACCAAGGGGTCCTTGGCCTGAAAACAATGAAAACCCCTGACTTAATACATCTATTGTTTAAAAAAAAACGATACAACAAGAAAAAGTACATCAATAGCTTGCTTGGAAATACTGTCAAATGGTTCACAGGCTTACCAGCGTGGTAAGATGTGCCATTTCAAAACTTCAAACGTCCTGCCAATAGATTTCTAGTGGATTAGGAGAACATTGAGCTTGTAGATCAGTTATTCTTGCTATTACTCATCCAGTGCCAGGAATCTCCACTAGAGGGCGCCCAATGGCCAGAGAATCGACCATAGACATACGCTGTATATGCACAAGCCGTGCACACTTTCCTTTGTGTCATGAACAGGAAGAGGATGAAGTTAGCTTGAAGTTAGCTATTGGCTACCAAGCATTTTAGAAGCCCTATTTTCGGCGATTTAGCCGTGATTAAACCTTGCACACCTCATGGATATGCATGGAACAGAGAAAATGAGCTCTAAAGATCCTGGATTGCATTGGAGTGAACGGCAAATATCGGCGGCGCAACGCTCTCGCGGGCCGATGTAAACAGATCGCGGCCGGCGGCCGGCTCGAAAATGTAGCCCGGTGCTTCGGTAAGGCCTCTGGATGTTTTTTTTTTTTTTATAAAAAGCCGGACTAGTTCGGGATCGGCACCCCGAACCCCGAAAAGGCCAAAATAAAGCCGAACTAGTTCGGGATAGGCACAGTAAGAGTCAAGACCATCTCTGACCTGAAGTTTAAATCTACCTATGAAGGTGGATTCTACTTTTCATTGGGAATGGATTGGTTTTTGCGGGTTTCTGCAAAAATATGCTCCATCCATAAAAATAAGGGAAAGAAACCTGTGGGGAAAAAATGCATTTTCTGGAAAAGAGCAGTCGAGCCTGAAGACTTGAAACGGTCGCACTTGCAGATTCAGTTGTGTTCCCATACCCTCTCAGCCGTTTAAATCCCATTACCCAGAGGGACTGTGCTGGAATTGGCTAGTTACTGTAGTTGTCAAACAACTGAGCAACAGTTGACTGAGGGGTTAAATCCTGCCTAATTAAACTGTTTGAGTGTTTTGTTTTGTTTGTTTTATTTGAGGGAATGGGACATCCACCACTTAATTCTTGCATCCAATGTTTGATTGAAAGTCATGAGCTAGGTATGTGTGCCTCAATATAATTTGAGCAATATTTGACCTGTTTTTATAGTTTTACAGTAAGCTAATTGTCTTTTTTCCATTTGATTTAATTAATAAAAGGTATTAAACAGGTCTTAATAGTTCTTTAAAGCTATACTGTAACTTTTTCAATTAAACAAATCTTAAATTTGATCTAACTATTAAATCGCTAAAGTTTAAGAACATCCACTCCACACAATTTCAGGCAGATGTGACTTATAAGGATTGGAATGTGACCTGAGGGCAGCATTCAATTTCATTGGTCCTCGCGCCTGGCCAATCAGTAACAGTTGGAGGCGGGGCGGGAGGCGGGTTCAATGCAATTTTGAATTGTTCAGCGGCAGCCATCTTTGTATCACAGTCAGTCAGTCAGTTAGTCTGCTCCTGCTGCCTTCAGTGAAAGCCTGCTACTGCTTCAGTGCAAGCCTACTACTACACTAAACTATTAAAATCTTCACTACTCGCTACACTGCCTAAGCATATTGCTTCATCTGCAAGGTAAGACTTTTAAATATGAATTTGTTAATGTTTGCTTGAACTACATTTAGAAACTTTCATTAAGCTAAGGTTTGCTAGCTGACTAACTTAGCAAGGTGTTGATTTCATTTAGCTAATGTTAGCCACTGTAGATTAGCCTTGTTACCATAGTCTGCCATGTTGAAACTAGCTGTTCAAACTCTGCCTTGAAATGCAATGTTTTTCATTTTCAAATGTAGCAACCTAGCAGGTTGCTAATGTTAACATTTTCAAACATAGCTAGCAAGCTACTGTTGTTAGCTAATGTAGCTTGGCCTTGTTACATAGCTACTCTGTTGAAATTAGCTGTTCAAACTGCCTTGAATTGCAATGTTATTTAAATCATTTTGTTGTGTTGAGGCGCCTCAGTGAAGCTGCAGAGTTCATGTGCAACCTCTTCCAGAGAGAGATAGAGACACTAGAAACTAGTGTTTCTATCTCATTGCCCTCAGAGCAGCATTTTAACATTGGTCTATACATATCATTTAAGCTGCCCTCAGACCAGCATTGAATAACTGCCCTCAGAGCAACATTTTAACATTGGTCTATGCATGTCATTTAGGCTGCCCCCAGAGCAGCATCTTAACATTGGTCTATGCATATCGTTTAAGCTGCCCTCAGAGCAGCATTGACAAAGTGCCCTCAGAGCAGCATTTTAACATTGCTCTTTGCATATTATGTAAGCTGCCCTCAGAGCAGCATTGACCAACTGCCTTCAGAGCAGCATTTTAACATTGGTCTATGCATATCATTTAGGCTGCCCTCAGAGCAGCATTGACAAAGTGCCCCCAGAGCAGCATTGCTCTTTGAATATCATTTAAGCTGCCCTCAGAGCAGCATTTTAACATTGGTCTATGCATATCGTTTAGGCTGCCCTCAGAGCAGCATTGACAAAGTGCCCCCAGAGCAGCATTTTAACATTGCTCTTTGCACATTATGTATGCTGCCCTCGGAGCAGCATTGACCAACTGCCCTCAGAACAGCATTTCATCAATGCTATTTGCATTTCATTTAAGCTGCCCTCAGAGCAGCATTGACTATCTGCCCTCAGAGCAGCATTTTAACATTGCTATTTGCATATCATTTAGGCTGCCCTCAGAGCAGCATTGACAAATTGCCCCCAGAGCAGCATTGGTCTATGCATATCGTTTAAGCTGCCCTCAGAGCAGCATTGACAAAGTGCCCTCAGAGCAGCATTTTAACATTGCTCTTTGCATATCATTTAAGCTGCCCTCAGAGCAGCATTGACTAACTGCCCTCAGAGCAGCATTTTAACATTGCTCTTTGCATATCATTTAAGCTGCCCTCAGAGCAGCATTGACTAACTGCCCTCAGAGCAGCATCTTAACATTGGTCTATGCATATCATTTAAGCTGCCCTCAGAGCAGCATCTTAACATTGGTCTATGCATATCATTTAAGCTGACCTCAGAGCAGCATTTTAACATTGCTCCTTGCATATCATTTAAGCTGCCCTCAGAGCAGCATTTTAACATTGCTCCTTGCATATCATTTAAGCTGCCCTCAGAGCAGCATTTTAACATTGCTCCTTGCATATCATTTAAGCTGCCCTCAGAGCAGCATTGACAAAGTTCCCTCAGAGCAGCAATTTAACATAGGTCTGTAACTTTGACAGTGTACAAATGGAACCAAATGGACCTGTTAGGGTCCATTTGGTTCCATTATTAAATTGGAACCAAATGGTTCCAAATGGTTCCTGAGGTCAGGTTGCAGCGGTTAACAGCAGCAGGCTGTTGCCGTTCTGGTGTGAACAGTTCTTTGCACCTTTGTTTTTGTAAAAATGTTTTCTGTGAACTTAATTCCACTCTCATACATTCATATAGGTTGACGGAGGAGGGGGTTCAAGCATCAGTCTTCTGAGGACCTTAATCACGGGCCAATAATGGGCCAAGTCCCATTGTACTGTTTATGGTGCCTGACGAGGTTTAGGGTCCAGCTCCCATATCCTGAGGTCCCCCTACAACTGCATCCTGACGGGTGGAATCATCGTGTGGTACTGGTACAGGAGCTAGTACTGCTCTTCAGTGCGGTCAGCTTAGCGAGCAGTTGGAGGTTAGCTTCCTTCCCTCCAGTCACTATGTGGCCATTTGTCTGTGACTTATGTTTGGCCAGATTAATTAAACCTCGTTGTCTCTCCAGCCTTACAGGACACCTGTTGATTAAAGGTTGAAAATACTTCATAATTCCATTGTAATGTAAATAAATAGTGTTTGCCCTGTACATGTATGAATAATAAAAGAGAATGTTACCATGAAGCAGCAAAGAATGTTTAACATGGGAGAGAAAGACAATGTTACCAGATGCAATAAGACCAGTATCTCTCTCTCCCTGTGTCTTTCTGTCTATTTGTACACTGTCAAAGTTACAGACGTGTAAGGGTCGATTTAGACCCCCATAAAGGAACATAGAGAGTCCCTGAAATACACTTTGAGAACCACTGATATAGATAAATTTAAGCAGCTTAGTTGTTTTAACCTTGAACCTTGGAAGAGGAAAGAAGACAGTTTGACAATGACAATGTTGTGATATGAGACTATTGTCCGTACTGTAACAAAATGGAATGTTTGAGAACAACTGCTCCAGTGAAGTGAGGTTTGAGTGTTAATAGATGTTTTAAAACTATAATTGATTTAAAATTGTAATTCTGGTATGACAGTTGATTCTGATGAATTTCTGTGAACACTGTAAATGACCACAATGTTTACAATAAAACATTGATTTCTATCATTTGCATGCTTTATTGGGTAATTGGGTAAACAGTAAACACTATAACTTTAATATAACTGACTCCTCCTCACACGCATGAGAAACATTGCTACACAAAGCACAAAAAGAGTACTGTAACCCTAACCCATGTACTGTAAACCTTTATTATACCGATAATTATTGATAATGGCTTCATATTTATACTATTTTGCTAGGATACTGAGGTTTTAACTATAACATACTGGTCATGCTACTGATTTATCTCTGTTATTATCTTCCACGATAATAGGTATTACAACAATGAGTATATGAGATACTTCAATGGTTTCCTGTGTAAATAAGCCAAGTGCTTTTCTATGATCTCCTTTTAGTTGACATTGTACCAGTGAACTGTACCTTCATGAAACTGTACCTTTTCCTATGCAAACCTCTAATAATCAGTCCAATAGGACCCCCATAACTCTGAGGAAGATATTATATTATGGTTTGTCTGTCATTCTGTCTGTCTGTAACACTTCATGTTCCATATACTGTATGGGCAATAATAACGTCAATGACAGTCCAACAATATTGGACACTGTCACGGTCCTCAATGCTGTCCTAGTTTAAAACTTTATAAGGACATTAAAGCATTGATCAACCCAATTATGGAAGAGGGATTAAAACTGGGTAGGGTTTAAGGGGTTGGCCAGTTTTGTTCAATGTACAGTCGATGTTTGCTTTATTGACATGAGAAAACATACATTTACATTGCCAAAACTGTTGACAATGGGGAACATACTGTATACAGTTGGAGGGGGTACAGCAGTGTGTAAACAGAGCTATGTCGCATTGTGTCCTTTAAAGGTAGCAGCTCTATTTCATATTGTGCAGCAGGTCTAGATGATAATCCATGGTTTGTAGTCCTTAGGGTGGTTGTGTTCCAGTCTCTAGCCTTCTTTTATCGTCATTGCTAACATGATGTTCGTCTTCAAACTGGTTTAGCCTCCATCATTCTATATACTCATACTGTCAGTCAGACAGCTAACAGTCTGACTTTCTAAAGTGTTTAGAAACAAAAAATAACCACATTATCTCTATATAATATGGGCCTGTACAGAAGCATAGGGATGAAACGGGTCATCCATAGAAAGTCTAAATATTTGGCACGGAGAAGGACAGGTCTTTGCCATGGACACATTTATCCAGGTACGGACATATTGATGACCTCTGGATGAACTCTTTTGGGTTGTTTCACTCCCAGGCCAGCGCATAATCGAGCTTGGTACCCATAAGAACATAACTCACTCATCTGGTCTCAGATAACATACTGTATATCAGTCTTTGGTAGAACGTATTATGACCTTAGGAGACTACAGTCATTGTTGGCTACACTTGCTTTGCATCCCATCTATAAAGCTTCACAAATATACTTACAATGCATTTAATCTATTTATAATGCTGTATAATTTGAGTAACTAAAATCCCAAACATACTCATGATACTTTAAGGTAAAGTATCATAATACCTTACTAGTAAGATGCCCTAAGGGCGAGGGCGCGTGCAAATGGTCGTGTGCACGCACCCGCCTGGGTGACTGCAGACTGCTGGGCACTGGAGCTTTGGCATAGGATCAACTTTGACCGTCTGACATCATAGAGAGATAGAGATTGACACAATATGGGCATTCCCAGATATGTGGTCTATTTGCAAGTGTCTTGCAGTGTGGCCATATATGAAGCATGAAGTGTGACATACAGACAGACAGACATACGGAACATAATATCTTCCTCAGAGTTATGGGGGTCCTAGTGGACTCATTGTTGTAATACCTATTATAGTGGAAGATAATAACAAAGAGATAAATGAGTATCATGACCAGTATGCTATAGTTAAAACATCAGTATTCTAGCAAAATAGTATGAATATAAAGCCATTATCAATAATTCTCGGTATAATGAAGGTTTACAGTACATTACTTTTTGTGCTTTGTGTAGCAATGTTTCCCGTGTTTGTGAGGAGTCAGTTATATTATAATTATAGTGTTATATAAGCAGATTATAGAGATTACCCAATAAAGCATGCAGAATCATTATTTAATGTTTTCAACACTAACTTTAATACAAATGATAGAAATCATTTTTTATTGTAAACATCATTTACAGTGTCATACCAGAATTCCAATTTTAAATCAATTATAGTTTTAAAACAATTATTAACACTGAAAACCTCACTTACTTCACTGGAGCAGTGGTTCTTAAACATTCCATTTTGTTACAGTACAGATAATGGTCTCATATCACAACATCATTGTCAAGCTGTCTTCTTTCCTCTTCCAAGGTTAAAGGTTAAAAAGCTGCTTAAATAGTCTATATCAGTGGTTCTCAAAGTGTATTTCAGGGACTCTCTAGGTTCCTTAGACAGACAGAGAGAGAGACTCGTCTTATTGCATCTGGTAACATTCTTTCTCTCCCATGTTAAACTTTCATTGCTGCTTCATGGTAACATTCTCTTTTACTATTCATACATGTACAGGGCAAACACTATTTATTTACATTACAATGGAATTATGAAGTATTTTCAACCTTCAATCAACAGGTTTCCTGTAATGCTGGAGAGACATTCATTGTTTCATACTTTATTACTAACAAGGTTTAATTAATCTGGCCAAACATAAGCCACAGACAAAAGGCCACATAGCCACCTAGTCCAGGGCATGTAGTGTTCAATGTTTGTCCATTTGGCTGATGGCAGCCAAGAAGAATGTACTTTTGGAGCGGATGGAAAGGCTAAGGTACCGCTTGCCTGAACAGAAGTCCCCTACAATCCGTTCAGCCTTGGCCATGCATCGCCTCTCATATATTCCTTTGAGGAAAGGAAGCTGATCTCCAACTGCCCGCTGAGCTGACCGCACTGAAGAGCAGTACAGCTCCCGTACCAGTACCACACGATGATTCCACCTGTCAGGAAGGATGCAGTTGTAGGAGGACCTCAGGATATGGGAGCTGGACCCTAAACCTCGTCAGGCACCATAAACAGTACAATGGGACTTGGCCCAAGAATGGTCTTGTATGCTCTCCCTGCAGTCTGCTGTTGGTGTTTAAGGTCCTCAGAAGACTGATGCTTGAACCCCCTCCTCCGTCAACCTATATGAATGTATGAGAGTGGAATTAAGTTCACATGAAACATTTTTACAAAAACAAAAGTGCAAAGAACTGTTCACACCAGAACGGCAACAGCCTGCTGCTGTTAACCGCTGCAACCTGACCTCAGGAACCATTTGGAACCATTTGGTTCCAATGTACAAATGGAACCAAATGGACTCTAACAGGTCCATTTGGTTCCATTTGTACACTGTCAAAGTTACAGACCTATGTTAAATTGCTGCTCTGAGGGAACTTTGTCAATGCTGCTCTGAGGGCAGCTTAAATGATATTCAAAGAGCAATGCTGCTCTGGGGGCACTTTGTCAATGCTGCTCTGAGGGCAGCCTAAATGATAAGCAAATAGCAATGTTATAATGCTGCTCTGAGGGCAGTTAGTCAATGCTGCTCTGAGGGCAGCTTAAATGAGATGCATAGACCAATCTAAAAATGCTGCTCTGAGGGCAGTTAGTCAATGCTGGTCTGAGGGCAGCTTAAATTATATGCAAATAGCATTGCTGAAATGCTGCTCTGAGGGCAGTTGGTCAATGCTGCTTCGAGGGCAGCATACATAATATGCAAAGAGCAATGTTAAAATGCTGCTCTAGGGGCACTTTGTCAATGCTGCTCTGAGGGCAGCCTAAATGATTTGCATAGACCAATGTTAAAATGCTGCTCTGAGGGCAGCCTAAATGATATGCATAGACCAATGTTAAAATGCTGCTCTGAGGGCACTTTGTCAATGCTACTCTGAGGGCAGTTTACATAATATGCAAAGAGCAATGTTAAAATGCTGCTCTGAGGGCACTTTGTGAATGCTGCTCTGAGGGCAGCATAAACGATATGCATAGACCAATGTTAAGATGCTGCTCTGAGGGCAGCTTATGTGATATACAAAGAGCAAGAGTTATCTGCTCTGGGGTCACTTTGTCAATGCTGCTCTGAGGGCAGCCTAAATGATATGCATAGACAAATGTTAAAATGCTGCTCTGAGGGCACTTTGTCAATGCTGCTCTGAGGGCAGCTTAAACGATATGCAAAGAGCAATGTTGCTCTGGGGGCTCTTTGTCAATGCTGCTCTGAGGGCAGCCTAAATGATATGTATAGACCAATGTTAAAATGCTGCTCTGAGGGCAGTTGGTCAATGCTGCTCTGAGGGCAGCTTACATAATATGCAAAGAGCAATGTTAAAATGCTGCTCTGAGGGCACTTTGTCAATGCTGCTCTGAGGGCAGCTTAAACGATATGCATAGACCAATGTTAAGATGCTGCTCTGAGGGCAGCTTAAATGATATGCAAAGAGTAATGCTGCTCTGGGGGCACTTTGTCAATGCTGCTCTGGGGGCAGCCTAAATGACATGCATAGACCAATGTTAAAATGTTGCTCTGAGGGCAGTTAGTCAATGCTGGTCTGAGGGCAGCCTAAATGATATGCATAGACCAATGTTAAAATTCTGCCCTCGAGGGCAATGAGATAGAGACACTAGTTTCTAGTGTCTCTATCTCTCCCTGGAAGAGGTTGCACATGAACTCTGCAGCCGCACTGAGGCGCCTCAACACAACAAAATGATTTAAATAACATTGCAATTCAAGGCAGTTTGAACAGCTAATTTCAACAGAGTAGCTATGTAACAAGGCCAAGCTGCATTAGCTAACAACAGTAGCTTGCTAGCTATGTTTGAAAATGTTAACATTAGCAACCAGCTAGGTTGCTACATTTGAAAATGATTTAATTACATTACAATTCAAGGCAGAGTTGGAACAGCTAGTTTCAACATAGCAGACTATCTATGGTAACAAGGCTAAGCTACAGTGGCTAACATTAGCTAAATGAAATCAACACCTTGCTAAGTTAGTCAGCTAGCAAACCTTAGCTTAATGAAAGTTTCTAAATGTAGTGCTAGCAAACATCAACAAATTCATATTTAAAAGTCTTACCTTGCAGATGAAGCAATATGCTTAGGCAGTGTAGCGAGTAGTGAAGATTTTAATAGTTTAGTGTAGTAGTAGGCTTGCACTGAAGCAGTAGCAGGCTTTCACTGAAGGCAGCAGGAGCAGACTAACTGACTGACTGACTGTGATACAAAGATGGCTGCCGCTGAACAATTCAAAATTGCATTGAACCCGCCTCCCGCCCCGCCTCCAACTGTTACTGATTGGCCAGGCGCGAGGACCAATGAAATTGAATGCGGCCCTCAGGTCACATTCCAATCCTTATAAGTCATATCTGCCAATTGCAGCCCCGAAAGGCTTCTCAAAATATATTTTCTATGAGCCGGGCCGGGGTCCGGATTTCGCGGCAAAATTACATCATCTGCATCCTTCCATATACGTTGTCTCCTGGATCATACACTACCGGCCAATCACAGCGCGGATCATACACTACCGGCGCGTCTTGCCGTCTTCTCAGGAAGTAGCTTGCCTCAACATAACAACAGCATTTACTCTGGTGTAGGATACGACAGCTCCCGAACGCCTGGTCGTAGAGGGACACGAGACCCCTCTACGAATGCGTCTCGGCCAAGCGCAGGCGGACACGGGTGGTCCGCGGCCCCGTCCCGGTGGTCCGCGGCGGCCCCGAGTGAAAACGCCCGAAAAAAGCAGACGCGACCGTGGTTTTCTGTAAAATACCAGCAATACCGCTACTCGCACACGCACAGTGGTTCTCAAACCTTTCATTTCAAGGACCCCCCCATAACTCTGAGAATGTACACTCTCAGAGTTACACACCTTTTAAGGGGTCATTTGGAACCCCCAAGGAACCATGAGGTATACCTGTACCACACTTTGAGACCCACTGGTGTAGCAGGGTGTTTCCAGTGAGCCAACATGCACAATATTAGATTATCAGCACCCTGACTCTGTTTGACCAGAATGGAACAGAGCCTTCATTAGTATTGGTAACACCTGTGAAGAAAGTGAGAAACGAGTAAGAGACTTCTCTCAAAAATGGCTGCTGTGAATATAGCCTATTGATGACCGCATAATGCATAGGCTCAAGTTAATGTAACATCTACTGCTGCAAATCCTTGACACAATATTAAAGAATAACACAAGATGTTTAACTAAATTAATAAAATAAAAACATGCTTACAAAACAATTTGTCTTTGTAGTTTATCGTTTGTATAATGAGTACTCATTTTCACAGTGACAAACTACATTATCAAATCACTTATCCCTGGAACAGACTGAATGTCTTGCAATCATTTTGGTGCCCATGTTAATCAGTCTAGTGTGGAGCCTACTTTTCTTGGTAACCCAATGGTCTCTCCTCTAGTAAGCCAAACTTTTTGCCTGTTATTAAATGTAATGGGCAGATTACCATGAAATAGCCTTTCTAAATCGACACATACTGAGCTTGTAGATCAGCTATTTGAAATAATTAAAAAAAATAAGTTTGGGGATAAGGGGTAAAGGTATTTACCCCTTATGAGCCTAATTTTAACATCTGAATTTATTCTGTTGGTTGAAATAATAATAATGAATGATAATGAAATGTGGGCTGATGTTCAGAAATGTGTTTTGTTATTAACCTGATGTCACAACGTGGTGAATAATAACTATAGGCCTACTTATACTAGGATATAAGTAGGTCTCTACTAGAATACTAGTTTATAAACTATAAACTGCAAAATCAATATCATGCAAGTTTAATGCATTTTAATGCAAAACCTATTCGCTAAGTGTTTCCATACCCCATTTGCACATTTCCTTTTTTTTCTTCAAATTTTCAAGTGTTTCATGTTTAATGCGCAAAAGCCAAAATGTGGAAAAAATGGCTTAATGGAAACACCACTACTGAAACATCACAAAGAATTACACTGGCACGCTGGTTGAATAATGGATTGTGTGTAACAAAGCAGGATATCAACCTGACACTTGACGTCATTAAATATGCATGCAACATGTAAAGCATGTGAAATGGCATGTTGAACTTCGCATCTAACATCTCATCATGTCCAGTGAAGATGCTCAAACATACCTAATCAACAGTTATACCAACTCTACCGTAAAACCACCTCCATTGCCATGCCATGTAGCCATAGTCAACATGGCCTATAGGAATCCAAGCCTCGTTTATGCTCACAACCCGTTGCGATGCCCACTTCCTTTCATCAAAGACCATTTATCATGACATTTATAGACATGTGTGGATTATGTGCGTAACCCTCAGCTTGTCCGCCTACGCTGCAAAGAGTACTGTAGTTGCATAGGAAAGTGAGAGAAAAAAACATCCTCCAGATATTGTCACTCAATCGGGAGGCATCCTGGCTGCTTCTTTAGCAGTCAATTCAAAGTTGCTTCATCACAGAACAGTGCAGTGACAGAAGAGCGATTTGTGGTACGGAAACAATCAGAGATGGACAATCAGAGCTGAAATGGGAGTCTAGATAAAACATGGTCAGTTCCTGGAAGTCTGGCCTTGATTCCCTCTGGGGAAAGTCTGAGAGCAAGGCCAGTCTGGCCAGGCTAATGGCATTTACAGCAAACACACCAGTTAGCACTAGCCCACACTAACCCACTCACTATCACACTATCACACAAATGTGGCTTAAAAAATCCATACAGTCACTAATTGAATTATTGGGACAGTGCATTAAAATAGCTTCTTTTTGCAGAAAACTCTGCAAGGAGTTTGCACTTCACTCCGTTTCATTCTACCCATTCAAAATGTCATCTGGCATACGAACAGCATTGACTGCTTCACTGTTCAATAAATGAATTCCAAAATCTTGCATTTGCTCATCTTATTGAATTAAAAGGTTACCGATCTGAAGAACAATACTGTCACCTTGAGAAAGGTATTGTTTTAACAATGAAAACAAATGAAAATCTACTCTTAAATTACTTTAAGAAATATACAGCCTCTCTCTCTCTCTCTCTCTCTCTCTCTCTCTCTCTCTCTCTCTCTCTCTCATGAATGACATTGGATAATGAGGGATAACAGAATTCTCTCATTCTCTCCCATGCAATTATGCAAAACTGCTGCATCCCAGTAATTGTGCTCAAATTGTCAGCTGTGCAAAATAAGTAATGTTCGTAATTAGCTTTTTTTTTTTTTTTTTTATCATCAATTACACCGTGCCTATTTGAATAACAGTAACCGTACAGTATAGACGAACCTCTAGATGAAAACTGGATCTGAGCATCTGATGACAGCTTTCTGAAGTCGTGGAATTGTAGAGAATAATTGAACTTCTGCCAGTTCCGCAGAGAGCTTTAAATCCAGCATTAAGTGCAGCTGCCATCAATGAATAACCCACTGCTTTTCTTTGGGCAAAACTATAGCCATTCCAGTAACTGCACTCAGACTGTCAGCTATGCAATGGGAGTAATGTTCTTAACCCATTTAGACTTAAGGCGCCCTCAAAAAATGGCCTTCTAAAACCTAAGGCATTGTTGTAAACAACCTGCTAAAACCTGAGGGTTTTGAGACTTGAGATTGCCCTGTGTTCACTAAAATGTACTTATAGTCTCCGCCAGGCCAAAAAGCGTGGCCGAGACTAGCTCTGGTCCATAGCGTTAGAAGGAGCTCTCCTTAACGCTATGTCAGCAATGATCAGGTGCGCCCGCATGAAACGCTGCGCACCTCTATTCTGTTGTAAAAATGAAGAATACAGTTTCGCTACTCAAAACAAAGACGGCTTTTGGGAGTTGAAAGCCTACTTTCCTTAGTGGGAACACTATGAGCCCCCCACCTCACGTCTAAAATATACTTTTTGACCAGAAAAGAAAATATTTCACCAGAAATGTTGGCTACTCCACAGTGCCCCTACAGATCTTGTCAATGGAAATGTCCATTGATTTTCACCTTCCGGTGAAATATTTTATTTTCTAGCCAAAAAGTGTATTTTAGATGTGAGGTGTGTAGTGTATTTGTATTTAATATTTTTTACAACAGACGAGAGGTGCGCAGCATTTCCTGTGGGCACACTGGATCATTACTGACATAAACAAATCTTTTGACCGTACTCCTACAGATTTTGTCCAAACACACGCAAATCGGTACACAGTATCTCTATAACCATTAAATGACATGGGTCAGATATTTCATATAATTCTACAAGTTATGAACCGGTTTTTACATACCGCTGTGCATGCATGCTCACAGACATAGAGAGCTGGGTCCTAAACTATGGGTAGGCCAAATATCCCAGCCCTACTTAATTGTGAATCAATTAGACATCCCTAATATCCTACTACTAACTGACACCGAGACCCATGGGGGTCCCGAGTCAGCATGTCTGGGGTCTCACAGCACATGGTTGGTTCTACAGACTCCAACTTTCACACATGTACGTTGCTCCTAATTGCTGCTTCACTGTTAATGTTCATACTACACACTGACATACTGTGATTCTGGATATCATGTCATTTTAGTACTATGTCCTTTCTTATTTGCGTATATAGTATATGTTGCAACAAACACTGTCCTATATTACAACATGACAATAAACCATGACATCTAACAACAAATGCTATCTCATTTCCAACAACAACTGCTCATATGCATTTATACCCAATTGTCCACATGCATCATTCATACTCATTGCTCATACCCACACCTTCCTTACTCACTACATGTACACAACTATGCCGTACAATGTAACTGTGATCTAGATATTCGGGCCGCTTTTCTAGTATATTTAATTACACCTCCCCAACATGTATTTCAGCTCTAAAGACAAATATTCACATGTTGTCTTATAAAGAGACATGATGCAAATTAATTGGATTCTTGGGGATAAAACTTGTGAAATGTGAATAACCAGGTCCCACAAAGACAAATGAACTCGGAGAACTATATAACTCACCAACGTTTGATTTAGAACCATCCCAATTCAAACGTACAATAGATGAAACCCTGAAAGCAGTGTCTGAGCATCTGATGGGTTTCTGAAGTTGTGGAAATTAATGCATACAGCATTAAAACCAGCATTAAGTGCAGCTGCCATCAATGCATAGCCCAAAAATGTGGCTTTAGCTCACAGACACTAATTCTCCTTTAAATGTAAAAGTGATGATGATTTAAATAAGTACACTTTTACACCTATAAGACATTTTCCCATTTTACATAATGACTCTGAAAACTTTTACTTTCTTTTTTTCTCCATTATATCGGGGGCCATGCGCGCGCGCATATGTCTGTGTGTGTGTGTGTGTGTGTGTGTGTGTGTGTGTGTGTGTGTGTGTGTGTGTGTGTGTGTGTGTGTGTGTGTGTGTGTGTGTGTGTGGTGTGTGTGTGTGTGGGGGGGGGGGGGCTAAAAGCCCTCTCTTTAGAGATCCATTCCACATAATGGCATCATGAATGGGGAAATTACCTGCCAGAGGGCTGTAAAGGCTTCAGGTCTGAGTGGCGGTATAACAATCCCAATACTATACTTAACTTTTTCCATTACATTTTAAATGGAAGTTAACAATTCAAAGATATTGCCAGTGTTAACAAGTAAAAAAAAAAGTTATTGGAAGTTGAAAATAAAATAAATAAAATACATCATGTTCTCAACACTCAACTGCTTCTGCACACAAAAGCTCTGTTCTTCAATGGTGGAGAATGGGGCGTGATATATACAGTATATATATATATATATTTTTTTTTTTTTATGGGATATTTGTTAACTCAGCAAAAACTATGAAATCAACATTTACAACTTGTATTGAATCCTTACCACAACCATGAAAAGTCAATATTTACCATTGGTTCAGCTAGGCTTGTGCCAATAACCCAAGTGGCACAATGTTTGAGCACAGCAACAGTTGAGATGTTGAAATGTTGTGGGCATCAATAAACGTTCTGTGCAAGTGCTCCAAAGTGCTCCCCAAAAAATGCTTTCTGTGGACTCTGCCCAGTGCCCCTTATATACCATCCAGGCTGACTGAAACCAAGGGTCCGAGATATGTACTGCTCGACCATGGATTTAGAACAAACCCTGGCATATGCGGACATTGCGAAGGATCGTAGATAAAGTGAACAGACCCCCGCGGTTTTGATTGGTTGATTGATTGATTGAAGAATGTATTAGAAGTTTGCATAGGAAAAGGAACCGTTTCATGACAGTACAGTCCCTCAGTCTTCTGAGCTTGCTGCATGGCCATCGCTGTTCTGGAGGGTGAAACTTCGGTTTGACAGCATCTCTATATGTTGTTCACCATGCGTCAGATGGTGTATGCGGCTGTCAGGTCCAGCAACACTACTCCGGCTTCCTCGTTGTCCTGGAAGCTGTCTTCGATGTATTGTGTAAGTAGTGTAACCTGATCCACCGTTGACCTGCCATGACGGAAACCGGCTTGTTCCTGCAGTAGCAGCGGGCCCACCACCGGGTCGATTAGGCTGTGGATCATCCTCTCCAGAATACTGAAAGTGACGCAGAGCAGCGAGATGGGCCTACCCTGTAGGCCCTACACTATAGGCCTCGGGGTCTTCCGCAGGTGTGTTCTCCAATACTTCAGCAGTACTATGTACAGTACTATGCCATAACTATTAGCCAGCATCTGCACTGAAACTTCTTAAGCAAATGGACTTCTGAATTCACACGACCTCCATGTGGCACTCCATGAAATGCCATCTAAAGATTCTTACTCATGCTAAATGTAGCCCAAAGTAGTGTTATTCAATCAGCGGTTTGGAACACAGGAGTGTGTCAGAAGTGTAAAAAGTCTTCTATTAAACTTCCTGTCAATGCTACACAGACATAATAATTGGCAGCCTCATTGGCAGCCCATTTGTCACCCTTTATTCTCACCCTAACAGCAATTATTTTTAATATCTTCCATTCTCGCCCAGATGTCTGGAGTGAACAGTGGCACTACCCGCACGTGCACGCACGCACGCACGCACGCACGCACGCACGCACGCACGCACGCACGCACGCACGCGCGTGCACACACACACACACACACACACACACACACACACACACACACACACACACACACACACACACACACACACACACACACACACACACACACACACACACACACACACACACACACACACACACACACACACACACACACACACACACACACACACACACACACACACACACACACACAATGAATATACTCAAGCCCTGATTAATAAACATGCATAGATTTCATAAGTAAATAAAAAAATACATTTCATGGCTTATGCTTATTGACTTCTTATGTGTATAATGTAAGACCTTTTAAAACAACATGTATGGGCTTCTCCATGTCTCATAACCCACACGCCATGATCTACCTAGTCATTTTTATTCTGCCAAAGCAACTTTAAACATCAAATAAAACAATGATTTTAAGGAATAATTTAATTGATTTTTTTTTCAATACATAAGAAATATGTAAATAATAAAGCTGTTTATTTCACAAAATGTACACAAATTATTAAAGATGGGGTGCCATAATTCTTCCCCAACTACAACATGATCATCAGGTATTATGATTATACTTGGAGGTGTATACTTTTTTCAAAAAAGTGTACAGAAAGTGTATTTATTATGTTATTAAATTATGTTATGTGGCACACCCACCTGTTCATTAAGTATGCCTGGTTGTCAGGCCACACCCACAGTGTTGTTGGTATGGTAAAAAGGGGAGGGGATGATATTATGATGTCATAATATCGGCATATTTAATTTGGGCCTTTTGACTCAGAGGCTTTCAGCTTTCAGGAAGTAACTAGAAATACACAGGGAAGACATACAGTATTTTCATATCATAACCACACCTGTGGGTCTATTAGAGTAATGTTAACTCCATAGACACATAAAACTATGGCACCACCTCTTTAATGCTTGTTATAACTTCATACATGGGGGCACGGTGGCGCAGTGGTTAGCGCTTCGCCTCACAGCTAGAAGGTCTTGGGTTCGATTCCCGCAGGGGGAAGCTGTGGGCGCTGGCGGCGTGTTCCTCCTCCGCGTCATCAGCGCCCACACCCTAGGTGGGGTTGGCGATAGGGCCTTTCTGTGTGGAGTTTGCATGTTCTCCCCGTATCTCCTAGGGTTGATACCCTCACAAAAACATGCACGTAATCCTGGTCTCAATAATGCCTCCCCCTGGCCAGCCGGGGCGCCTGATGGAGGGGAAAGGAACTGGTTGGAATAACGTGTTCCTTCCACGCGCTACGTCCAAACCAGGGAAAATCTCCACTGTCAGGTGCAAAGAAGCAACTTGGACTCCTCATGCATAGAGGGAAGCATGAGGTCGTTGTCTCCCCAGTCGCGGCAGAGGGAGAGCAGAGCCCAGGATTACATAGGCAATTAGCACTGGTTGAAAAAATGGGTTACAAAAATTGTGGGATAAAAATTAAATAGAAAAAATAACTTCATACATGCCCTGGCCTAATCAGAGTCACTGGACTCTTTTGACGATGGGTGGCCAGTGCAGGCAGGGCATCAAGGCCACTGTGGCCTCAGGCAGTGGTGTCACACCAAATTCTGGGCCCTGGGTACAAGCCGGATTCACTGCAGGCCCCTATGAATGTTCTTCATAGGGGGAGGGGGTTTAACCCATTTAGGGAACGCATTATTACGCATTATTTTGTGCCGCGCTGTGAGCTTGTAGTATATCTGCTATTTTGGAAAAATCGTGAAAAGTCTTTGAATATTTCAAATCCTTCTAAGGTTTTTTGAAAAACCTACGTTTCTATGTCAGTGGTGTTCAAACCTTTTCATGTGAAGGACCCCCAAAATGATATGTAATCTCAAAATATGTAGTTCCAGGGACCCCCCCAGAAGCAAACTTTGAGTTATAAATGTTTGCTTAAAAAAGACACAATGCACACATTTTCACAATTTTTCCAAATTAGTGTAAAATAATTAAGGCCCCTCCACCTTGGGCCCTAGTAAATCAGTCCCACTTTTCCCCCCTTGTGACGCCCCTGGCCTCAGGTCATGTCGTTTTTCGAGGGGCAGAAGGCCAAACTGAGGGGCCGTCATGGCCTCTATGAAACTCCAGCCCTGGTTCTGATGTGTGGGAGTGACAATGCACTGGTTTTATTCTCAGCTATGAGTCATCTGCTAAACCAGTCTAATTATACAGACTGCACTGATAGAAAATGACTGACATTGTCAAAGGAGACACGGGCAGCCACTTCCCCTCAGTGTGGGCGGTATCATCATGGGGAGGTAAAGGGTGTATTATATACTTAGTTGCGTGCCAGTGTTGCACATTGAAAATGGAAGATATACAAGCTCACAACAAGCCACAATGTGATGTGTTGTGAGGTGAGCTTGTGGATCTGTTATTTTCAGAGCGCCACAATTAGGGATGGGACGATACGCGATATTATCGTTTATCGGAATAAAAAAAAACACTTTAGATTTAATTGATCGTGATATCGTCCTCCGTCATGCACTGAGATCATTTCACCTTTTATTTGCCGAGCTACATATCTGGTACCACTTAAAACCCTCTATAATTGATAAAAAGTACTTATAATATACGTACTTGATACAGTTTTTTCACTCTAACAAATCTCTTTGCCAAAAGATTGCCGATCTACAAGCTCATACTTGATACAGTTTGTTTTCACTCTCTAACAAATCTCTTTGCCAAAAAAATAGCCGATCTACAAGCTCACAACGTGTCGCGTTGTGTTGCGACGCGTTGCGTTGCGACGCGTTGTGAGCTTGTAGATCGGCTATTTTTTGGCAAATGTTCCACCCCAGGATAATGGATTTTGATTATCGCGATAATATTGTAAATTGCGATTTCTTTTATCAAAATAATCGTGATCTGACATTTTCATATCGTCCCATTCCTAGCCACAATGCTGCGTATCAAAGTACTGTATAAGGGGCCATTAAATAAAAACAAGCAGGTGCAAAGACATGCATGTCAAGCAAAGCACCAACTGTGTCAGCAGCAGCCATAACACAATCTTTGCACAGCTTTGTACCCAGTAGCCCAAAGGCTAACGATGCTCAGCAGAGCCGAGACACATTTGTTTGTTTGATTGACGCTGCGATGCATTAAAAGAAGCTATGCTACCTATTTCTTTGTGTTAATGTTCCTTGTTTGATTATTCAACAAATAACCTGGTACACAAGAACCCCGACACTCTGACTCTGCCATATCCCTGCATATCGCAGATGATGATATATGTACAGAGTTGCATGTGAAAGATATATTAAGTATTGCATCAGGCAGTTGTATTTTGGAAATTATAGGCAATTATACAATATGGAGGTATTCATTCTTCTCCATGATATGATACAAAACAGAGTATTTCAACTGGAACACTGAGTTCTGAGAATACATCCATGCAGGTTACTCATGATGACGGTGCACAAGGAAATGAGGCTGCTGTTGCACTTGTTCCTGGTTCAGTTCCAGTTAATGATAATTAACTTTCTACCAAGAGAATGTATTTTTAGTTACCCAGGAAATGTGTCAAGGCACTGCCTTACAACAGCCGTGGAAGAACTGTGATGATGATTATGATGACAACAATGATGATTATCCCAAACTGGTATTGAGATATTCAAAGCTAACGGTACGGTACCGTACTTGGCATGTTTACGCTGAAATCGTGAACACACATCATGCCTGTTATTGTTGGAAAAAGCACCAGATGAGCAATAATTACATCTGCTCTGCTTCTTGCGTCAAACATTTCCAGAGCCCTCAGATGTATCATAAAGGGGAACCGGCCTGTTTCAGAGGGCCTAGTTAAATCAGCTAAATCAGCATAACAAACAGAATTAATAGTAAAACACAATCAACGCTCGTGTCTTACGGGTGACATGACTGAAAAGCTAGCTGGCTGCCATATGTGTGGCTTCACCAGCCAAGGCAAATAAAGCATCGCAGGCGGGTCCAGATCCGTGTAGGTACTGAGGAATGCTGGTCCAATCAAACAGCTGTCGACTTTATGCCGATGCGCTGTGGGGCGAGTTGGAACAGATGCGGAGGTGACACTATAGCGGCGGATTAGAAACAATAATCCCCCAAGAGAACTTTGGTGAATTCAGCAACAGCTGCTTTGTTATCCCCGCTAGCACTGCCACTGACTGAAATCAGCAGCGATCGATTAATCGATCGATATTTATTTATTATAGTGTCCTGCACCACTTGGTGCAGGAAAATGGATTTTACTGTGTAATGTTTAATTAAAAAATATTTGCAAACTTTGTGTCAACCTGCTAATCAGATCTTGAATTGAAAGCATACTTACTGGTATTCATCAAAACGGACTCACTGAAATGCTATACTGTAGCCTAGGTTTAAAATTAATCTGCTCAGGAGGCACTCATTAAGTATAATAAAGGCATCTCTTTCACACCATTTCTTGTATTGTTATATTCTTCAAAATGTGGGTTTTCATGAATTCATGGCATTGTATGTTAGCTAAGGTTTTCTAAATGTATTCAGAAATACGGAAAAGAGGGTATTGAGAGAGGGTACTGAAGCCAAAAAACAATTGACTAACAGCCTTGTCGCTAGAGGGGCCTAAAACCAGACATGGTCAAATAACGAGATGGCTTACCTGAGGAAGCTGTGGATATGGATATCAAGTTACTAGGTGGTGTGCAGTTTATGATCGATGTCATTTTGAATTACATCATTTTTAACGTCAGTATGCAAAAATGAAGTTGGGGACATACGTGCATATTTGGGTGAATAGTTGGGGGACATAAAGAAAATGCAGTTCCTGTAGTACTTTCACTTCATTAAGGACAGGAGTTACATGCAGTAGTATCTCCATATCTGGGCAAAATGTGGGGGGGACATACAGTACATACGGACACACACACAGGAACTGAACATAATCTACATGCTTATGGCTATACAGGTAATGGAGTCATCAAAATTCCCCTTGTCATAATCTCTACACCACTAAGATACCCAATGTATCTGACGAAATACTTCCAAAACGTCAAGGATGTCCAGAATTACAACACCAGAGGCAGCGCCACAAACCATGTTCAACCCAGAGTCGACTCAAACAAAGGGTCAAATTTGTTCTTCTGCTATACCACTAAAATGTGGAACGCCCTACCGAAGGCCTTAAAGGAGTGTAAATCCCAAACTTCCTTTAAAACCGCTCTGAAAAACCACTTACAGGCGGCTGCCAGTCAAAATTGGTAACAATACCCTCCCCCTGACCCTTCTTTGTAAATATATTTTATTTTTACAGAGTTTCCTTTTAGTTGACCTCGTACCAGCGAACTGTGCTGTCATGAAACTGTACCTTTCCCTATGCAAACTTCTAATAAATACTTCAATCAATCAATCTAGTAGTGCCTTATTATGTGCATTTCCCACAAAAATAAAATCACTATTATAATATTATAAACCACTATTATCATAGCTTCATAGACTTGTTTATTATCAGTGCTGTGTAAAATGAATGTTTGTTTGTTTGTTTGTTTGTTTACACATTATATTTTCTATTGGATGTATGTTAACCTCTCTGCTGTTTTCTCCAAATCTCGCTGTGAGCTTGTAATCTGCAATTCTTTGGAAAATAGGGATGAATAGTGGTTCTAGGATTGGAATGGGTTAATTAAAAATATCACTATCACACAAAGATTTGGCTGTAGTAACTCTTGATGACCCCTAGGGGTCCTGGACTCCCTGTTGAAGACCGCTGCTTATAACCATTGTTGCCCATTGCCAAAATGCAATGCTTCACAAGAACCCTGTACATGTGGTGTACAACAAGACAACATTAAGATGTATTCACACAGAAGAAGGAAGAAGGCATGGCAGACGTCTTCATTGGTGTAAAGTACTGTACCTAAGTACAATTTTGAGGTACCGGTATTTGTACTTTACATGAGTATTTCCAATTTCCAATACTTTGACTTCTACTCCACTACATCTCAGATCAAAATATTGTACCTTTACTCCACTACATTTATTTGAAAACTTTATGTACTAGTTACTTTGCAGATATAAATAATAATATTATAAAACATATAAATCGCTTTATCGTTTTATACCTGAAAATAGCAGATCTACAAGCTCACAACGTGTTGCGATGTGAGCTTGTAGATCTTCTATTTTCAAACATTTTGTACTTTTACTTTTGGTACTTTTATGCCAATAATTTCATACTTTTACTTGTGTACATTTTGAATTCCAGACTTTTACTTGTAACAGAGTATTTCTATATTGCAGTATTGATACTTTTACTTAAGTAAAACAGTACAAAAGCGAGTACCTTTTCCAACACTGGAGGCCTGTAACCACAGATACCTTTCAGCTCCAGTTATACTTAGTTATTACTGTATGTACCTGCTTGCAGACAACACATAATTACCTCAAATACAATACAGACAATGGGCTTCTAAGGGAAATATACCAAATTGTCTTCCCAGCAAGACCAGTACTACAAATTGGACCACATTTGCATTGTCAAACCTGTTGACACACAATATGAAGTCAATGAGGTCACAGCACTAGAAAAAAAGAATTGATTTCAAGCCCGACAGTAGGCTTGAAGTGCAGGTTTGCTCAAGGAGGTTGTTTGTGAGGTGCTGTAGGACGGATAAATGACACTAATGCATATCTTATGGGCCCACTATGGGCCCAAACCCAGAAAACAACATCACACAGCAATGTTTTGCGAGCTTGAAGATCTTTAGATATTTGGTACGCACGGCACACAACTAAATGAGGCATACACTCATCAGTTAACATGCATAGCAGCGACAACTTTCAATTGCTTGAAATGCCACCTCATTTGTAGAATGTAAGTGTTGTGTTCAGATCGAATGGATTTTGATTGCAATCAATGTGTGCGCATTGTGAACCGTCCTAGGCACCTAATCCAAACAATGCAAAAAGGAAACACCTGCACCGTTACTACTTTGAGTTGGTCTTAAAGGACACATTTGTTTTTTTTACAACAAGGGTTTTAGATTGTAAAAGAGAAAAGAAAAGATGAGTGTTAAAATGCTTTCATTTACTGCTTTCTATTGTTTTAGTGATTTGAACTATTTTGATTTCAGTGGGTGGGGGCAAGCGTACAAGTAGCTAAATATGTCTTTTAGACACAATAAGCCCATTCCCAAGATGCACATGGGCAGATGTGACTTATGGGGGCTAGTAGTGTTACTGTAAATAGTTATACAAAAATTGCCAGCTTATTGTCTAAAAAGACATATTTAGTCACTTGTATGCATGTCCTACCCACTGAAATCAAAATCATAAATCACTAAAATCGCTAAAACGATAGAAAGCAGTAAACATTTTAACACTCATCTTTTATTTTCTCTAATTAAAAGCTAAAATAAAATATGAAATATGAAGGGGAAAAAAATCCTTTTACTTGAAGCACAAAGTCTAGCATTGCTTGCGTCAGACCACACCAGAGAGAGTACACCTTTTACATAGAGTAGTTTAAAAGAACCACCATATCACAAGGAAAGCTGGATTCATCAGGTTTAATCCATCTTGCACTGTCTCTTTTGTGTTCGGAGCAATTATGGCTGTAGCTGTGGCCATATCTTGGTGCCAGCTAAAGTAGCAGCCTTGCCAGGTACATAAAGCATAGAGGCAAGTTGAAAAGCACACCTATACTGTATTGGTGAGTTGCTGGCTATGAACTATAACAACAGCAAGAGCTTGAAGATGCACACTCAAAATCTGTGCTGTATTTATAAACAGATGGTCCCCCAAGTAGGTTAAAAGATAGGGCATTGGCAATCGCTGTTACTTCCATAGGATGATCTGAGAATATACATACTGTACAGTATGTTCGTCAAATCCTGCTTCCCACTGCTAAACCTCCAAATAAACTGCATCAAAAATAGCCATTTATAAAAGTGAAAATACGAGTCAAGAACCAAACCAAGATGAAGAATACCGGTAGGAATAAAATAAAATAATGAGCTTAGATTCTGCCACTTCTCTGAATGAGTGAATATGTAGTCCATTAATAAATATAAATGTACAGTAAATAAGGATATGAATGAATATATGAATGAACAGGCATCTATGGCAAATTAATTAATACATATATACGGATGGATGTATGTATGGTCTAAAAACTGTATTATCCACTAAGGCTGCAACAATGAATCGATTAAATTGATAAAAATCGATGACTAAAATTGTTGCCAACTAATTTCATTATCGATTTTTATCTGCAACGAATCGCAGATTTTTTTCACATATTAAATGTAGCTTATTGCTACTATGAGCCAGCTCTCTTCCCGTAGGCTACTATTTGAGTGACCGCAGCGCATATCACAACAAAGTTGTGGGCGCGTCCACAATGCACAATGGCCACGTCCAGTGCAGTACCGCCTCGTGATCACCCCAAAACATATAAAAGCTGGGAGCATGTCACGCTTAACAAAGCAAAACAAACCATGACTTGCACAGGCAGACTTTGCTTGGCACGGGAGCACAAGCACAATGAACGAGCATATGAGGAGAAAGCACATGAGTGTTGGAGTTGGTTGAAGAATCGCCCAGTGGTGGAAGATATTTTACTCAGATATTTTTACTTACTAGCAGTAAAATACCACAATATAAAAATACTCTGTTGCAAGTAAAAGGCCTGAGTTCAAAATGTTACTTGAGTAAAAGTACAAAAGTATCGTCATCAAAATATACTTAAAGTACCAAAAGCTCGTGTCGCATCACTTGTAAATGTGTTATTTTCAAATATCCTATGTATAAAATAGGGCTAAATAGGGCTAATGTATGTTTTATAAATTAATATTTTATATCTCCAAAGTAACTAGTAACTTGATTTTTCAAATAATTGTAGTGGAGTAAAAGTACAATAAGTACAATATACAACTTTAAATAACCCAGTTAAGTAAAAGAAATACCCAAAAATTGTGTTTAAGTATACAATACTTGAGTAAATGTACTTAATTACTTTAAAAACATTAAAGCCAAGACTATATCTAGAGGGGTAGGCAACCTGCTTAATAAAATAATACTTAATTATTGCAGAAGTCATAGTTATTCTTACATTCTCTTATTGGAAAAAAAGTGTGCCTATACACCAGATAGAAATAAGAAACTAAATATTGAAGGAAAATAAAGAATATATGAATGCTTGGATACATTGTTTGCTTTCACCACCAACACTTGATCTGCTTTGAGAAATTAGCAAACAATAAAATTAAATAATAGAACAGTTATATTGAAAGACCAGAAAAGGCACAAATGAATGAATGAAGCAAATATCTTTTTTGCGTCTCCAAAAAGATTTTTATTACATTTTTGGGCCAAAGATTTCTCTTTTGATAATAAAGGTTGCCTACCCCTGATCTAGACGATATATCTACACCAGTATACCTGCGTGCAGGATTAAAGAATCAAGAACATGAAATGACTAGAACAGTGTTTCTCATTCTCAAACAACTAGATTTCAAGGTCTGCCCTTAACTCTGGCAGTGTTCAAATGGAACCAAGGTACTTAAAAGTACAGTTCACACAGTCAAGAAAGCTTTAATAAAATATTATTTCTGAAGGAGGAATTCATTTTTATTGTCTTTATTGTTGGTTAGAAAATGCCTAAAACAACTTCAAGCTAAGTAATAGCAAAAAAGTGCCATTATCCGATTAAACGATTAATCGTTTAAATAATCGTCCGATGAATCGATCATGAAAATAATCTGAAAATAAAAGTTGCAGCCTTATTATCCACACTGGGTATGAATGAATATACGGATAGACTATCAACAATGAATATATTAATAATATACACACACACACACACACACACACACGCGCACACGCACACACGCGCACGCACACACACACACACACACACACACACACACACACACACACACACACACACACACACACACACACACACACACACACACCCCGTTGTGTACATGGAGCAGATGACAAGCATGCAGAGTCTCCGAGAACATATTCGATTGACAAATATGAGACGTGTTCCGGACAAAAGTCAACTAATATTGCACTTCCTCTTTCCCTTGCAATTTGGCTTGATTTCTATTCAGAAAGGTCAGGAAACATGAGTGCTGTTTGGAAACACATTGATGTGAATTAACAAGCAAAGACAGCAAGGACACCAGCATGATGGAAACGTTATGAGAAACAAGGAAGAAGGGAGAACAAACATAGGGCTATAACTGATCACACAGAAAGCACTAGAATGTCATCTCAGTCACATCTCCACTACTTTGAGTCAATCATGGATGTATTATTAGGCATCAGAGCAAACTATCTACACGCTACAGTATATAGCACCTATTCCCTACACACAGAGTGGCTACCGTCAACTTACAAGACACATTATCGGTGTAATATAACATGAACGTATAAGAAGAAAAATAAAAACATTGCATGACAAACATTATTTGCCGTCACACAACTGCTCCCAATTTCAATATCACACAGATTCAATTTCAGGAGCACATGCAACCAAAGGGGTTTCAATTTTGAGCCTGGGGTTCAAAAACCTCTGGTGACTGACTGCCAACTGGTACATGAGTAACCAGCCCAGAACCATCTCTGGGGTTGAATTATATAAACATCTCTACCACAAGATGTTCCTGTCTTCCTCGACGGTCCACAGAACAGTGTTTTGCATGAACATCCTAACAAAAAAGAAAGGTGTGTTCACTCAACACACTTAACATATCCTTTTGCTAATAAATGTATGTTTGAGTGTCATTAACTCCCATGAGAGTTAACGACAATGCTCACCGTTGCAAGTTGGTGAATAAAGACACTTCTATAAACAGACTGATTTCTCAATACCAAGAACACAAAGAACGTCCTTGGGAAGAACGTACTCGTCATGAGACCAGAGCACGTGGAGCACCCGCTGGTCTAGTGGTCCAGGTGCATTCCACATAATAGGCTCTGTTGCCTGACAGCATGTTGCGGGTTCGAGTCCCGATCCTGACGACCTTTGCTGCGTGTCACTCCCCATCTCTCTCCCCATTTTACTGTCCTATCAATAAAGGCATAAAAGCCACCCCCCCAGAAAAAGAGACCAGAGCACTCATCTTGGTAGTTTCAGACAGACGGGGGCTGCAGGGTTAGTGTCTGAATGGGGGGATGTCTGAATGGCAGCATGTCTGGATGCACCTCAGACAGACTTGTTACCAGTGTTAATTTAGTTGGCTAAGACTAAGACTAAAAGACTAAGATTTTTGATATTTAGTCCTAAGATTAAGACTAAGACTAAACAATTTCAGAAGACCAGTCTAAGACTAAATGGTGTGTTATTCAAAAGACTAAGACTAAATTTGAATTAGCTGAAGAAATTAACACTGCTTGTTACCAGCAGTTATAACTTGTTTTAATGAACACAAACTATGTCACAAAACGAGAGAGGGCGAGATCATTTAGCGACCTACAACCGGGTTGCAACGTGGTCGGTAGTTTTCAGCGACCGGGTCGCTAAAGCGTCCGACCGGGCCGGTAAATCACCGACCGTGCTGCTAAAGCGTCCGACCGGGTCGCTAAATCACCGACCGTGCCGCTAAAGCGAGCGACCGGGTCGCTAAATCGAACGACCGGGACGCTAAATCCACGGACCGGGTCGCTAAATGCACCAACCGGGACGCTAAATCCACGACTGGGTAGGTAAATCCACCGACCGGTGGTCGCTTATCCACCGACCACCGGGCTACTAACCCTAACCCTAACCCTAAACCTAACCTCAGTAACCTTACCTCAGTAGGCTAACCTGCCGACGCAACCTCCCGACCGGGTCGCTAAATCACCGACCGTGCCGCTAAAGCGAGCGACCGGGTCGCTAAATCGACCGACCAGGGTGCAAAATCTTCCGACCGGGTCGCTAGATCTACCAACCGGGTCGCTAAATCTACCAACCTAAAACTGAAGGCAGGTTGGTAGATTTAGCGACCCGGTCGTCGATTTAGCCGCGCGGTCGGTGATTTACCGGGCCGGTCGGTTGATTTAGCGACCCGGTCGCTCCATTTAGCAACCCGGTCACTGAAAACTACCGACCATGTTGCGACCCGGTTGTAGGTCGCTAAATGATCTCGCTCTTACTGCAAAAAACGCGTCACATAGGCCCCACTACGTCACGTTTTACTACACGGAAGAAGGGGTGAAAATGCTTCATGCGCTGGGTGAGCAACTCAATGCAAGTGGACGGGCGGGGATATCCGGTGTCCTCTCTATTCTTATAACTATGTGCTATGATAGTTTAAAAGATTATATACAAAGTTGAGGTTATATTTCAAACAGTTTGAGCATGTAACCATAATGGATAGCCTATGTTGTTATTGAACATAGATTTGTTTGAACAATCTTCTTCTGAGTTATGCCATGTTAAAGAAAGAAGAAAGTAGTCATGTTGTTGTGCCTAATTTTCCATCATACGATGGTGTCCCGCACTGAAAATAGCAAATCTATCTACAAGCTCACAGTCACAATGCCTCGCATACGGAATTAATTGGGATCTTCTAGATCTGTGTCTGAAATTAGGAGACTAAATGCAAGACACGACAATCTCATCTTATGGAAATACCCGACTCGTATTGTCTTTTTCTTCTTCGTCTTCTTAGGTTTGAGTCAGTGCATTATTATCAGGCCCAGGCAGTGCTCGGGCTTCAACTCACTCGGGACCCATTTTCACCTCCTAATTAATTTATTTCATGTCTGTTCAGATTCCATATCTGACCCTATTTTATATTCAACTCATTGCATTGATTGTGAAAGTCACTGTTGTATGGGTTAGTGATCATAGGCATACATCAAAGGCATATAAAGCCTTTGTCTAATTCATTCACATATTGGGAAGCGCAGACTATCCATGCGTTCATTCATGACAAATATTGCTTTATTACACTGCATATTGTTGACGTTTACCGTGTGATCAATAGTAGAAGAATTGTTTTATAAGGTGATCATTACAATTACATCATTCTGTGGATCAGTCGACGACCCTGACTCAAAAAGATACATCTATCTCACATCCTTGACAGTATGACGGGTTTATTAACAACTGAAAAGAAAAGTTCTTATACAACTATGATCTGTTCATGGTACACCAATGTGCCAATTATCAGAACTGCATGACTGCAGCACAGCAGTCTTCAATATCGTGGCAGTTGATAGTCAGGTATACAGGGATGTGACATATTATCTCCTCTCTGCTCTGTTGGTGATATTTTTTCTCACCAGATTGCCAAAAAAAGAAACTGAAAAAGAAAAAAAAAAAAAAAAAAAAACTAAAGGAGGCCCTCAAAGCGCCACCTTTATACGCGTGTAAATTACATCAGTGCTTTTCAAAGTGGGGTCCGGGCCGGGTTTACTATGCAAGTGTAAGAGTTTCCAAATGAGTATGGTAGGTAAGTAAATAGGCAACATTCTCCAGCATTATTTGCTAGGCAAAACCTTTCCCTAGTATGTGAGCTCCATGCTGCAAGACCTATCCGGAGACATTGAACAGTAAGCACTGCCTTTATTAGGCCAATGCACAAGGCAGTTTGCATTGAGGAAGGACGTGGTATGTATACAGGCAACACTACTTTTGCTGCTGTTTGCTCTAACTGTAATCAACTTGGTTCATCCCACCCTCCCTGGCTCAAAAATAGACAGGTTGGTGGAAAATCAATGGTTGAGTCGGTTTTATTGTCAGAGCGATGCAGTAAATACACTTACCTTCAACCTCGCCTGCTTCCCACGGCCTCACACAGATGGGTAATTAGAGAGGGATGAAGGGACGGTTGGAAGCGAGAGAGAGAGTAGTATGAAGTCTGGGGGCAGAGGGAATAGAAAATAACAAGACAAGTTTAATTACTGCAGGGCATCAAGGTGCAATAAGACTCCTCTGTTATGTTGCGATCAAACATGTGGGTCGTGAGCTGGGACGTTCCCCTCAATGATTACGGATCAGAATCCATGCAGGAGAGATGTTCTCCGACAGAGTGCCACTTTGCTATTAACAAAGCCAGGAGTCACAGTTAAGCAACTTCAAATCAAATGCAGTCAGCATTACCTGCACCACCCCGGAGGTACTGTACCTCTACCTGCATGAGTAAACCGAAAGTACACAAATTAAAGCTGACTGTTACATTTTATCAGTGACCATTATCCACTATTCTACTTGCAAATAAATGTTTTAACTTGCTGTAGGCTACATAGAGAGTATATTTGAGAATACTCAATAAGTGGATGTTTCCCTTGGCCTGCAGATTATGGTTTGTCATCATGTGACCAAATCAAGTAATGAAGTACTTCAAGAAACCAGTCATCTACGGTGAGTAACTTAAGTTGAAGCTTGTATTGGAGAACAGCGTATTAATTAATATTCCAAGTCAATAACCTTGCACTTGCCAGCATATTAAATCAAGTTGCAACAGATGTGTTTGTTTTGTCCAGAGCTAGCGCAGTAGATGCTGGTTGTAGCTGGTTGGTAAAGCTTTCCAAACGTAGCAACGCGCGCAGTGAATTCCCTCTATTATTTCCAAAGCGTGTGAATCCTAAAAGGCAAGGCAACCTTGAGCCACGTGACATGAGACACCGCCGAGCGAGCGGCAGCGAGCGAGTCGCTGTGTCGAGCGTTGCGAAATCTTTGTGTGATAGGATATTTCTTTTAAAATGAACAACTTGAACCCTCACATCCCTATTCTGAGAAGAACTTAAGCCAAGCGTTTGCGAGGCGTTGAGAGCTTGTAGATCTTCTATTTTTGGCGAACAGGTTCAGTGTAGAGGTAAAAAAAAGTACAAAGTGAAAGGTCAAGTTTAAAGTAACGACTTAATTTAAGTGGTTAATTAAGTGGTCAAAAGTCTGAAAAAAACACATTAACACTAATCTAACAGACTGATGACAGTGCTGTCATACAAGTTTATGAATCTATGAAATCAATGAAAATCACACATTTATACAATATGCAGAGGGGGTCCCTGCTTCATGTCTCTCTCAGTTAAGGGGTCCTTGGCCTGAAAACATTGAAGACCCCTGTCCTAGGGGAAACAGTGAAGATGTAAAGTAGGAAGTACCTTAAACCCTACACTCTATTGAGTCTATACATGACCCCCTTATGTTATTCCAAAATTCCAAATATATATATAAAAAAAAGGCAAGCTCAAAAGTTAAAAACGCATGTCAATCCGTATCAGCAATCATACAGCTAATGGGCCTCATTCACAAAGCTCTATTAACATTTCTAAAATATTTTACTCCTAATTAAAGACCAAGATCGGATTCATGAAAGGGTGCGAGCGTCTCAGAGCAGACTTGAGTTTGTGCATACGAAGTTATACCCGGCGTCCCAATTTTGGTCATTTCATTATAAGCATCCTATAGAGCATTTTTTAGTTCTAAAAAATGGTTGTGTAGTTTATATTTACTTGTTTTTATTTCATTGTAATGTATATTGTATTGTTTTGTTCATTGTATAATAATGTTCTTTTCATATATTGAAGCGTATTATATACATACAGTAATAAAACAATATCTACCAAATGTTTTGGTTTATTTTTATTAATTTCCTTTCTTAAAAGATAAATGTTCTCACTTCTCAAACAAAAGCTTGAAAAATCTAATCTATGTTTTGCAAAATGATTTCAGGATTTAGCTAACTAAAACATGGTTATCAGTGGTCTAGGGCCTGGCATCTAGTCGGGCTCTAAATATGATTAACAGACACCACAGTGAACGAGAGAGACAAAATAATAAAATATCATAATGACAGCTCAACGAGGAACAACATTCCTTTTTATGACAAAATGAACTCCAAAGCAGCATGGCAGTATGACCTTTTAGCACCTGGGTACAAACTCCCTTCAATGTTGTTTGCATCTTTTTTTATGAAAAGTTCCTGTAAAGTGGCACTTGGATTTAACTGTCCCGCTCTCTTTAACACACACATCCCAGTAGAACATGAGGCCAAATAACCTCAAAACAGCATTGTTTTTTTTCATCGCCACATTGATGAAAAACACATGAGGCAATGGAAGTTGTAGTGTCAGTGATGGACTAGCAAAGAGCCGTTATAACCAGAGCCTTAGCCTCGCTCTTAACCTCCCTAAGGAGGGCCCCTTGCCTGCCATCCGCTCCATCACTTTACCCTTCCATGCCCACAGAGAGGCTCCCATGGGTGAGGAGGAGGCGCCGGGATGCTGATAGTGACAGTAATTAAAAGGGTTGATTAGAGTGACGGAAGGAGGACACCCAGGGAGAAAACTAGATTCTGAAGAGGGGGGCCGAGTGAAAGCAAGGAGAGAGAGAGAGAGAGAGAGAGAGAGATGGAGAGCATTGTGAGCAGATATCACGTCAGATCAGTCCTCGAGTAAGAGGGATAGCCTTTTTTTTTTGTCCTCAGTCACTTCAATATTGGTTGGGTGGAATCTCAGGAGCGCCGCCATCATGAAAGACCCAGAATGAACTGTAATTTTTCAGAGTCAAGGATGTTGCCTCTATTGAGTGTGTTCGTGTTAAAGAGAAGAACAGGGTCTGTAGGAGACACTTGCTTAAACAGAGGAACGTTTTCCGCGCCATATAATCTGTATTGTAGGGTTAAGGTGCATACCAAATAGACGCAATGCTCTGATCAGCTAGTCCCCAGTTCGACTCCCAGGGCCAAATGGACCACTTGCTGTATGGAAGGGGTGTCCAAAGTGCGGCCCGGGGGCCAAATGCAGCACGATGACAAGTTTTATACGGCCCGCGGCTTCATTCCTAAATTGTGCTATAAACAGCCCGCCAGCACTGTCAAACAAGAATATTTTATAGTATAATTTGTCAGTATTCCTTGTTCCCTGCTGTCTCATTCTGAAGGGCTCAAAGAAAGGCTATTTTGTTGTATTTTTTACATAACTTGCATTGGTAATGCAAGTTATTTGTGTTTTTTCATTTTTTTTTTCAGACAGCACACGCCTGACAAAAGACAGTTGATATTAAATATTGATCGATAGATAGTTGATAGTTAAAATATAGAAAATATAGCAATTGTGATGCATATGTACGTATGTGACTTTGTTATGGTTTTGATTAATTGATTGATTATTTTATTAGACAAAAATGGAGAACAGTACAAGTATAGTCAATACAAGTCAAATGTAGTGTAACAGTACGAGTACAGTTAAACACCCTGCCTAAAAGGAACATCCCAAATAAGACCTTTTACGGTCTTTTTTACGTTGGAAGCCCTCTGTATTTAATTCATGGACATAATAAATAGCAAGCAAAGAAAACATTCAATAATATCGCCCGTCTCTGGTCCGTACATTTTGTCAGGCCCTTGGCTGTTAATATTTTCTAATGTGACCCCCTTTGAAAAAAGTTTGGACACCCCTGCTTTATGGTGTTCCCCCATTATCTCTCCGTATTTCCATATTGGTTCTCTCTTCACAAAATATGTCTTTGGGAAGAAAAGACACCTTGACTGACAAACATGATGTGTTCCCTGGTATATTCTAATTACCTCTAGAGCAGTGGTTCTCAAACTTTGGTACGTGTACCACTGGTGGTACATGGGCACCCCTGGTGGTACATGGGCACCCCTCTGGTGGTATTCTGGTGAGTTTCCCAAAAATAAGAAGAAATGCATAAGTGGAGTGAAATATTTATATTATACTACAGGTAGTTCTTCTGACCAAGCAATTGATTGAAATAGGCTCTCCAGCCGTGCTGAAATGAGCATGAGGGCACACCTAGCCGTTAATAGAGGATTTGAGAACGGATGAATCACATTAGAAATATCATCAGTTTGCATGGGAAGTTCACAGTTAGATAAATCTGTTTGATGACCCAGTCATCAAATCATTGGCTTAGAAATGCAACAAAAACTAAAAAGTCTCCATGAATTCAAGGAAAAAATTGGCCAACTGTGTTAACTGCGCATACTGTATATGGGGTGGGTCTACGCACCTGTATTTTAACATACCGGTATATGGTGGTACTTGGAGAGACACATATTTTCTGAGGTGGTACTTGGCGTAAAAAGTTTGAGAACCACTGCTCTAGAGTGACATGCTTGCTCTTGGTCAGAGAAATGTCAGTGACAGGGCATCATTCATCGGATGATGAGCCACTCAAGGTCATTCAGCATCCAGAACCATGCTGCCTCAGGTGGAGTTCTATTGGAGTAAATCCAGCAACTAGACTGCTGCCTCTATCCGGCTTTTCATCTGTCAAGGATGCCAAATGTTACCGACGTAAACTTTCATGCAGGTCATTGCTGTTAAGGACCTTAAACTTTAGGGGAACAAAATATAAAACAATAAACTAAAAATAATAATAATAGCCTACACCAGTGCTTATAAGTAACTGTGTTTTTGTAATGAAAGCAATACTGCAGCACTTCTGAAATCAAACTCATACAAAGTGCTATGCAACACTAGCCTGGTCTCTGGTCTGGAAGCAGGCTAATGCAACACTGAAATGTGTAAACAAGACTAGGAAGCTATTTGACTAATTCGTTTTACTCACTTAAAGCTTATGGGCTTTTTAGAGGTGTGAATAGCAGTATGTACTGTACATGTGTCACCGGGACACACACTCCTCACCTAGACTGAGTGGCAAAACATTGAGCAGCATGGAGCATTGGAGTTTGGAAGTGCTCGTTGGAAATCACTCAAGCTTGCTTCTTCAAAACATGTGACTTCCATAGGGAATGAATTGGACGCTGCTCTTCCCCCCGCCTCCCCCAAGGGCAAGCATGAAGCAGGCACTTTAACTGTGTGTCGGTGGCCTTAGCTCTCTTTCTGATTCATCACATTAACTGTTCCATATACATTATAGATTATAAACCAAATAAATAATGAATCAGTGAGTTCATATTTGGATGCCAAACAGAAGAATAAAAATCAATAAGCTGTACATTGCAGCAATACACCCTATAGGATGCTAGGTCAACAATGGCCTGGCATCTATCTACATAACATACTATCTAAATTATATTTTAGCCTTTGCAAGGTCGTTGAGGCTAGGGAAAGTGCTACGGTAAATGCTACGGGCTGAGGTGGAGTCTGTACAAGCTAACAACAGCGTGTAGGTCTGTTATTTTCGGTACCACCATACACTGAAGTATACATCGAGCTCAATGGTAGGTGTGGCAGTCAATAACTATCCTTTTTTTCATCTCCCCGCCAAATTAATTAAATCATTTATCCGAAATAATCTTGCGGCCCACTGGCAATCAGCCCGCGGGCGACTGCTTGGGCACCCCTGCCATAGGGTTATGTGAGGGATAATGTCTTGCTCAGCGGTCATTATCAAGTGATAAAATTCCCGACAGGCTGATATGGCACCGACGCAGAGCGGAGGGGCCATATATCAGCCTGAAGGGATTTTTTCACTCGATGATGACCGCTTATTACACGGCTACTTAATAAATAAAGTAATAATTTTGACTAAAAACAAAACAAATTATTTCCTTAATTAAAGTAGTGAAAGTATTCCACAAGTGCAACACTGTCACCTTGGAAAACAAGGAAGTGATAGAGCGGACTGCGGTCTGTTATCAAGAGATTATTTCAGCGATTGACCAATCAGAATCAAGCATTCAACCAAGCCGTGTAATAAAGGAGATAACGCTAGCTGCAGAATCCGACCCACGCTGGCTTCATTTGAGAGAAAAGGAAGGAAGAGGTAGAAAAACTAAAACGAGCACACTCAGTCCATCCAACAATTTCCAAAGTCCTTCTGGTACTTTTTAATTAATAAGGCACACACGGACGCGTTTTGGCATCAAGCCTTCCTCAGCGTGTATCAGAAAAAGAAAGAGGTCAGTGGCGTCCTTTGTACCACGGGGGAATAAGAAGGACAAGGACTTTAGCTGCCGTTTGTGCTTGTAAATAGCCAACACTGTCATTCTCAAAGAGACCTGACTTAATATTTTGAGAGCAGAAAAATGGTTAAAAAAAATAATTGTAAAAAAACAATTTCATAATAGGGGAAACAATGGAACCTTATCATTTGGAAAGCATACATTGCCTGTTATTTCCCCCCCCCCCCCTTTATTATCGATAATGACAAAGCCTAATGAGTTGGCATGGCCATATAAGAACAAAGGAGTTAACAATATGACATTCTGCCATATGCATGCCATGTGTATTAATATGCAGATACTTCTGTGCCAAGAGGACTCTTACAGAGCACTTATTGTTGGACTTCACAGAGATTGGCAGCTCTCCTGATTTTATCTCTTTTCTATGTGCGAAAATAGATCAACAAGATTCTCTCCTTTCTGATTCTAAATATTATAAACTAAATAATTAAGTGTCTGCATCAGTGAATTCAGTTTATATTTGGATGCCAAGCAGCACACAATGTCACCTTAGCTTGAACAAAAGTCAGCTGAATAAGAAGTAAACATTTTTACAAAATGCAACAGAATTTTTACATGACGATGACATAGATCAGTGGTTACCAAACTGGGGGTCGGGACCCAAAATTATTTTGGGGGATCCCCAGATGATTAGCATAATGTGCAACATTGTTTTCTCACTCAACAGTAAACAAACCAACAGTTTAAGTTAGAGTACAAGTGAACTATGTATACAGGTATCTATCTACACATTTCTAAGGTTAAAATGTAATGACTTTTAAGACCTTTTTAAAATACCAAATTGGACAAATTGTCAAATATTACATAAGAAATAGGCAAACATTGTGAAAATAGCCGATCTACAAGCTCATACATACTGTATAGTGCAAGGCGTTGTGATATTTATCTGTGGAACCCAGTCAAACTAAATGTAATAGCCTACCTACCCTGACAAGTGCTTGACAGGTTGGGGGGGGGCAGTCCCCAGTTCAAATCTGATTAACTTTACCCCCCAAAAAACTTCTCCCAAACTTTTTTGCTCGTGACCCAAAAAGAAATCAGGTGTTTGTCCAGGACCCAAACTATCTGATCGGGACTCTATCTGTTCAGGACCCAAACTAACCGATCTTCTATTTTCATTCATCTTTATTTTTAATTTATGGAATTTGTTTTAAAATGTATAAAAATATATATACTGTATATATATTTTTGGGAGGGGATAATCTTTTCATGACACACAAATGGGTCCCGACCCACTGCTTGTACAAGTCTGTGCCCCTCCCTCATTGAGAATGTTCTAATCTAGACACCACTGGGGACCATGCACAGGCACCCCGTCTAACGTGACCATGTATGAGTAATGAAGCTGCAAATATTGACTGTTCATTCGTGAATGAACATATTACAAGTCTGCCGTTCTAATATAATATTGTTCTGCGATAAATATTCATTAATATTTGCTTTTTGAACAGTACAGACCTTTAGAGTACAAGACAGATAGTCTACCAATATCACCACTTATCCATATAGTCATTATGGCGACAAATTGAAAATTGGGCCTTCCAAGATCTAATTCCCAATGATCATCATAATCCAATTAAAATAATTAATAGCATTTTCTCTCGCTCCCTTTTTTTCCTTGTGACCAAGTACAAGTAATGAGTACACGCTAATAAATGCAATCGGACAGGCTCCGTTGCATTTACGGCCTCCGGTTATGGAATCTAGACGTGATATGAAGGAATGTGGCATTTACTGAGGCTAATATTTCCTATCATTGCTCAGTGTAGCATGCACACCCACCAGCTGGGAGAAGATAATGCACAAACAGGATAATAGATTAGCTTTTCTCTTCTGTAATATATTTCTTTATGAAACAGTTTAAAAAAGCTACAGGGTGAAATATCAAATATAATCTTTCTTAATAATAACAGACAGAGATGGCAGACATATGCATAAACCGATGGTTGTCTTGAAGAAATATACAGTATATATAAAAAATGTAAAAGAAATTACTTTATGAAATGACTGCTCAATGTATCTGTAGCAAGTTCTCTTCTAAATGTGTAATACTGGGGTGTGTTTGCAGTGGTGGACAGTAACAAAGTACTGCACTTACTGTAAATATGTTTCTTGAGTATGTGTAGAATACTATGCTTGAGTATTTGTTATTGTATTTTCTTTTTTTTAACAAATATTGTATTTTGACTCCACTATTAAAACCATTTTAGATCCACTAGATTTTAAAAACACCTTCTAAATTCTGACCAACATTTTCTGAAAAACGTACTAAAAAATTACCAAATAACTATGCTGCTATACATTGCACATACTGTAGCAACAACAACCCCAAAAGGGGTTCCCGGATTGAAAGTTATACATATAGGGGTAGAGCTGTCACAATTACAAATTTAAACTGACAATTAATTGTCACAAAAATGATAGCGATTAACGATTTAATTGTGTTTTTGGCATTGAAGACTGGAACATATGAATCCAAACTTAATTTGGCCATTTAGGCTTCATAATCACAAACTGCACAGGGCAGATTAGTGACATATTTAATCATTTTATACTTTAAAAACATTTCTTGAAAATAGCGGAAATAGCTGATCTCCAAACGTACAACTCCTCACAAAGTGACTAATTGCGATTACAGAGACACCTGGAGGCTTGAAACCCAAAAGGGACTTCAGAGGTTTGAAGAACACCTGCTGCTTCAGTGGGACGAGAAGAGGGCCCACAGAAGAACAAACCAGGCTGAAAGACCTGCCACCTCTTTCATATGTGAGCTGTGTCAGAAGAACTGCCACTCCCAGATTGGACTCTACAGTCACAAGAAGAGCTGCTCCAGCCAGAACCAGAAGCGCTGATCCAATGGTCCTGTGGGACTTCGGAAGCCAAATGAATAATTGTGATAGGCCTATATAGGGGTTCCCAGTCTAAATGGGTTAAACTCTATTTCAAATATAGTGAAAATATCATATCTACAAGCTCACAACGCATCATGATGCAACCCATTGTGAGCTAGACATGTAAACATGTAAAAAGAATTAACGTGCTGGGCCGTCCGCACCACTCTTTGTACGGCTTTCCGTTCGAGGGTTCTAGGGAGACCCACTGTCATTGGCCAGTAGTCACTGTGATTGACAGTTCTTCCTTGCTAGCATTTTTGCTAACTATGCCTAAACCTAAACCTAAACCTAACCTCATTAAAACTATGCCTAAACTAAACCCTAACCCTAAACTCAGTAAAACTATGCATGGCTGCCAGGAAGCCAATCAGACACAGGTAAGGCGGATGTATCCTATAATGTTGGTGGAATCCACATTAACGTGTAAAAGATGTGTGTGAAGGTCACATGGTTGCAACACTTCATGCGGTTCAACCCCACCCCCATCGCTGTGATTGGCTAAGACGTGCACAGTCTCCTGTTTCACTCAGAAATAATAATATGTCACGGTACGGAAAGCTCACCATTTCATTTGATCTTAAAACACCCATCCTTACAGTCCACTTTTGTGGGGACTGAGTGTTTGCTCAGCTGAGTATAATTTGCCCCTATTGGTCTTCTTTCCTTGGGAGGGACACACACTGTAAAAAATGTAATCTTCTAAGATAACAGACTCTGACCAACCTTTTACTCCGTATGTGTACAAAAAAAGATTGTTAATGTTTTAAGTTGATCTGAAGCCTGGACATGTTCTACATGTTTTACAAGTAAAAGGGTTAATGAAGTTAACCTCTCACCACTGTGAGAGCACAGAACATCTAGGCTGAAGTTATTTGTGTCCTGTGGGGGAAAGACGGTAAGAGCGTGAGAGAATGAGAAATAGATGCAATTGGAAATTGCAAGTGTGGTTGCCGTGACACGAGTCACACTTTCAAATCTCTCTGTATCTGTCAGTCCTTATCCCTATTTGAGCGGTGCTAACCATTCCATCCTTGTCCCTTTTATGCCCATATATGGAGATCCCTGATGTCATCAATATTAAGCCCATATCTTGGAATCCCCATATATGGACATATTGTGTCAGCCTCATGTGGTCTATGATGTCATACATAAATGATGTCAGTCATCTCCATATTTGGGAAAAGCTAACATTTTCTAGTCAATTGAGAAAATTCATTCATTCAGAATGTATATAAATTAAACTATGTAACGTACATTATCTCTTAGCAAAATGCAAGGAATAGATTTGTGGTGAAGCCGGTCGATTTGACATATGGCCAAATCTGAGGGAGGAGTAGCGTGGCAAAATAAAGTTTATCTAGGAAGGGAAAGAAGCATGGATGGATGGAAGGAATAAAGTCAGACAAGTACTATCATACTAATAAAATAACTACTGTACATGTTTGCAGTTTTTATGGTTCACAAGCAAATATACGCCATTTTTGTTCACAAATACCGTCGCTAAAATAGCAGATCTACAAGCTCACATGTCACATGCATTATGTATTAATAGAAATTAAATCATAAATGAATTAGAAATAGTTTAATTTAGAAATTAGAATGTATTTATTAAGCCCTATTTTGAAACAGGACTTAACTCTCCTACTGCCAGATTATTTATTTATTTATTGGGTCTGGTGCCATCAAAAAGCGGCTTACCTTTGCGACGTTATAGTAGATAGATAGACATTTATTTTTTTTATTTTTTTATTTTTTTTATTGTGCAATAGTGCACTTTGGTCTGCCATGTCTGCATCATGCTGAGAATGAATGTGATTTGCCTGTTACGTGCATTCAGACCAGTCACTGGCCAGTGGCCACAGAGCCTCACAGCCAGAGAAATCAACAAGGAAGTGAATTGGTCTCCGTTGATGTTAACGCATAATGGATTTTTTACACCATCACCGCGGAAAATGTGTTTACAGTACACGGCGGAGCGACCCCTCATCAGCTTCAACAAGGTAAATGAACGAACGAACGAACGCGAACGAGCGCCGTATTGGCGCAGAGGTCTCTTGGGAATTGGGGCGAACAGGAACGTCCAAAGCGGTATAAGAGTTAAACAGGTACGTTTTGTAAGTTCTCTTCTGGATCACGAGCTGAAAAAGTTTGGAAACTCCAGTTCTAAGTTGATCTGAAGCTTGTACATATTATAAAATGATCTGAAGCACGTACATGTTGTATATTGAGTTAGTTATACAGCTGTAGGTGAACATAATGTCAGAGGGAGTCCATTGGCACATCTCTGTGCTGAGCTGTCTCAGCTCTCATGTGGCCGTCTGAACAGAGTATTACATCTAAGAAGAAAGAAACAAAGGTATATTTACTCTGCGAAAGGACACTATTTATGAGGGTGGTCCCTGTAATACAAATGTAAGCCTGGATATTATGTACAAGCAGTGCTGTAATTGTATTTCTCTGTATCCTTAGCCTAAAGCCATGTGCATCATCCGATATAAAGCTCTTCTCTTTGTCAGTGCTATATTAAGTTGAAGCGGTATTCTGCTGCGTGCTGCTATTCTGTTTTACATTCTGGCAGTCATGCCAGCCTAATAGCACATTTACACAATTCCTCACATAGACAATGTACTGGCTCAAAGACAATGTTGTCTTTCTATATTAGTTTACTTTGTTGTTGTATTGCTGCATATATGTAACCCTAGAGAGCAAACAACCATGTGAAATGCCTGCTGTACAAACGTCACATTGCAAATAGGATTTTGAATCTACACTGATTGTCACGTCTCATAATCATCGTTGTTGTTGTGAAAGGGGTTACTAGCATCACATAGCTCCTTATATATTCTGTATTTCAATTACGTATTTTAATTAGCAAGTCACGGTGACCACACCGTCTTGCTTCATTTGTTTTAGGCTTCTGGACTGTTTTTCCACTTGTGTGCATGCTGCATGTTAAGTGTGGAAAAATGGCATTAAAATACATAACTGAAATGGAGAATTGCACTAATAAATACTTTATAGTATAAGTAATTTGTGTTGCCTGATTGAAACCAGTGTTTCCTTGGAGATGGCTCGCACATCAGGGATCAGCTGTCAAAATGTCAAAGGTTGTCAGTCAGCGCTTAGTTTATTTGTAGATCTGAATGTATTATTTGATTAACTGATCATTTCCGGCGATGATGAAAAACTGAAGTTGTTGAATAATATAATTTATGGTGCTGTATGTCAGTACAAAGACAGAAAAAACAATGATGCTGAAGTGAGGCATACGTGACAGTAGGTTTAGATTAGAAGAATCTGTGCAGTGATACTGAGGTGTCACATACACATCAAAGTCAGTGTAGATGGGGTGCCCGGTGGCCTACTGGTCTAGGCGCATACCATATAGGCATTGATGCCTGGCGGCGGCGCCGGTTCGATTCCCGATCCGGACGACCTTTGCCGCATGTATCTCCCCATCTCTCCCCCCGTTTCCTGTCAGTCTACTGTACTATCCAATAAAGGCATAAAAAAGCCCAAAAACAAATCTTAAAAAAAAAAAGTCATTGTAGATTCTCAGTAAGGCTACTCGGAGAGGTAATGGACATGTCCTGGTGTATTATGCTCCAACTGTTTTCTGTACATTTAGATTATTGTTTATTTCTGTGTAACTAGAGCACCATAGGAGAGGTCTCCATTCATTTGATGTACTTGCATTTGTGATACGGAAAATGTGTCTTTATTTCCAAAGGTCTGTAAACAGTAAACACTGGCTGAAGGATTCTAGACCACCCATGCCCAGACCGTAAAAAACAGTCAATATTCTATTGGAACGTGTGGGGGACCCTGTCAAAGATAATAGCAAGCCACCAGTACAAAGGGTGCTTAGCTTAGCTGCGAGACTAAGAACACAGCTCTGTATAACAAAGGCAGAGACATATCTTGAGAATTCAGCCCAGTTGTACCTGGCTTTAAAAGCTTGGCCAGCAATCTCTCCTACCCTCGGGCTAGACAGCTGACAAAAACAAGCACTGTTTTTTTTGTCTTCTTTTAAGAGTTGATTACCTTCCCCACTGCTCGTGGCTCACTCCTTCACTACCTCCCCTCTAATCCATCTCATTCTATCTTCCTTTTATACATCTTTTCCAGTCCCTTTGCTGTCAGCTCTCTCTCCCACCTTGCAGCTTCTCCTATTCTCCGATCAAGTCAGTCCCCACCCCCCAAGTTGCAGCTCCAAATCAGATATTGCCAACCATCTTTCTGTGTTAGACTGCCATTGTGTGCCATCAGATATAGTAACATATTTTCATTGCCAGTACGGAAAATAGATTAAGAGTGAGAGAGACCGACGAGGAGCCGACTGGTTAACGTGATTGAGAGTGAGGGGCCTTTGTTTTCAATCGGATTAAAACGACACAAACTACAGAGTGGGGATAAATGGCTGTCGTCCACTAGGGCACCGTGGATCGGGGGCCACAAGCTTATCATTGGTCCACTGTTGGAATTGACATGTGCTAAGCTCCTCAGAGGAAGACACAGGCAACGGCGGCCACACTAACAGGATAGGCTCAGCTGAAGGGCACCAGAAATAAGCATGTTACTCCAGAAGGGCCCGGTGCCTTCATTGCGTTGGCGCCCTTTTTATTGCATTCGAATGATCCGAAAGGTCATGAATGACTTGACTTATCCTCATTGATTTTATTTTTGCCTCCCCCAGTATGTTCATATCGTCACTGTCGGACAGAAACCTTGCATCTCCAAGTTTCAAATGTGTACGTTTTTTTTCTTCTCGCAAAATAAAGCCCTGCTTCATCATACCAGGCCGTCACACAAAAGTAGTGAAAATAGCAGATCTACAAGCACAGATCGGCTGTTTTCTCTAGTTTAAATCATTTTTAAAATGATAAAAACAAAACGAACGGTTTTGGACATACAAGGTTTCCACCCAACAACGACGATATACAGTATGTCTACTGTACGTGTTGCTGAAGGAGTTTTATAATGGTCTGCCCTTCTGTGCCATTCAAAAGTTAGAGCGTAGCAGAGCATATTTTGGAGTTCAAAGGGGGTATGGTATGTGTGCTGCTTGTATAATATTTACCTGTCTGTAAGACGAATCTTCGGCTGCGGTGTAGATCACCTCTGTATCAGGCTGCGGTTGAGTGAAGACTCCTCAGATGCTCAGCTCTGCGTTACCTGTGGGGGCAGGAAACATGTAAATAAATGTGCCAGAGAGTAACAGGAGAGGTTGGAGCGTTGATATTCAGCTCAGGGTTTCGACTGACCCCATTCTCCATGCCTCGGTGCTGACCTCAGGACCTTGCAGTGAACATCATTTGGCAGCTCTGCTCCCTGCCGTACAGGACTCTGATAGTGACCTCTGAGTGCATGCAGCCTAACTGACTAAAACACACACACACACACACACACACACACACACACACACACACACACACACACACACACACACACACACACACACACACACACACACACACACACACACACACACACACACACACACACACACACACACACACACACACACACACACACAAATTCCTTTCCTCTCTCTCTCTATTCCTCCTGCTCCATTTTCAAAACGTATCAAGGATTGGAGAAACAGTCAGGGTTGACCCGATGGACCCAGATAACGGATCGCTTTATTTTTAGGTCATTCGGCTTGTTATTGCAAAAAAACACTACCCTGAATGGTGTATATCAGTGTGATTTATAGTGAATTATGAAGAGGAAAGAGCATATGTAGGCCTGTTTGATTGGGGAACAGCATAAACCTGGGTGGACACGGACAGATGTTTTTTTTACCTGCACATAGTTGAGAGAACAATGCCACCATGAGAACTGAGAAGAAGCCTGTATGTTTGTAAATGCACTTCAAGAGAAGTTGATCAAGAGAAGTAAATATCCTAAAAATGCAATACAACCTGAGGACAATGTTTTCTTTTGCCTGCGTACAGCTAGTACAGTGGGTTTTGTTGACTAACGTTGAATCTTTTGTAGCCAACAAAATAGCCAGGAGTCACACTTGCAAATGAATTCTGTCTTACCATTTGAATTAATTTCACAAATAAATTAATGGCCATATATGGAGCGTGACTCACTGACGGACATGATGCGGAGGTTCTGATACAATCAATCTTTTCCAGTATTCAAATATTGTATAATTGTAAAATATGTATAGAAAGTTATTTGGTGTCAACTGAAATAACTGAATGAATACCTTGGTCTTACAAGATGCAAATAGATGTTTTAAAAAACATATTTTCTGCAGTACATTTAACATTGTTCCAGAACAAGTCATGATATTGTGGTTTTAATATGGTTGAGATAGTTGTCATGTCCTCTATCTCCCATGATTTTCTAATAAAAATCGGATTATGTAGATTTTGAGATGCGTGGCATGGCAATGTGGATTCTCGGACTTCTGTGGCCAGCATGTGACAGACACACAGACGGACAGAGCAGCAACACCAAAGATCTTTAAAGAGCTAAAAATGTTTTACTTAAAGGGATAGTTCAACCCCAAAATGATTTTTTTTTTCTATCGATTACTCAGCCCTTGGAGACTTGAGTCCAATCATGTTTTTTTTTTTTCTTTTCGAATTCCTAAGACAATAATGTGATTATAATAAATGTATTCCCATTGATTCCGGATTTATTGTCTCTCCATCCAGAATCAATGGGGGTACTTTTTTTTCCTATTGATTACTCATTCCATGGAGTCAAATCACATGGACTTGATGACTTGATCTCCATGGGATGAGTAATCAATAGGAAAGTCATTTTGGGGGTGAACTATTCCTTACTATTCCTTAGTTATGCTCAAATTATTGTTAAAAGATGTTGTGGAATTGTTGGCATTATAGAACTGAACTGAATTGAATATGAATGAATGTGGTATACTGTGTAGACTGTAGACTGTGCAGTAACAATATATTAATATCAGGCATTGACACTAAGGGTTGCCCACCTGCCCCCGGCAGGTAAATAAAACTTTCGGGTAGGTGAAGTTTGCTTTCAGGTTGCCCGACCGGGCAAGTGCTCGTTTGAAAGGGGACGCAACCGTCTATAAAAACAACACCAGATAGCTATCTAAACACATGAACCTGGCCAGCGTGCTCTGTCTTCTGGTCTGTGGAATGTAAAATAAGAGCACTGTTCATCTATAATGTGCTGTTTTTACTGTTGCTACACTTAAAAATATAAAATAGGTGTGAACCCATAGACATATTCAATAGCTTCATAGCTATGTAGGTATTAGGTATTTGGATTTGGAGGTATTGAGGTATGAATTTGTTATCGCACAGCCCTGGAAAGTAAAGAAATAAGTGTTAAATTGAGCTGTAATAAAAATATTTCCTATCATTTTATAATGGACTATTTACTTTTCGAGCAAGTGGGCATGACCTTTGGGCAAGTAGAACATGACCTGTACTTGCCCGATGGGCATGTGCCTGAGACCTTAGTGTCAACCCCTGAATATATATATTTTCTCCACAGCTGCCTTTTCAAGTCAAGTCTAAAGCAGGCCTCCAGAAAAATGTGAGACCTTCGAGAGAGAGATATTTGAATATCAAGTAAAATATTTCACTAGTCACAATCGACAGGTTTAACAGAGCAACTCATACGATATGAATAACTCTGAATACACATGAACTATTGGCCCTTGTACAATAATGGGTTATGCCTGAAATGTACTTGCCGAAAATAGCAGATCAGATCAGTACAAGCTCACTGGCACGCAACTAAGTATGTCTTGGGCTTTGGGTTAAATGAAGACAAACATGGTACACCTCGTCAACAACCCAGATGGACGTGAAATGGATAAGTTCTACGTGCTGGGGCCAAAGTGATGACGCACACCACTCTAACACAATATGCCCGCATGTCGGACGAGCTGGCAAAATACAATGCTTTGGGAGAATGGACGCGGCTGTATTGCATTATACATGAAGTGGAGGGAATCAAATCAACTGTGCGAGGTATTGCAGCAGCATGAATAAATGGTGCATAATTGATAACCAGGCTCTCTTACATTATGCATCTACGTTTGCAGATCTTCCACATGAAGTTATGACGCAAGGAATGCCACGGGATCAAGGGAGCTACAGTATCAGTGATCTAATGAAGCACACCGTTAATGCGTTATGGTAATACCCGCTGCTACCTGGGGAGGCCGACCCTTTCCAACCGGCACGAGTTAACATTATTGAACCAAGCTATGAGGAAACATAGCAGGTATGACTTAAAGATGCGGTGCCATTGGCCTTGTTTTTCAGTTGTCAAATTAAGAAAAGTTTTAATAAGAGCATGATTAAGTAGACAGAACTTGTTAGAGGTTAAAAATCAAACCTCGGTTCGAAGTGGAGCGGTGAATTTGAGCAGTTCCAGGTAAATATATAAAATATATAAATATATTCACCTATTTATATATTGACATGTGTCAATTCTTGATTGCCCGTGGCTCGCTACGGTGGCTGCATGCTGAATAGATGGAACAGAGATATTTTGGATAGACTGTTCAAAGTCCCTGACTTTTTTCACCTACGGTATTTTATATATTGACATGTGTCAATTCTTGATTGCCCGTGGCTCGCTACGGTGGCTGCATGCTTCGTGAGCCTCCACTCTAACGGCTATCACGGGCAGACGCAGACAGCAGAGGGGGTCGACTCGAGATACGCCAACATACCATGCTTGTTAGTTGTTATTAACGGACTACACACACACACAACAGCTGATCTTCACGCAGACAACACCTCGATGTGCGTCTTGCGCGAGGCGTTGTGAGCTTGCAGCTCTCTCTCTCTCTCTCTCTCTCTCTCTCTCTCTCTCTCTCTCTCTCTCTCTCTCTGAAATACGATTCTCTCTCTCTCTCTCTCTCCCTCCTCTCCCCCCGTCTCCCTCTCGCTGCCGTTAACCTTTGTTTTTATCGCGACGTGGTGTGTGTGTGTGTGTGTGTGTGTGTGTGTGTGTGTGTGTGTGTGTGTGTGTGTGTGCGTGCGTGCGTGCGTGCGTGCGTGCGTGCGTGCGTGGCGCGCGCGCGCATGCGTAGATCCTGTTCGAACTGAACGAAACAAAAAAATCCCATCATTCTCCATGCATCCGGGCGGAGGGGAACTCAATTCGATAGGTACCGAAATGTTGTGTAACTGCTGTGCGCACATGCGCAGATCCTGTTCAAACTCAACGGGACACTTCTCACTTGTGAGACTGGACACACATTTCTGCCTATCTATAGGTACCGAAATGTTGTGTAACTGCTGTGCGCACATGCGCAGATCCTGTTCAAACTCAACGAGACAGTTCTCACTTGTGAGACTGGACACATATTTCTGCCTATAGCGGAGCTGCTGTGTTTCACACACCGCTCCAAAAAACAAGTATTTTGACCTTTCCTCTTGCACCACCCTCAGACCCCAAAATCAAAATTGCACTAAAAATATCTCAAAATCGAATGATTGTCATGAATTTTCTCTGTCCAATACTAGTCCTAAACAAGACTTGTTTTAAATAATAATTACTGTGTAAGCAACACGTTTCAGGGGAGTGGTTTTCAAAGTTTTGTGGCCAAGCCATACCAATGAATGAAACCAGTCAAAAATCAAGGCACACCTGTATTCATGGCGTAAAGGCAATCGACAAGCTCGCAACGAGTCCCCACCACTGATATTGTGATCGGTTAAAATGAAATAAAGTGTTATAATAATAATTTAGATTTAGATTCATCTATAAATGGCATGCCCAAAATAGGGACGCCAATTTGAAACTGGTTAAAGCGATACATTTTGGGGGGTAGTATAGCCTTTTTTTCCTCTGTAAGTATTGAGAAATATTATGTGAGCAGTTACTGATATAGTAAGTAAAATAATTATTCATAACTTGTTGTATAGTTGTATACAATACAATACTGTATTGCAATAATGTGTGGTAGTCAAAGAGAATAGCCTACGCTCGCCCCAAAACACAACTCAAATCCGGCGACCACGGAGCTGTCGGACTCGGACCCACGTATTCGCAATGTTCGGCACGACGACTTGCTCGCTTGTATGCTCGCTCGGCGGTGCCTCTAACGGCTCAAGTCTTCAGACAACCATCAAAACACCATTTAGGAACAATCTCATAGAAGTCCTTCTGGAGGACATTTACAAGTCTACTGTGTTACATTGGGGGGGGTTTAAGACTTTCGAAACATTTGTAATACTTAATTGACACTGACAGCCAACATGCCATAACTCATGAGCTGAATTAAACCTGGATCTATGCCTTGTTTTTTTAGTCAAAAAGATGCACATCATTCTAAAATCACAGAACACAGGTTTCCATGGAGCTGTGAATCAGTCAATATATTTAGGAATGTCCTTGTAAAGCATAAAGGATTGCACCATGTTGTAGGCTAGCTCCTCTCGGAACCCCTCCCTCCGCTATGCAGCTCCGAGATGAGGTTCCTCACTCTCGTCAGCCACAATCCGTCCGTTGGGGGGAAGCTCCGCCGTTCGCGAACACTTCTTCCGTTTTGTGAACATTCTATCCAAAAAGTGAAGGTCCTATACCGGTCTCTCATCTGTTTACTTCTCAAGCGTGGAAGAAAATCGAAGCAGCGTGTTGAAATAAAGACTTTATATCGCTCATTTTGTCAAGGCTCCCTAAACGGGAGATAAGCGACCTGATGTATACACGCAAAGCCTCATGGTGGCACGAGAACAGGGCCATATGAGAAGGTGGTTTGCCAGCCAAGGAGTGTGTGTGCAAAGTTTGGCATGGATAGAGGCAACGGTGCCGGAGCTAAGAGTAGGGCCAAAAGTGTGACGTTATGTGACGGACAGACTGACTGACAGCCAGTGGAGCTTTTCATTGTAACTTGCGACCTGGCGGTCGCAACCACGTGACCAGGGGAGGTAGTAATGTTTCCTATGCGGCCGCAACTTCCGGAATGTCTAAAAAACATAGGACCGGCTAACAGAATGAGCGATATAAACTCTTTATTTCAACATGCTGCTTCGATTTTCTTCCACGCTTGAGAAGTAAACAGATGAGAGACGGGTATAGGACCTTTACTTTTTGGATAGAATGTTCACAAAAGCTAAGAAGCGCTCGCGAACGGCGGAGCTCCCCCCCAATGGACCGACTGTGGTTGACGAGAGTGAGGAACCTGCATAGCGGAAGGAGAGGTTCCGAAAAGAGCTATTGTAGACCTAGGCGCATAAAAATTCAAGTCTTCACTAAATGTGCATTGTGCACAGTTGTTCTCATCAAAGTTTAATGTCAGTTGGTATCTGCAATTATGCAGCAGTTTCCCCAAAGAAATGCAAAAACAGGCGATCTACAAACATTAAAGCATGAGCTTTAATGTTTTGGTTATTAATTAATAATAATACTATAGTATTTATTTGTTTTACAAGTGAGTCTCAACTAGTGCAGGGTTTGTTTGTTTTCCTGATACTTTCTGTTGTCTCTCTCTCTGTCCATCCATGAGTACATGGTCTCTTAATTAGTAGGCTATGATGTTCATCCAAGAAGAGCATGCTCCATCCTACTGTATACTGTAGCAGTAGCTCCCTGCATAAACGTAGCCTAAAGGCTAGGCTACTATTTGTATGCTCAAATCATGGCCATGGAAAGCTAGCTGCATGTGTTTTGCATGTTTCATCTTGAGTAAGATAACCTCCTCATAGTACAGATGAAAATCTGTACCTCTATTCTCATTCACATTGGTAGCCCTGAATACATGACTATCATATAGTCATGTATTCAGGGCTATCACATTGGCAGAATTAGCGAAGTGCGAGCCATATTTCTTATAATACATTATCCACACGTGTATATGGCTCTGGAATTTGATGTCTGGACATATTATCGCACACCAGTATGTTTATTATCGTACTACTAATTCAATCGCTAAAATGTCTGTTTAGACACGCAAATCTGAGGTCCGAAGCACACGAGCACTGACTGCACTGACAGTTTACACTCACCTTCCGTGTGATCCAGTCAGACACAGTGTCGCGTGGGATATGTAGTTTTATTTCAATGGGATATTGTTAGAATGGCGTAGGTTCGTTCTTAAAAGACTACAACTACCACAATGACGATATCTCCAACTCTAACACGTGCGTTTGTGTAGTAATGTGATCGTGCTACTGTAGCAACGTATTTAAAGGGGGCGGGCCGCTGTGTGTGTGTGTGTGTGTGTGTGTGTGTGTGTGTGTGTGTGTGTGTGTGTGTGTGTGTGTGTGCGTGCGTGCGTGCGCGCGTGTGCGTGCGCGCGTGCGTGTGTGCCATAACTCTATGGTGTGTGCGTGCGTGCGTGCATGCATGTGCGTGTGTGTGCGCGCGCGCAACTCTGCATGCGTGTGGATGTCAAACAGCCGGGCACACGCAGGTATGTAATGTGTCAATGCAGTTTAACGGAACGCCCACCAAAAACAAAAACAAACCGCGAAACACAGTGAGCCTTTTAGCGACGCGAATATTAGTACAGCAAGCAAGGACTAGGAAACTATAGTTTTTCAGTTTTACACGGAGGTGAATATGACAATGTGAAACGACACAGACAATGCGAGAGTCACAAAAGTGTTGCTCAAAAACAAAAGGAGCCTTCACAAAACGGATAGAAACCAAAACAAGATTCCAACACAGATAAGGCATATAGCCTACACACAAACTTCTAATAAATTCTTCAATCAAAAAACTCGTCATACAGGTCAGAAGAATAAGCTCTCATCAGTTAGGTATGTTTCTGTTTTGATGGTTTTGATGTGCTGCTATTATTGCGTTTCACTCACAGCTGGGTGCTCTTCTATGGTGTGGAATGGGCATTGCCACTGCCTGTGTGGACCAGGCCTGTTGTTGTGATGGAGAGAGAAGAGAACTGAACAACTTAAAGTTGTGATGGATATAACCTTAAATGTTTCATAGGTGCTTTCTTGATACTGGATGTGCATATTGCTGGTGGACAAGTTTGTTTTCATTCATTTGTATTATTAATAAGCTGTTGTAACTTGTTACCTCTAGTCCTGATTAGTTTCGATTTTGTGGTTTCATTTATTTTATCTATTGTTTTATGTTGGTCCTGTCTAAATTGAAAATAATTTGCTGTTGGCTTTGTTGGGAGAATGTAGCCCCATATAGAACCTCACCCGTCGCTGCATACTGTTGTGCTCCGAGATGAGGTCCTAGAAACATGGCCGCTGGAATCGGGCGACAGCCTCCACATCACAGTGGGAAACATACAAAACGAAATTTTGAACGGCAGTTCCGAGCTCCCAGACTGTGAAAACCTCACCTCGGTACATAAAACATGAACTGCGGCATGAAACAACCCCTTAAAATCGCTAGTTTTGTCAGCCGGTAATGTTTACAAGCCTGGAAGTTGCAGCCGGAATGGCAGCATTAGCGCCCTCTCTGGTCGAATGTCTGTTCGAATGCAGCGACGGTTGGGGCTACGTTCGACCAGAGAGGGCGCTAATGCTGCCATTCCGGCTGCAACTTCCAGGCTTGTAAACATTACCGGCTGACAAAACTAGCGATTTTAAGGGGTTGTTTCATGCCGCAGTTCATGTTTTATGTACCGAGGTGAGGTTTTCACAGTCTGGAAGCTCGGAAATGCCGTTACTTTTTGGACAAAATTTCGTTTTGTATGTTTCCCAACTGTGATGTGGAGGCTGTCGCCCGATTCCAGCGGCCATGTTTCTAGGACCTCATCTCGGAGCACAACAGTATGCAGCGACGGGTGAGGTTCTATATGGGGCTAGGGAGAATGATGCTTTAGTTTACATGTAGCCTAGAAACTTGACTATTAAGATGAGGCTAGAGACATGACTGTGACTATTAAGATGGGCCTACAGACATGACTGTGACTTGGTCACTGTGAAAAGTGAAAACTACAGGCTATATTGTGAGCTCCTTATTGGATGCAATTTATGTCTACCAGATTTACCTCTTTACTACTAGGTTGTAGCCTATAATCCAGTACAGATAATTTCAAATGCATTTCTGTAAAGTTTTCATTTGCATAGTACTGTAGTTCTATTATAGTTGTTATTATCATAGTTGTTATTATAATTACGTACTACTGAATTAACCAGATAGCAAGCTGTGCAAAAATGCATTTTCCATGCATTTTCTATGCATTTCAAGGGGTTTGACCCCCCAAAAGTCCCCCACATCATTGTCCCCCACAAACATAGTCTTTGTCCCACATCTGATGACTTGGGATCTGGTCACCCTAAGGGTGTGTCGCATACGGTCGCATATCATAAAGGTCCCGCATTCATCATTTTGCGAGTAAAAGGACTATTTGTCAAAATATAGGCAACAAATAGACTTATAACCTGCTCATAAGCAGAATGGTCCATTTCACAATATTGTATTGTTACTGGTGCCACTAAAAATCGGCTATTTAGAGACACAAATATTTGTATCATCATTTATTGTAAGCATAGAAAAGCCATCCAGGATCTTGTTGAATCATGCGTAACGCCTTTGATTCTGTGAAAAAAATAATTTGAATATGTAATTATTATATAGGCTACTACATTTTAAAATACCCTTTAGCTGTTTTCAATTTTTTATTTTCACAGAATCAAAGGTGTTATGGTATTCACCACTCCAGGATGCTGGATGGCTTTATTCTAGGCTTAATAATACATATTTATGTAAAAGTCTATGGGGAAAATGAATGGACGATTTTCTTTTGTGGCACCAGTTAAGCACGCCCACTGCTATGCCCAGAAAATAGCCCATCTCACAAATGCCTTCTTTTCTTACTTTCTTTCCAATTGCTGTAGTTTACTTTCAGTTTTGGCTTCAGTCTATTGACGAGTTTCCAACGCCCCATAGTGCATTGTGCAGACGTCTGCATCGAGCTTCCGCCGCCGATTTACAAGCTCACAACGGGTTGCATCTGCGACGCGACGTAAGCTTGTATGTCTGCTGTTAAACCCGGAAGTTTGGTCCTGATAGTCTCCAGTAAACTCCCGGGGAAACTTGTGGATACACTATACAGTTAACTTTTTTGCCAATCAGTGATGAGTCAGGAATTTCAGGGAGGCCATGAAGGTCATGGCCGTCGTTGCCCCTCAGTTTGGCCTTGTGCCCTTCCAAAAATGGCATGCCCTGAGGCCACAGTGGCCTTTATGACCCAGCTGACTGTATACCACTTTCTCCTCTGTCTCTCTCTTGTCAATATGTTGACGTCTCTTTCTTGTCATGTAGACACCAGTGTCTTTTGTTGAGTCTCCATTTTTAAACCATATCTTTAATTGGTGCTGTAATGAGCATTTTTTTTTTTCACAACAGATTTATATTAAATTTAAAATCTCACTTAAACCTTAGATTCAATTAGTTCTTTCAATGGACTAAAATCTTGTTTTTATTTGATTGCCCTGGCATTTGGCCTTTGTGCCCTCAAACAATGGACAACACCAAAGTCCAATTGGCCTTGCCCCTAAAATGCAAAGATTCCAAGCCTGGATGACAATTAGAATCGGAGAAGAATTATCTAATGTAATCCTGGTGCTACACTCCCTCTGCTATCCTGGGGAGACAACAGACTGACCTCATGCTTCCTTCTATGCATGAGGAGTCCAAGTTGCTTCTTTTTCACCTGACAGGGTGGAGTTTCCCCAGTTGGACGTAGTGCGTGGATGGAACATGTTATTCCAACCAGTTCCTCTCCCCTCCATCAGGCGCCCCGGCTGGCCAGGGGGAGGCAGTATAGAGACCAGCATTACAGCATGTTTTTTGTGATACCCTCACAAAAAACTACCTACCCTAGGAGACACAGCGAGAACATGCAAACTCCATACAAAAAGGCCCTTTCGCCAAACCCACCTAGGGGCACTGATGGGCACTGATGGCACTGATGACATTCTTCTAGCTGTGAGCCGACAACACTATCGACTGCACCACCATGCCCCCAGTCGCCTATCTCAATAACTAAGAGACGTATTAACTCATACAGTGCCATCCGGCCACAAGGGGTGCTAGAGTGCCAGAAATTTCTCCATAGACCTTCTTTATAGCTTTCGTCGACCCTCTCCCAACTGGCTTGTGTTTTCACTCCAGTCAATCCTATGGGTGTCGAGAGGAGGAAGCTAGCTGACACGTAGCCAAAATGCTAACCCATTTAGAAGCCCGATCTGAAGCTATTTCAGCCGCAAAAAACTTTCTCTTTGGGTCTGGGGACACAATCCGGAGAAAATCCTGTCTAAAGATGTGATTTATTATTGGAGTGGGCGGCGCGATGCGGCCGTTAGCGCGAATACGGCCCGTGGATGGCCGAGTCTAAGTCCCGGCCAAGGATGGACGTCTAGACCGGGGCTTCGTTGAGGCCTCCGATAAAATAATTCATTTTATTAAATATCCCGGACATGTTCGGGATAGGCACCCTGGAATACGTCGCGCCGCCTACAATGAACATTTGGTGAACATTGGGGGGGGGTCTAAACTTTATTTTAAACCATTTTCAATGGAATAAATCGTCGGAGCATCTAGCGTCTCTCGTTGGTGAGCGCTGGGCGAGCCGGGACCACCCACGTTGCTCCAAGCAGCTCGGGGTAAGTAAAATAGCAAATAAAAAATTGTTTTTGATCCCGAATATCCTGAACATGTTCGGGATAGGCACTTAAAGGGTTAAGTTAAAACGACGTTGAAGTCACAAGTCAGTGTATCCTTCGTCTTTCCTGGACGGGATAGATGCAGGGTCTACATGTGCAGATTTACTGTAGGCGCAATGAGGCCCGGCCCCGGACCTCAGTGAAGCAGTGCCTTCCTTCACCCACCAGGCAGTTGTTTGTGTATTACATTTTGATAAGTAGGCTAGGCCATCCCCCTCAATCAAAGCAGACAGACTCTATATCCAGCCACGAAACTAAGTGATTATCTATACTAGATAATTATTAGATAAAAATGTAGCTGTATAGTAACTGTTATAATGGTTATCTTCATAAATTCCTTGATAAACCTATGCTGAAGTTGATTTCCCATGAGGCTGATTCCAGGACTTGATTCTGGCACAAAGTCCTGACACACACCCCAGGAATACTCTTAATTATGACCCTTACTTATTATACAGCCTAGACATCTATTTCAACATATACTGTAAGAGTTGTGTAATTTTGTGTTCTACCACCTTTTTTTCAGCATTGTGAGCCCTACAAAGTAACCAGATGCATAGCAAATGCATTGTATAACATTAGTTCTTAATTTGGTTTTGGTATAAACCAAGGTATATTAAACTGGATGATAATTTGTCCACATACTGTATGACTTTGAGCATTTTCAAATCACTATTTAGCCTCTCCTCACTTGTATTACAGTGATGTCTGTCCTGCTTTGCTCTACTTCTCTTGCAGAGTCAATTTGATGCATGGGACTTTTCCCTTCAGACTGGCAATTGATAGCTGTCCCTTTACTGTCAACTGCTCCTTCCAGGCAATTCATTGCTTGGCTACCAATATCCCTGTTGTGAAAACATCTCTTTGCATCCCAACAGAATGTGTTGGAATGTTGCTGTAGGCCTACTTTGTGTGTTCAATACCAAAAGACCAAGGTTCCCCCCAAAAATAAATATTATCAAAAACAGCCGAACTATAAGCTTACAACATTCTTCTGAGCTTGTAGATCAGCGATTTTAGAATTTTCAAATTTTGAACTTCTACTTTTGAAATGTTTGAATTGATGTTGTGCCTTTTGAAAAAATATCAGTCAAAATATTGGTAATAATCAGTACTTTAGGGCTCTCCAAAATTGTGATCCCCCTCCCCCCCAGTTTGAGCAGATGCTGCAATTATTGAGACTCAGTTGGACTGTCATTATTGCTTTGGCACATTTGAATTTCACCATTTGACTAGAAGCAATTCATGGGGTTTAACTCCTATAAGGCATACATAGCTATGCAAGACATACAATATGCTGTATTAACAGAAATAGAGGAATTCACTTTGCTCTCACCATCACTTGTCTTTTTTACAGTACAATATATAAACTGGTGGTAATGATCTCATTAGTCAGGCTACCAGGCCAGTCATAATTATAGACACCAACCTCCTTGTAATATTGACCTCTCCCTATACATTTTTGCAGCATCCTGCTACAAATTCAATATACGGTATGCTCTAATCCAATATAAGCTCTCAAGGCGTTGAGAGCTTGTAGATCGGCTATTTTCGGCAAATAGGTTTGGTGTAGAGGTGAAAAAGAGAAGACCAAGTACAGAGTGAAAGGTCAAGTTAACTAAAAACATGAATCCAATATAGACTGATGACAGTTCTGTCAAACAAGTCTATGAATCCATCTATGAAATCGATGAAAATCTGCATCACACATTTATACAATATGTAGAGGGCGTCCCTGCTTCATCGCTCTCTCTGCTAAGGGGTCCTTGGCCTGAAAACGTTGAAGACCCCTGTGGTAGAGGATGGGCCCATATGAACAGCTGCAAAGCTAATGAAGCTTTTTATATCAGCTGTAAATCGATTGTCATGAGAAAAAAGAGATGTCTGTCAGATGCAGCTCAGCAGGAGACTTCTTGTCATAAAAGTCATAATTTGGTAGTTTGACCAAATGTATTGATGAATTGTCATCCAGATGTGAGTGGGGAGATGTCAAGCTGGGATGATCCTGCATGGTTGGGACAGACGCTGTTAAACTGTCTCCCTGTTGGTAAGCTTTACAATTCTCCCTGTCACATATCTGTACTGCTGTGACTCACAGCATTCCTGCCATATATACTGCTGTCTGGAAAAGGATAGTTATTCCGTATGAATTGATTTTTATGAAATAAAGCGCCATCTCAGGCAAAGTTCTATTTCTCACAGGTTATTTTGCCCCAAAACAAAACTGTACAGATTAGACAACCAGCATAAGCCAACAGCAGCCAATGGGGACCAGCTCTACAGTATGTGAAGGGTGGTAATAACTCCACTTCTTTTTTCTTTTCTTTATTTTATCTTTTTTCTTCTTGTTCACACTTTGACAGAAACATTTACTGTAGTCAAATACAGCCCGGTCTGGTCATAATTGTTGATGCCCGCTGGTGATTCGTCATGTGCTATTAAGGCCCGTGCACACTGGGCCGAGCCCGGGGCCGATTCCCCGGGGCCGATTGTCGGGATGATCCCCCGGGAAAATCGTTCGGTCGGCCCCGGACTCGGTCTTGGGTTTGAACGGTACCCCGACACGATCGGATTATGTTAATTAGCTTTTTATGATCTCGGGACTCGTCGGGGGCTCTCCCGAGAATATCAAAAAAGCTTGATATTCTCGGGTCATCGGGTAGGAATCCTTTACAATTATTGTCGTCTGAATGAGCACACGGGATTGCTTCAGATTATATGAAGCCATATCCTCCTCCCTTTTTTTATGCTGCACCTCACAATAGAATAGCCTACACTTTTATTATTATTATTAGCCTACTTACTTTTTACTTTAGCCTACTTTCTCCCTAAAATGTTGTAATCACTTGTTCAAAAACGTTATAGCCTATAGCGTTCTTTTTTTTCCTTTTTTTCTTCTGCGCAGTCATTTGGCGACAAGGCATGCGATGTATTCTATCACCTCACGAAAGCCTTTCCCCACGACAACACATGGGGATATATAATATATATATTTTATATTTATAAAAGATAATATATTGGGCTATCATCATGGTGGTTGATGCTACTATGCCACATTATTCATACTAGAAGCTCGGCCGCCCTTCGGGTCGGCACCCTGGCCAACTCGGGAACAATGTAAATAGGGGATGAATGCCCTGCCCTGCCCTTTAATGCAAACCCCATTATACCTGTTGTCATAGGATCTGTTTTGACCATCTGTTTGCGTGTGTCCATTTATGCCCATGGCTTGTGAGATGCGTCGGTTATCTCCATATATAGAGATTCAACACGTGCAAAGTACAGGAGTGATGTCAGAATGAGTCAGCAGAAGTGATGTCAGAATGCCCATATATGGAGATCTCTGTATCTGTGTCCCCTTTATGCCCATATACGGAGATTGCGTCCATTTTATGTCACAATGAGTCAGCGCTTGCGCCGATACATCCATTTATGCCCATATATGGAGATGTGCGGCCGAGCGTCTAGTCGGCGCCCTAGCCAACTCGGGAACAATGTAAATATGCCCATATATGGAGATCTCTGTAGGACCCGTTATGCCCATATATGGAGATGCGCGGCCGAGCGTCTAGTCGGCGCCCTAGCCAACTCGGGAACAATGTAAAAATGCCCATATATGGAGATCTCTGTAGGACCCGTTATGCCCATATATGGAGATGCGCGGCCGAGCGTCTAGTCGGCGCCCTAGCCAACTCGGGAACAATGTAAAAATGCCCATATATGGAGATCTCTGTAGGACCCGTTTTGACCATCTGTTTGCCTGTTTGTCTTTGAGTCAGCAGAAGTGATGTCAGAATGCCCATATGCCCATATATGGAGATCTCTGTATCTGTGTCCCCTTTATGCCCATATACGGAGATTGCGTCCATTGTATGTCACAATGAGTCAGCGCTTGCGCCGATACGTCCATTTATGCCCATATATGGAGATGGGCGGCCGAGCGTCTAGTCGGCGCCCTGGCCAACTCGGGAACAATGTAAATATGCCCGTGTTGTCATAGGAGTGTGGGTCATTTATAGATAGATAATGTAATACTCAAAGTCAGAGACATTCCATTGCATTCCTTTTTTCTTTTTTTTTACTTTTACGCGCGGGCTGCGGGCACATCATTGCGCCTCTCGTGCTGTCAGTTTGTTCATTGGTCCTCAAAGAGGACCGCCAGTCCTTGGGGAGTTCCAGGGGGTCCCCAGCTAAATGATATTGAGGAACCTAGGCCTGTCCCTATTCTATATGCTTGGATGAGGTGGTGGGACAGTAAAAAAAAAGCGAGAGGTTAAACTTTTTTTTTTCTACGACTGCACGCAGGTTTGGACATTCATAATTGCTATTAGCTGATTAAGCTCATGTCTGTTTAATGTCTGGCTGGTTGCCGTTAAAATGCTGGTTGATGCTATATGCCACATTATTATTCATATAATGTCATTATACTCAAAGTCAGAGAGACATACATTCCTTGGGATTTTTTTTTTCTTTTTTACTATGTGCGGTCTTTTTTCTTGTTTTGTTTGGTGTTGTATGACCACAACTCATTAACACCACGCAATTTAGGCTATTGTTCAAAAAGGTATATCATTCCCACGTAATATTACAGTGCACACAGGATTATTTGGTCATCAAAATGCGCAGCATGGTTATGTTCCCAAAATAACAGATCTGTTCTCTGTAGACGCAGCCATGATACAGTGCATTGTGAGCTTGTATCTGCTTTTTTGGCTATCAACGAATGCGAAGATGGATATTACATGAAAAAGGTTCACGACTCAGCCTAATATATTAATAAATTAAAAGGGTTCTAAATCGACCTATACAAGTGCTACTCTGACAGTGTTGGTTGAAGGCGCTTAAGGTGGGACAGTCACAGACTGAGTTCAAGTTTAACTCATTCTCTTTATTTTTTTGTGCGGAGAAAGGCTCACTTTGATGTAATGGGCAATTTCCTATATTGAACATGCACACCTGCAAGCATTCTCAATGATGAGAAGCTTGGCCACTTTTGAGAGCGGACCACCACCTGGAACTGATGCGCTAATTATTTATCTGACCTAGTTTCGCGCAATGATGTAATGATTATGATAAATTGATGATGATTCACTGTATGATGTTATTTTTTATGTTGTTAAGCACTTTGTAACATTGTTTTAAAAGGTGCTATATAAATAAAGTTTTATTATTATTATTATTATTAATTTGAGCTCCATATAAGTGAGTTCCAACCTGCATCTTCGAGGTGGCTTTTGATGGCGTTTCACCTCGCTAAAAAACCTCCATGATTCAACAGATTGGCAGCACTGCAGGACTCATTGCATATGCAAACAGAAGGTAATAAAATGGATTTGGGAGCATAGCCTAATTACAATGCGTGTCTCATAAAAAACAATATATATTTTATAGTTGAAGGGCAAATAGACGTTATACACAGTAGTATGGTCGTCAATGTGCGAGCCCATGGCACCTTCCGCGACCCCACGTTGGGTCGGGACACATAGTTTGAGAACCGAGGCTGGAGCCTTGTTTCTTTATTCAATCAACTGCCAGAAAAAATAAAATAAAACTTTTTCCCCAATCAACTCTGGCCCGAGATCGCTAGGGGTGGTCATCCAGGAAATCTGGCTCATTTGTAATGGTCTCAGATATTTCACTTGGCACAGCGGGATATACCGGGCCCGAATTCAAGACAGAGGATCGCTGTCGTTTGAAATGAACACCGATCAACCCCCAGCTCCGAGTTCTGATCTGATGCAATATCGCATCTCGTCTGGGGGGCCTCTTAGTAGAGTTGGGGCCTCTTAATGTCTTGACATGCCTGTGTTTTACTTGGATGGCGACAAGGATGTGTGTTGGTGATGGTTCTGCCTCTGTATCAGTCCGGAGATGGAGGATGTAGATAGACAATGCCATGGAAGCTGGTGTGATCTGGCAGTGAAGGAGATGACGGCATATCCGCTCTCCCCACTGTGTCTGTGTCCTTTTGCCAGAATGTTAGTTGACATTCAGTTGATCATTATGGTGAAATTTGTGTTATCGCCCTGAACTCCAAGGAAGCATTCCACTCTGTGTGCTGCCTAGGGCTAGGCCCCGGAGTAAACACAGCCGAGAGCCCTCCTCCCACACGTCAGCAATAAACAGAGCAGGAAGGGTATGTGGCTTGTCCCACCCACTCTTTGCCCACCGGCGCTCCCTAAAAAAATAACAAGTGAGACAGATAGAGAGACTTGAGGGCATTCCCAGTGAGTAAACATTCATGTGAGCACAGTACAGTATGTTTGCATCATGAGTCTTTTTGCCCAGCACCTGGTACTACTTTTTTTGGATGTGCGTGCTCCCCTCTTGAACTCGTTGCATCATGAGTCTACCATTCAAATTACAATTAATTAGTTGAGATCAACTCCTGCACCTACTGTGAATTATAGGTGCTCTTTGTCTTCTGGGTATAAAAGCACTTTCTAGAACCCCCTGATATGGGCAAGGGCAAAATGAACATAACAATGTCTAACTCCAACCCCACAGCTAACTACTTTCTGGCTACTGACTGGCACCTCACACCTTCTCAGATGGCAAATTTGAAGTCGATTGTTCGGACGGTTCTCGAGATACACGAAGGACCAGCACATACACGCACATATAAGATTTGCGTAATTTATGGTTAGACTAGACTCTAGAGTGATGTTAGTCCCCTGTTGGGAACAAGGCCTGTTGGAAACGATGCGTGTTGTATTGGGAGCGTATGCCCCTTTGGTTATGCAATACCCATTGTCAGAGTGTACAATATGTCTGCCTGTGTCCCTTTTATGCTCATACTGTATATGGAGTTCCCAACCACTGAACTATATGTGGTAGTGATGCGCGGGTCAGCTTTTTTTCATAACCCGCACGACCCACAGCCCGCACGAAACGTAACCCGCCCGCGCCCGCGCCGCAGAACAATATATAAATCAACTAATCCGCCCGCCCCGCAACCCGCATTTAAAAAAAAGATGGTATATCATCTCCACAATAGCTCATCTTTATATACGGCTCTCTAAGTACCCAAAGTCGCTTTACAGAAAGGTCTACAGTAGCACAATATTGTCATGGGCTAAATAAACAAACGTGTTGTTCAAATTGGGGTTTAGCCTAAAAGACTTTCATTCAAAGACGTTCATTCTCTCTGGGGCATCGTCGGGGTAAGAATGGCGTTTCAGGTTTTATGTCAATCATATTTATACAGCGCCTCGCACTTTAAACAGACAGCAAAAGACGGACAATATTAAATCCTGTTGGTTATTGATTAATCACCAGATTGGAGAGATGGGAGCGACTGGAGTCTCGAGGTGAGCGTGGTTGGTTCATTCAGTCAAAAAAATCCGTCTCACTTGCGAAAGTTGTGTTTCAAATCGTATCCGTTGACTGGCTGGTTATATAACTTAACCGACACACACAAAGTATTTATAAAGAGACTTGTGTGGATGACAGAGACATATAAGTGAAATCCTGATCAGCGACACGCGCTGAATTGTTTGCGCATCTTCTCTGCTGTGCTCACGTTGTGTCAAATGTTGGCAAAATGTGGTTCGCGGCCCCAACAGGAGCGGAATTGGGACGGTCCTCGCACCAAGGAGCGGAGGAGAAACCTCGCTCCTCTCTGGCGCATTTTAAAACTTGCTCGCTCGTCGTGCTCGTATTCAAACGTAGTATTCTTATTCTTATAGGCCTACTCTTATTAAGAATAAAAGGCAAATAAGAACAGGTGATTATTCTTATTTATTTTTTGCACATGAGAGTGGTGATAACCCGCCCGCCCGCCGCCCGCCAATGGAGTCTGAAAACCTTGACCCACCCACCCGCATGCGGGCGGGTTGGCGGGCGGGTGGGGGCACCGGGTCAATCCGCGCATCACTAATATGTGGGGATTTATGTATTTGTAATGCCCTCCATGTACTGCCAGGAACTGGTGTTAGGACCCAAGTATGGGAACTCAAAACAGGCAGGAGATGAGGATCACTTTACTGACCAATGTACAGGAAAACAGTCCATACTAGAAAGGTGCAATTCTGGGAAAGTGTGGTTGCACTGGCGACGCAAGTCGCATTGGGAAATGAAATCCGTTGGTCGAGATGGTTATAGCTTGAATCTTTGCTCAGTTTACTTTTGGTTTATTCTCTAATATTACACCACACATTGCTGTGTAACTTGTACATCCTTTGTTTCTCTAGCTTAGATATATCACTTGTTAGTCCTGTCTACTTTCTGTTCTTTTTGGCACGCGACACCCTGAGCGTATATCTGAACACTCACGTGACAAGTACATGTCTGTAAAAAATATAATCTTTTCTCTCACATTCTGACATTAACACGGCCCTGCAGGGATCCCCATATTTCCATATTTAGTCGCTTGGTGTGTCCTGGCTGGGGCCCACGTGCCCTCCTGCACCCCTGCTTAGAATTAGGACCTGTATAGAAAGCAGCCACAATTGCACCTCTAACGAGAGAACGCCGAGGGTCAGAAGGTGTTGGTGTCACAGACTCACAGTATGTGCTGCTTAGGTCACTTGCATCCTGCTCCCATTGTTAAGCTGCAGGGAAAGCAACAGGGTTGTTTCCCAGTTGGCCTATATACGGTACCATGTCTTAGCCAGTTGGGTTTCATTAAGAGCCAAGTATAAGTACTGTGCTGCACTCTCATACTTCTACTAAGCAGATGGAAAGATAATGAATGGCGGCTTGCTCTGGTGGTGACCTCACATATTTTTTGCTGTTGTGTAAAGTCATGGCCCCTAAACCCAGAGAGCCCAATTAGAGAATGAAGCCAGTGAGAAAATTCTGCAGTTATGACTGTAACAGAGGCGGAGCCGTCTAACAAGTCACCCTGCCGGTGTCATAGGCTTTTTGTTATTAGCCAATCTGTACCTTTAAAATGTTCTGAGTGAAATGAGTGAGATACATTTTGAACATAAACACCTTTCGAATTGCTGACCTTAAGGGCCAAGGGCTGTTTGATTGATGGATCGAATTCTTTATTAACAGTTTGTCAAAAAGGTACATTAATTGGTACAGATTTATACAAAACCCCCAAAGGGCTTCCATTGACGTCCTGTGTATTCAATTCACTGAGACATTAAAAGACAAACAATAATATACATTAATATGCAAAACATAGTAGTAATAAAAAAGTACTAATAAAAAAATGAAAATACAGTAAACAGTGGGGGGGGGGGGTATATATTGTGATAAGCTTTTACAGGGGCCAGTTAATGCATCAAACAAAACATGATATTTTGTGTGGCATACTCAGTCTGCAACACTGCAACACTGTCTGTAAAAGTTTAACGTCGGTTTACACCATGTTAAGATATTAAGTGACATGCTGAGCATCAATCTGCTCTTATTGTTCACACATGATCGGTCATCATGGCAGCATGTGAAAACACAATGTAAAACAACAGTGTAGTGCATTCTTTCTTGGATAATAGCACTAATCAACTACACGATTTCAGCACAAATTGTTAAGTGGTTGCCCACTACGCAAGGTGACTCACTGCTGAACACCACAATGGCTGAATGTAGCCTACTGTATCTGTAGGCTGAGTAGAGGCAGAGTATTGTGTGTGTGTGTGTGTGTGTGTGTGTGTGTGTGTGTGTGTGTGTGTGTGTGTGTGTGTGTGTGTGTGTGTGTGTGTGTGTGTGTGTGTCGCGTGCGTGCGTGCGTGCGTGCGTGCGTGCGTGCGTGCGTGCGTGCGTGCGTGCGTGCGTGCGTGCGTTCGTTCAGACAGTCTGTATTGTACTGGGTCAGTCTGGTACTGGTTCAGACAGTCTGTATTGTGCTGTACCTTGATCTAAATTAAAATAAGGAAATAAAAACAATCTCATCACTAAATGTTGAGTTATAAAATTGGAGAAATACATCATTTGTATATGTAATAGATACATATTTGTACATAATGTACATGAATCTTTTGCAGATAAAATGCCTTATGATGCTACTGCTATCACATTAACTTTTGGTATGGGTTAAACTTTTAAAATAACTTCCTATGAAGCCCATAATGCATAATAATGTGTGTGTAATAACACAGTATAATTATAATTATAAGAACTTTAAATTATTGGAGAACATAATGCTTTATTACAATAATTATAATACATTATGAGATATTTCATTTTAACGACTTCTAAAGTAAAGTATAAATGCATTGTAACCTGCTTACAACACTATATAATTCCAGTTTAGTCTCTCTCTCTCTGGTGATTCAATTCAACATCATCAAGGTCAGTCTCTGCATCTTGTACTGCATATCAGCCTCTACTGTTGGTGGTGGCGAGCTGTCTTAAGATACCATGTGATGCGAGAGTGCAGACTAGCCCAGCACGGGACTCCTGAATATCTGCCCTCCATCACTCTGGGTCTTGATCTCTGCAGCGTTGTTAGCTCCGCTGTCACATCACAGTGTGTCTACATGTGGTGCGTTGCTTTCCCGTACCTTGCGTTGGCTCTCACAATGTCTGTTTACTCAACCAGCCTCATCCTTCTCTCTCTGACCTTGTCTGTGACCTCTGGGAGGCCCCTGTAGAGGTCCTAGGTTTTTGTCTTAAGAAGTCAGCCTTTAACCATTTTAAACGTCCCCTTTTACAGTAGTAGAACCTTGACATAAGTGATTAAGGCATCATACAGTATACTTTATTTATTTATTTAACCTTTATTTATACTGGAGAAATCCCATTGAGATACAAGTTCTATTTTACAATGGAGTCCTGTTTAGTTACTAATTTTGAATGATAGAAAAACCAAATAAGGCGCATAAAAGGTTCAGAAAAGAAATTAAAAAGGGTTCACTCTGCTCCACCAGCCACCAGTGAACTGGTGAACTGATTTTCAGCTGAAAAATGTTACAACATCAACATGTGAGATCTGTAAGAATTATGATTGAAAAGATTGTTTGTTTGTTTTTTGTAGATTTGCAAGATAAGTGGAATGTTTTACTAAACCAGTCTTTTTGTCAAAACAAATTAGAAGATTATTTATACACTGATTGCTCAGTGTACAGTATTTCTTATGTTTAAATCTTCAGCAGGCTACACCATGATTTGCTGCTTGAATGCACTGCTTAATCGTATGCCTAATTTATTCTCTGTCGTATATAAATACGACAAAGTATAAATCAAGCTTTACGGTACCTGGCTGCAACTGTAACTTTATGTAACTTGATTCCCCATTCTAGTGATTGACTACTGTAAGGCTGATGTGTGTTTTGTTTTTGCCCTGCTCCTGATCTATGTAGTACTGACTGTGTAGTCTGTAGTGTATTGTTTCCATAGATGTTCCTGTTTGTCTTGCATTAAGACAAACTGCTGTACAGCCTGCCCTTGGCAATTAGTGAGCTTCATTGAGTCACATCAAATCATAGTCAACCTCCAAATTTCACAATAGAACTGTCTGGCACAGACAATGAACAATTGTGAAGTTTTGAAGGCTGCAATTATGTTGTTTTCCATATAAAGAATGTTCATATAATTATAAATATAATTTAGACGGTCAAATAAATTAGAATCTTGAAGGTCAGTTTATATAAAGGCCATCTCACAGCAACATGACTGAATCATCTAGTCTAGTGCAGTGCATTGTTGCTGAGGTGTTATTTCATTACCTATCTGTATAACCTTGGACACTGAATGAAATACAATGTATGCTGTTTACATAGTAGATGATGAACTGTCCACAGGATATATTGTGTGCAAACAAATGAGTATAAGCTAGTACAGAAATTGTGTGGGTTCTACCATGACTCATGAGAGCATTGTTGTGTCCACTGTCCACACTCAGACCTCAATCACTGTTCCAACTCAACACTTGCAGCCTATTCTCTCCATGTACTAATTAATCATAGAAAAAGCATATTGGCATAGCCATTTGTAAAAAGTGTTATGTAACCTCTGAAAGTACAATCTTTGTAATAGTGTACCTAATTTAGTTTGCAATAGCTATTTTGGAAGTAAATGGCAATACACAAAGATTCTATTGCACTTATATACAACATATGAAATAAATAATAATAATTAAATGCATGGTATTTTTCTTTAAAACCTTGAAAATGTTGTTTTGATTTTGATACCAATAAATAAAGGAGTAGTTCAACCCCCAAATTACTTTTTTTCCCTATTAATTAGCCCAATTCACGGCCCGCCCACTAAGCATCCCACGGGTGCTGAAGTCATATTTTGAAGGGGTAAATCCTACCATAGCCTATGGAGTTGGCACAGAAATCGCAAATTTAATGCAATTTCCGAATAGTAAAGTATAAAATACGGCTAGCATGATCAAGAACACAAGATACTAAACGGCACAAAGCACTATAATTTACTTTACTGTTAGAAATAATGATTTGTTGGCTTTAAGTCCAGTATAGTTTCCCCTTCGAATTGAAGTCAGCACCCGGGGAAAACTGAGAAACGGAAGTAGGTGGGCGGGCCGTGAATAAGGCTAATTACTCATGCCATGGAGACTTGAGTTCAATAATATTTTTTTGTATTTTTCAGATTCCGAAGACAACATTTAGATTTTAGTAAATAGGGACCCAAATGCATTAGGGTCCCTATCCGGAATCAGTTGGGGTATGTGATGAAATTATTGTCTTAGGAATGTGACTATAAAACAAAAGAATATTATTGAACTCAAGTCTTAGTAGGGCAGGAGAGAGGGGTCTACCAGCACCCCAATGACATGTTTTCGAAACCTGTTTTTTTTGGACCGTTATGATGTCTAGTTATGATTTCTGCTTGTTGCCGTCGCCAACTAATACCCCATGGGGTTCATTTTTAACCTTTTCTCACAACTATTCCCAATCTGAACCATACAATGGTCATAACAGAAAATGCCATAACGCTTGATGTAAACAACCTACAGGGACAAATGAACACACTTTTCTATATGATTTTGACCCAGGGAATTCATTAAAGTGGTTATTTTTTACATTTAAGCACATCTTGACCCTATTTCAGGACAGAAACGGCGAAGAATAACCCAAAAATGTTCAAAACACGTCTATACTTCTCTTTGTACAGATGAATTAAGGTGTATTCTTTTGATACCACAGGTTTTTTAGGACCCTTATGATGTCTAGTTATGATTTCTGCTTGTTGCCGTGGTCAACTAATGTCCCATGGGGTTAATTTTTAACCTTTTCTCACATATCCCCAATTAGTGTGGGGATTTAGGGGAGCAAATGCTAAATTCATGCAATTTTGACTTAAAGCGCGAAATTTTGCACAGATGTAGCCCAGGGCTTGCTCTAATGATTTAGCTAGGGCGCCCGAGTCTGCGACCTTCGGGGTCTCCACAGCGGTCAAATCAAGTTGGGCTTCCATTGACTTTCTATACAGGGGGAAAATACCCAGAAAAAGATTTTTTTTCTGGGTATTTAAGGAGGATCTGAGGGGTCTAACTAGGGGTTTGTCATGATGCTGAATCCATTGCAGGCATTTGTTTTGAACAAAAAACATTCAGTGGGCTAGAAATGGCCTTAGAAAACAATACACGTATGGGTGAGTATTCATGTTAGTCGGAGGCCTTAGGGTTTTTTTTTTCTCGTGCTAATCAGTCTAAAAGTTCAAGATTTTGCACAGATGTAGCTCAGGGCATGCTCTAATGATTTAACTAGGGCGCCCGAGTCTGCGACATTCGGGGTTGCCACAGCGGCCAAATCAAGTTGGGCTCCCATCTACTTTAGTGATGAAAAGTGATGAGTCATCACTTTTCAGAGTTGTGTGGGTGCTGTGGCGACCCCGAAGGTCGCAGACTCGGGCGCCCTAGCTAAATCATTAGAACATGCCCTGAGCTACATCTGTGCAAAATTTTGAACTTTTAGACTGATTAGCACAAGAAAAAAAAACCCTAAGGCCTCCGACTAACATGAATACTCACCCATACGTGTATTGTTTTCTGAGGCCATTTCTAGCCCACAGAATGTTTTTTGTGCAAAACAAATGCCTGCAATGGATTCAGCATCATGACAAACCCCTAGTTAGACCCCTCAGATCCTCCTTAAATACCCAGAAAAAAAATCTTTTTCTGGGTATTTTCCTCCTGTATAGAAAGTCAATGGAAGCCCAACTTGATTTGACCGCTGTGGCGACCCCGAAGGTCGCAGACTCGGGCGCCCTAGCTAAATCATTAGAGCAAGCCCTGGGCTACATCTGTGCAAAATTTCGCGCTTTAAGTAAAAATTGCACGAAATTAGCATTTGCTCCCCTAAATCCCCACACTAATTGGGGATATGTGAGAAAAGGTTAAAAATGAACCCCATGGGACATTAGTTGACCACGGCAACAAGCAGAAATCATAACTAGACATCATAAGGGTCCTAAAAAACCTGTGGTATCAAATGAATACACCTTAATGTATCTGTACAAAGAGAAGTATAGACGTGTTTTGAACATTTTTGGGTTCTTTTTCACCGTTTCTGTCCTGAAATAGGGTCAAGATGTGCATAAATGTTAAAAATAACCATTAATGAATTCCCTGGGTCAAAATCATATAGAAAAGTGTGTTCATTTGTCCCTGTAGGTTGTTTACATCAAGCGTTATGGCATTTTCTGTTATGACCATTGTATGGTTCAGATCGGGAATAGTTGTGAGAAAAGGTTAAAAATGAACCCCATGGGGTATTAGTTGGCGACGGCAACAAGCAGAAATCATAACTAGACATCATAACGGTCCAAAAAAAACAGGTTTCGAAAACATGTCATTGGGGTGCTGGTAGACCCCTCTCTCCTGCCCTGTTATCAATTTTCCATTTTGGGGGTGAACTAATCCTTTAAAATTCCATTGATTCAAGCTGGAATACAATTGATTGATCATTAAAATAAACATACTCTGAAAATGCATGCAGTCAACCCATATCTGACCACTCAACACAGCAGCAAAGGCATGTTAAGTGGTCAGATGGGTGGGTTCTGATCCAGAGAAGGTTGAGACACTGTGATACAGTATGTCTGCATCTCTGGACAGGTAGGCTGCCTGCTATATGTGTATAGTTCATAGCAGCTGCATCTGCATTCATAACCCATAGTTAAATCTGCAGTTGGCTATAAAGTTTACCCTTTCTGAGCCATTCAATTGACCAGAAAATGTAGATTTTTATACAACATAATGACTCATGATTTACTTTGTGCATACAATGCACAATCGCACATGCCTTTGTAGAATTGTAGTGATTTGTTTTCAATTATTACACATTAACACATTAGCCATAATAAAATCAATACATTCTCTACCTCTGACAGTGTAGATGTATTGACACCTCTCATTGTCAAGTCCTTTTTGTTTCAAAATGAGTTCCTTATTATTAGTTCCTTGATGCAATTATTGATTATATTAATTACATTCTCAGTTTTAAATTGCCTATTTTTGTGTTGTGTGGGAATCAGGGGGGCTTTTTTCAGTCTTATCCATTTTGTTACTTTGTACCATAGACTGCTTTGTACACACTCTTAGTTATATTTCAATATTTTACAGTATCTTCTGGTTCTCTCAACAGGCACTAGGATCCGGAGGAATGAGAGCGCTCTCTCTCTCTCTCTCTCTCTCTCTCTCTCTCTCTCTCTCTCTCTACGTCTGTCTCTCTCTCTCTCACACGCACACACACTCTCTCTCTCACTCACACACACACACACACACACACGCACACACACACACACACACACACACACACACACACACACACACACACACACACACACACACTCGCGCGCTCTCTCTCTCTCTCTCTCTCTCTCTCTCTCTCTCTCTCTCTCTCTCTCTCTCTCTCTCTCTCTCTCTCTCTCTCTCTCTCTCTCTCTCCCTCCCTCCCCCTCCCTCTCGCCCCCCCTTCTCTCTCTCTCTCCATCCTCGCTGCTTTTCACTCCAGACTGTTTGAAAGTCTCTGCCAGACTCGGACTTCCTTCCACGGAGGAATGGAAAGCTTCCAGTGCAAATACAACAACGAACTATCCCTCCTCTGTTTGCCCGATAGAAGAGCCGCTGCAACGGTCGCTGCAGCAGCAGCAGCGTATAGAGCCGCTATATAACCAGCCTGCCCCGCTATATATTCCTCCTATAAGATCTATCTAAACCTCCTCCTCGCTGAATGAACTGAACACATGCATGTTTGGTGATCATCCGTCGATGATTGTTATGTTTGTGTCCGGGTCCGTCAAGGAGCTGCCAGCCGGTGGGACGTTTTTTTGACGAGAGGAAAAAAAAGACTGAACTCCAACCACACGTTGAGACGCTGCGTCTGGCGCGGCTTATTGCTGCTCCTTTTTACGCAGCCTCGTTTCATCGCAAGGATAACTCAACAGTTGCCCTTTTTTTTTTATTAGCGATTGATCTGATGTGCATATGATATCGTCATAATGTGGAGGCTACTGCGGTCGTGTTGCTGGTGGATTTTCTCGCTGATTTTGTCCGCCTTCGTGCTTTTCTGGGCCGAGTGTCACCCCGGTAAGTTGATGTTTGATTTCTACCAACTCGCACAGTGTCGTTTTTTTTGTCTAAATGTCTTCAAGTTGATGGCATGGTGTCATATTTGCTGTTGGTCAAACGCACCATTCCCACTGTACGATAACTATAAAGAGAATAGGCCTACTATCTTTGTATTTGTGTAATAGTTGGTGTGAACACTACCATCCACTTGGCTTAGAACGATTTTAAAACTATATTTTTTACAGTTATAGTGTTCAGTGTGAATGGCAGTCGGTTATTAGGCTATATATGCTTTCAGAGCCAAGTTCGGGGCTACATAGACAGTTAGTAGATGAGGCTTTCACGCCGTTTGACTTCATGCGCTTCTCGGTTATATGTCGGCTGGCTGACATCTGCAGTCAGGGAGGGAATATAAAATGAGAGCAGTTTGGAGATAAATGACACATTCGCTAGTTTGCAGATTTCCTTTTCTTTGCATAACTCCATGATGGGCGAAAAAACGCCCGTGCCTCTTTAGGTGCTGAAACTCCGTCCGTCCCCCTTGCTTCTCCGATTCCACCTCAGCTATTTAACCCTTTATTGTGTAGCCAACACAAGAAAGACTGGAATGGTTAGGATGTAATTACTGCAGCCCTACAATGATGCCATGCTGCTGGTGTGTATATAGTAAAGGCAAACCAAGTATCCGAAATAGCGACGTTGTAGCCTAATAGGTCTATTCTTATTTACGCGCGCCCGAAAAACCGTTATCTGAGCGCAGAACGGTGTGGTTGTGAACCGCATTCCCGTTGCCTACTTCAACACACAATTACATTTCTACTACTTTATATGCACAGCGTGTTTCATTGAACATGGTCCAGAGCGTAGTAAACCGGACATAAAGGCCGATTTATATATAGTACCACGTTACGAAGGTGTCACTGCTGTCACTTACCTAAAATAATGTAGCCTACCGGTACAAAGCTTCCATGATCTGCTATCTTTAAGCGGCGACACCGTTGTAATGGTGTATACATTAAGCATACGCATAGCATGAAAGTCAATGTGTTGCACACAAAACTACATTTAGATGCCTAATATTCACTGGATATATATATAGGCTAATTCACTGGATAATGGTCTTTCATACGGTGCAGATCGTGCACAGTAAAAAATGTTCTGAGTCTGACTTTGCCAAATTATTACATGATGATGACTGCACCAGTGAAGAGCAGGAATCATCATATCCAAAAGGCTGCGATCCAAATTCTACATATATTTTGTAAGCAATAGCCCATCACACACACACACACACACACACACACACACACACACACACACACACACACACACACACACACACCATAGTAGGCTACCATGACGAAGAAAATTTGAAAATTTGACCTTGACCAAAGTGGCAGGCAAGATTTCTTCAGCTTTGGAATTTGACAGGATGACAGCAGCGAGGTCCAGAAACGTCTCTCAGATCGCTTGACAGCCCTGTTCAAGTGAGTCCAGCACAGGACAAGCCAGCTGAGAATCCCAAACAGTTTGCTGTCTTAATAATACGTTTCATTGAGACAGACATGCCCTGCATAGCCAAGTTGCTCTAATGGCACATTATCACAAAATCTGTTGTCATAAATTAGCCTATATTTTATATTGTAATAATAAATAGCGGCCATCTCCACTTGATTAAATTAGCAATTAAATTATCATGCTTCCCAAGAGATGTCATGCAACTGAGAATAGAATATGTGTATGAGAGCGGGAGAGAGAAAAAAGTATCTATACCATATCTGTAACTAATGCCGCTAATGATAACTGGGCACAGTTTTTATGCTTATAAATCCAGCTCCAGTAGTAAATGTATTTTCTATAACTTTTCTCACTTTTCTTCTACTCCAACTTATATCAATCCTTAACTTGTTAGGAATTCAGTTTTATTTTCTTATGATGGAAGCTCTATCTATCTTTTTTTTTCTCAATCTCACATTCCATCAGATCACAAATCTAGAGAGAAATCTACTCGAGGGAAAGGAGTACTGAGAGTCATGCAGAGAGAAACGGATGACGGAGTGGTGGTGGTGGGGGTGGGGGGTGGGGGGGGGTAGATGGATAAATAGATTGATGGATGGATGTTCAGTCTCCGCTCAGCCCGCCGGCCGGTGACAGTACAGCCCAGCACAGCTACAGCCAGTGGGATGGGTTCGCTTCCAGAGGAATGACGAATGTCTGGGGAAGTAGGCATTGTCATAGAAGGGCAAATACACGCCCCAAGGACTGGGACACGCATTGATAATCTCTCTCTCTCTCCCTCTTTGTCTCTTTCTCGTTCCCTCTCTCTCTCACCCTGCGGGAGTAGCTACACAGTGCAATGCTGATTGTTAATTTATCCATTTGTAACTCTTGAAAATGGACAAATGTAACCATATGGACCCTTACGGTACCATTTAGTTCTATTTGTCCATTCGCAGAGTTAAATTAACTTTTGAGTTGTGAATGCCAGCGTTCAGCAAGCCCAAGGTGTGAAGGCGAGCAAATCACGTACGGGAAATGGGTGTTTCTTTCATGTTGTATCAGGCGCTCGTTGCCGTTTTTTGTTTTAGATTAAACATCAAACTTATGTGATTTACTATTAATACACATCTTAGCTGTGTTGGAAGTGTGGAGGCAGAGAAACCCATCCGACAAAAGGCATCGCCTGTCTAGGCAGTAGCATTTGCTATTTGACAAATCACACATCTAATCGTTCTGATGGTCTTCTGCCTTTTTTAAGATTCTTTGTGATTCTTGTTTAATCGGACCATAGTTTGTGGCGAGTGATGAGGAGATTATGTGATGTGTATATGGGTCATTGGTCAAACCCAACCCTAATGTGCGTACATGGTGGTCTGCTGAGCGAGAGAATGCCTTCCACCCATAAAGTCAAATTGCCCCCATAGTGACACGAAGCAGTGTTTTGGTAAAACATTGCTTTGATAAAATGGAAGCAAGTGTGGTGCATGTTTGTGCCTTCACAAAAAGGCCTGGCTGTGCCCTTCATGCCCTGCGGTCTCCCACGCAAATGTTGGTCTTGCTGACAGTGCAACATGCGAGGGCAACACACAAAACATCTGTTCTGTGGAGCTGCGAGCCGTACATATCACGGCAGGGTGCCTGGGAGCTGACAGGGGGCAGAGAGGCACATCGTGTCATGCCCTGTCACCACACTCTCACCTCAGCCCTGGGTTATCCAAACATCCAGGGAACTGGAGACGAGAGAGTGGGAGAGGAGACAGACACAAGAAAGAGATGCTTGGCCTTCAATCTGTCACTTTCTGTTGTGAAAAGGGAACAGGCTCTGTCACTTTTGGTAACGGTTCAGATGAAGAAGGAAAAAAAGAACAAACAAACACAATAACACGTTGCTGTAATCTTATGACAAGTAACTGATCTGGCACATGTTTTCATCTTTCTCCTCTCCCTGTTCCCAGCCACCGAGCGACCACCCCTATTTTACCTCTCTTTCCTTGACTGTGTGTGTGTCCACTGTGTGCCCACAGGTCTGTCCCCTTGTTTCTGAGCTGGAACGAATGAGACAGTCTGTCTGTTATCCATTCTAAGCAGGCTCCCATGTCTCGGAGCTCCCTCTAGTCTAAGTCTTCCGTCGCGGCGATAGCAGAAGGTTGACATTCAGGGAGGGATTGGATGTGCTTCTTGGCCCTCAGTGCCAACATTATCACCGTCATCATCTCGGCACGCGCACCGGCTATTATCTGGCCTCGGCAGTGGGCAGAAACACTCGCATGTCAGCCAGGTCACTTTATCAGTCAGAGGGCCTGTCATCGCCATTCGCACTGCCGCTAATAGATTGATTAAAAGATATCAGGTTTGGTGTGTGTGTGTGTGTGTGTGTGTTATGTTGTAGGGTGTCATAGTCGTTTATAAGCCCTTGCCTGGTGATTACGGATGGGCTGCCTGTCTTTTAGAAAGGAAAAGAGAGAGTTAAAGAAAAAATCTTCCTGTGTGTTATTGATTTTAGTAGGGAATTATGCTGTTTGAAGCACAAAGGGAAAGTAAACTAGATAAATACCTGTGATCATGTAATGATGATATTAAATGCAAGCCAACTAATGATAGCTAAACAAGAAGAAGAGCTGGAGGATCATCATGTTATTTTCTTCTTCGTGCAGCATTTCTGCTCGGCTGAGCGTGCCAGTTCGCTTTTTAATCTGCTCCTCATCGGTTGTTTGTGCCTCGTGAGTAGGGGCGTCACAAGGGGAGGAAAGTGGGACTGAGTTGCTAGGGCCCAAGGTCGAGGGGCCTTAATTATTTTATACTTTAGCTATTGAAAAATAGCAGATATACAAGCTCACATTGCGGCCCATTTTTGAATAAATGTACTTTTTAAGCGAACATTTGTAACTCAAATTTTGCTTCTGGGGGGTCCCTGGAACTAAATGTTTTGAGATGGGGGGGGGGGGGGGTCTGTGGCCAAAAACATATAATTTTGCGTGTCCTTCACATGAAAAGGTTTGAGCACCACTGACATAGAAACTTGAGGATTTGAAATATTTCGCACACATTTTCAAAAAGATTTAAAAATAGCAGATTGGTGCCACGCTGTGAGCTTGTATATCTGCTATTTTTTCAATAGTTATAGCACAAAATGTGAGTGAATCCTTGTACCCAGGGCCCAGAATTTGGTGTGACACCCCTGCTCATGAGCTCCCGGGCTCAGGCTGCTACTGTTGCCACCGCTGCTGGGTAGTCCTCTGTGTGGTGGGAAGATTCTGAGCTGCCTCGCCTCTCTCCTGGCCCGTTGCGCCCACATTTAATGGGCTGCTGAGAATAAGAGGTGCTCGCTTCAATGGTAGGCATTCGTCCCTGCCCCTGCCCCCCCTTTCCATTTCTTTCTCTCTCTCTCCCTCTCTCCATTGTTCCAGTTCATTGTTTTAATCAAGTCCCTGCCAGATTATTTGGACTGGGAAAGGCTGGGAGTTTCCCATAATTTTCTGGACGCTGCGTCTTCAATTCCAGCCTAGTCTGCCCTGCTATAGCCCTGCTTTGAGACAGAATCCCTTCCTCTTCCCCTTTCTCTCCACTCCTCCCATTCTCCTTAAAGGACAACACCGGCCCCAATACATGTCATTGTCTATTATCAGCTTCGGCCATACATACACTTCTACAATATATCTTACATTAATGCATATTTTCTGTCACACCCTTTCTACCCTATTCCCGTCCCCCAACCGCATCTCATTTAATTTGCACATCTAATAAATGCTCCTGGAGCAGCCTTACAGGATTCCTTCCTATTCCCTTAATTCTGTTACTGCAATTACATGAATGACACAGCGCATAATCTCACCTAAAGAGAGCTAACACCAGTGGTCATTTCCATGCATTACTTTCAGAATATACTAGTCATCCTTTTGGATCTCATGAATTAAAAACTAAAAGTAAATAAAAGATGGTCTGATATCTATGGGCATATTTCATTCAGTTATAACTGGTATACCTTAAAGGTATTTTGTACTGTTCATGCTTTAAGGAAAATGTGTCTGCAAAACACTACTTGCTGACAACAAACAACTTGAACTTGAAATAGCATAAAATAACCAGTAAATTAGACCGTGAGAAATGTATTGTTCCTAGCTTCCAGACTGCCGACCAGTTGGATATCTTGAAATTGACTCCGGTAAGTGACAATTTGTCACAGACTCACAGTATCATTCTTTCAGGTGAAAGATATGTGATTTTAAAGGAACTGAATGTTCTAAACATTGTTATGGGATTTTCTCTCTCTCTCTCTCTCTCTCTCTCTCTCTCTCTCTGTCTCTCTCTCTCTCTTTCTCCAAAGCAGGTGTTGGCAGTGCCGCAGTAATATTGTCATCACCACTTCTATCGCCAATGTTGGACAAGGCGGCCATGGTGTTGTTTGTGTTTCTAGAGAAAGATTAATATGCAAATCAGCTGTGTTGTTTTGTGGAAGATATGCACATTATGCAGCCCACAACTTGTCTTGATGAGAGTGCCAGTTGGTGTGATTACGCACAATTAGGATGATGAGAGAGACTGAGAATTATATTTAGAATGTCCAATGTTAAAAGGTGTCTAATGCCAATGTAGTGGAGTAAAGTTTTATTTTATTTTATGTAGTGCCTGAGAAGTAAATGTAGTTGTAAACTAGAAAACAGTTGCGGAGACAATTGACGTATAGATTCAACCAAAACTACTGTAACATACTTTGTTACTTCACAGTGACTCAATGATAAATGGACATGGTCTCTCTTTGGTATTTTTCCTCATTCTTTCCTTTGAGTCCATATGACCAGATGTGCACAGCTTGGTTCACACAAAGACTGCATAGAAAACCAGAGACTATAATTTTGGCACGTTGATTAATTGATGTGTAAAAATCAAGATACTTTGCTTTCCTTTGATTGATTGAAAAACTGTTGTCCTTGTGGCAAGTGAATGCAGCAGTATAAATGACCCTGCTGCAAGCATGGAATCAGTAAGTAAGGTTAGATACAAAGTAATTATTTGATTAACGTTTGGGTAAATGTATTATCTAGACAATTGTTGCTAGACTCCTTTTGGCTAAAGATGACCTTGTGTGTCAGAGAAAGAGAGAAAGCGGCAATTATTGCGTAGGTCTCTAATTCTTGCTAGCTAGCTGGCTAATGGCCTTGCTGCTGCACTTCTATCCTTATTATTATCGTAGCGACTTGCCAATCACAACTTGGCCACACCCTTTATCATATTTAAAAAAGGGACCATTCATGAACATCATGTTGGTCACCTTGTTTTTAGTGAGATGAGAGACTGCAGGTCAAAGTAATGTAAGAGACACATTGTCCTGCTTACTGTATAAGTAACGTACATGATTCTATTCTTCTACATATTTACCGAACTTTTCACTGTCAAATCGGCCAATCCATGGTAGTGTGGTGGAGTCAGGGGAGTGAGCAGTGGTGTCTGTGTTTGGCAAGTGCTGGTGATAAAAGGGCTACTGACTGACAGACAGTTGGCTGCAATGGAGGCTGACAAGCTTAACTGATGGTGACACAAAACAAATGCTGGAAGGAGAGGAGAAGGGGACGAGATGAGGAGAAGAAGGGACATGGTTAGGCACTGGAGATCGACAATTCTGACACTGTCAGGACCAATTTGGCAGAATTCAAAAGCACACGTTGAAGTGATCCTCCTGAATAGAGAGCTGTTTGATGGTAGTTTGGTAGCAGTGCTATTGGCCACTGGCACTTGGCCTTTACAGTTGTCAGGAGTTTGAGGCTCTTTGTATTCTTTTGGGAGATACCGGTGGCCATTCACTTTCAAACCGTGACAGACCATCAAGAAGGGTATGACATTTCTCCAGAACACTTTCTCATTTTGAACGGTGAAAAACACTTCACTTGACTTCGATCATTCAGCTCCATTGACAGTGCGGAGTGGAAAAAGTACCTTACTCTTTTGAAAGAAGTTGAGAGAAGATTTAACTTATTGTCGCAGTCTTCAAGTGCCTTTTTGTGTAGTAGAAGTTGGACCTTGCCAGTGAGATTTTTATACCTTCCAACTGCTGACAGCCTTGGCTGCAGGCATTATGGTCAAGGGTTGTCAGTTGGTCTGTGTCTTTCTCGTGAAGGTTTTATCACAGGAACACCTTAAGAGCATATCTCTAATTTGGAGCTAATGTCCACTCGAGGATGCACTGAATAGATGTGAGAGGTCAAGGGTCAAAGTCAATGTGACCACATTCATTCTATTCTTATGAATGTGATATGTCAGCCGTAGCGGCCTTAGCTACTGCTAAGGGGGGAGGGTGTGTACAGGGGTCCCACATTAGCTCTTAAAAAGGGGCCCCAGATCCTTAAGGTCGCCCCTGTATCAAGGAACGCTGTGGAGGGAACAGGAAAGCTACAATTAAAGCTTGGCCACGTGGGATGCCAAACAACTCGTGCTTGTCCTAGAGTCAATCCTGCTTAGCTATGGGGAATATTGCGCCTATGAGCTTAAGACATTAGCCTACTACTTGTCAACAATTGACATTTCCAGCTTTTGTGGTGCACCCTATGGGTGTAAGTGAAATCGTTTCAGCTTTGCACCTTGAGGACCCTCAATGTGCATTAAAATGTAGGGATGATTACACAATGTGATAATGTTTTGTACATGTATATTTAATTTTGGTTGTGTGACAGTTTAAGAGGTACAGGCCAAAATGTAAGGTTGCCTAGTATAGCATCACTGTGAGGCTGAGGAGAGGCCTTTCTTGGCCTACTGGCAGTGTTCTTGAAAGGTTTGACGGTGATTAGTTGCACGCACGCACACATTCCACCTTCCAGCCTGGCGGAAAGAATACACGTAGGACATAGAGACTGAAAAGGAGGTAAAGATATTTGTTTTGTGGGGAATGACTCTCTTTCACGTTTTTGGTGAAGAAAGCCAACATTGTTTTTACTTACAAATACCTCAGCCAAGGTTTTCAATGTGCTTACTCCAGAGTATTACCCGGCATTAATTCACTGGCTGTGTTTAAGCACTCAATCAGACCTGGGGTGGGAAAGTGCTAAAGTTCATCCATCAGCATCTATCCATCCATCCCCCCTCCTTTACAGACCCCCTTGCCTGCAAGCTCTCCCACCTTCCTATGATTGTTTTTCTTCCACTTTGAACATGCTTTTTTTTCAGTGCACTCCAATCTTCTGGCTGCCCATGAATTGCACCTCAATCAAATATTTGCAAAAGGACTACAAACCTTTATATTTTTTTCTCCCCCCAAGTCCCAATTCTTCTTCTCCGCTTTGTTTTGTGTCGCGGCCATTCTAAAGCCTGCAAAATTGCGTTGGCCAAACGAGGATGGATGGATTGTTGATCTATAGGGGAGCTTTTATTGGCATCTGCTAATGCATACTGCCAGCATTCTTGAGAAAACTGTTCAACAGTTAAAGTGCCTAATCATTATGTTGTCTATATGTATAACAAATCTTATAACCCTATGAACAAATGAGCCCATGGACAAAGCCTAATGTTATAGAAATAATTCCATGCCCTCAGTGGAGACAATGAGATGTTTTTCATTTTGTTTCTTCCCTCTGAGCAGCCCATGCAAGGTTTGTTCCTGGACATGATCATCAATGTCATACTTAAATAGGCAGATGAAAAAACGTGTCCCCGGCCTCTTGTTTGTGCGCGTCCCTCAAACTAATGAATCGCATAGTTTACCCTCGCTGGCATAGGAGGCATTGCTGTCCACAAGAGTTAAGTCATGGCTTTTAGCATGTGCAAAGAGCTTGATAAAGTGTGTAATCTAGTCACGAGTTTCTAAGGGAGTGGAGTGCTGCAGTCACTGAGAAGTGGCATGGCACTTTCACAGCCGTAATGAATTAGGGCCGAGGCAGGGGGGTGAGCGTGAGGGCGCGGACCGGTTACAGTCCCGATATCCACTCCATTCCTCCAGTAGTAAAGTCAGCCAAAATAAAGCCACTGAATAAAGAGTGAGAGAAACAGAAAATCACCACATGCCAAGAATTGTTGTGTCACTAGGCTCGGTGTGGGGCTGAGAGAGCAGAGAACATTGCAGAGCCTTCCTCATTAAATTCTTGCAGTGGCATTGTTTTTTCCACTTTAATGCTTGGGAGACGCTGGTTTCCTCCTCAGAGAGATAGGGACTCCGGGCTTCCGAGTCGACTCCATAGCCCAATTTGTCTTACTTCTACAGGGGAGCCAGTTTAAACTGCAGTGCCCTCTCGTATTTCTTCATCTCTCACGCCCTCTCTCTGTCTTACACCTGCTTTGCTTAAGCTATTATATTGTATGCATTTTGTGCGTTATTTCCTCAACTCACTATTTTATGTCCATGTTACTTGTTTGTCTCTTCATCTCCGGTCTCCACAGCCAGCTCTCCCGTTGACTTTAGTGTGACTGTGAGATGATTGTAGTAGAACAGTCGTTTGTACGTCCCACTGATTCTAGATCAGTGGATCCCAAACGGTGTGCCTTGAGACAAATCACGTGCACCTTGGGATTTTGTGACAACCACACATTATTCATTCATTTAGTTACTAAATGAATTAATTAAATAAATATGAATGCACTACTTTGTGCACACTCATTTCCCATCACAAAAGCAAATTCTATACTCTAAAGAATATATTTTAACCACTTTCAACCTGGTATCATTATAGGCACACTTTTCCCTTCACAATTACTGATAATAGCAGATCAATGTCATGCAGATCCGCTATTTACTCTGTGAATACAGGTGTGCCTGAGAGATACTGACTAGCTCAAGATGCTTCTCACACCGGAGAAATACAGTCATTATTTCCCCCGTGCCCACATTAAAAACACAGCTATTAACATCAAGACCATCATTGTCAGGTAGGGTCAAGTGTCGTTGTCAGCTGCTTGTCAGTCAGAACGGGGAAGAATCCATTTGAGACCAATCCAGCTCGCCTCTCTCTCTCTCTTCAGAGCGCTCTGAGGTCCAATTTCTCCCTCAAGCGATCAATGAAGTTCATGCGTTCCATTAATAATTTCGTAAATTCCTCAGACGATATTCCTCCGGGAGGTTCGCTTTTGAAGTTGGAAACAGAGATGGGTGAAATGAGCTCATGCAAAGTGAACGGAGGAATGAAATGAATCAGCTGAGGTGGCACAATTGTCAGTCTGCTCTGTAACAGGGTACTAGGGTCTGTGTACTGCACTGTTTAGGGCTGCAACTATCCATTATTTTATCATTCTTTTTTTCTGCGTAATTCAAAATGTACTCGAGTAAAATTACGAAAGTATTGGCATCAACATGTACATAAAGTACCAAAACCATTTGGAAAGGAGTCAGCTTAGGACGGTGGTTCGGGCATCTATACGGATGCCTCCCGAGAGCCTTCCTAGGAAGGTCCTCGATGCGCGTCCCACTGGGAGGAGACCCCGTGGCAGACCAAAGACCAGATGGAGGGTATCTCCAAACTGGCTTGAGAACGCCTCGGTATACTCCCTGAGGGAGTGGAGGAAGTTGCTCGGGATAAGGAAATCTGGAGGTCTCAGTTGGAACTGTTACCTCCGCGACCCGATTCCGGATAAGCGGTTGAAGATGGATGGATGAATGGCGTAAAATAAAAAATGTTTGAAAATAGCAGATCTACAAGCTCACAACGCGTAGCCAAGGTATAAAATAGGGCTAAAGTGGTTAATATATGTTTTATAATATTAAAATGTATATATCTGCGAAGTAACTAGTAACTAAAGTTTTCAAATATGTAGTGGAGTAAAAGTACAATATTTTTGTTCCGAGATGTAGTGGAGTAGAAGTAAAAGAATATGGAAATTGGAAATACTAAATTAAAGTAGAAATACCTCAAAATTGTACTTAATTACAGTACATGAGTAAATGTTACTTTACACCAGTGGTTCTCAAAGTGGAATCCAGGGACTATGTGGGTTTCTTTAGGAAGTCTAAATTGACCCATACATGTCTGTAACTCAGTGTACAAATGGAATGGTTCCATTTGTACACTGTCTGAGTTAAAAGGGAGACCTTGAAATGTGAAAGTTTGAGAAACACTGCTTTACACCACTGCCCTGTTCCATGGTTTTGATGTAGAACCTATTAGAAGGATGATGAATTGACAGGGTGCCGGCGTGCGTTCCCCATCCATCTCAGAAGGAGATTGGGTCGTCTTGCCCTCTGCCAGTGGGTCTGCTGCTAAATTTAAGGATTTGCGAGCAGACCGCTGAAGGTGCTTGGTTCTTCACACCAGATGTTCAACAGATGGGGCTCACTAATATCACCCCGGGGTGCAGCACAGGTTTCAACTCTTCCTCTCCATCTCTCCTGCTCTCGCTTTGCCTTGGACACTCTCGTTTCCCCTTTCCCTTTTTGCCTCCTCTAGACTTTATGCCAGACTAATCTGCGTGACCTTCTGTGTCCCTCCTTCTTAATTTTTCCTCTTTAAATCTCATTCCCCGCTGTTGTGTATTCGTCAGACCCTCTTTTCCATCTTTATCTCATCATCTCTTTTTCCTGGTTGTCTGACCCTCACCAATGGCTTTGAGATTTTCCCCGATGTGTTCTCTGTAAAGCACTAGAACAAGCATAAAGGGCGAGTGAGTAGGAGAGAGATTTTCAGTGCTGGAATTGGGCAAGGCCCTCTTCCATTCCTCATTGGTAGACAAGCGACCGTGTTCCACCTGAAACCCCTTTGGATTTACGCTGTGAGCTGCAGCCATCTTTCTTCCGTTAATCACCTCGGGGCTGGGCGCTTCGGCTCACCACGTCCCCAGGCCGATGGATGACCCACGGGGGAAATGGAATGGAAGCCAGCCAGGCCTGACGCTCCAGAAGTAGTTTCTAGGTGCTACACGGGGAGAAAAGACCACAGGAAGCAGTTGTACATGTACCCATGCCTCGTAATGGGTTCGGCTGGTCATGTTATGAATGGTCCAATTTGAACTGCTTACTGGACACAATCTTGGAGTGGTTTTGACTTTTGGTAGAAAGTACACTATTAAGCAGCTCTGAATCATTGACCAAGAGGAACATGTTAGATCCGGAAGCATGTGAAATAGTCAGAGTTTCAGCTTTTGACTCAAACTGGTGCCCGGCCTACTCGGTAACGATGCAAGTTGGGAATAACCCGGTTATGCAATACCCGTTTTACCCATTGTCCGTGTAGCCGTTGTACCCGTCTGTCTATCCATGTCCAAATAGAGTTTTATGTATCTTCGTCTGTGTCCCTTTTATGCACATATGGAGTTTGGTGTGAGGCATCCCCTAATATGGATTCCATGGCAGTCTATGATGTCAGTACTGTATGACAACAGGGATTTGCAAATGTATCCGTATTTTTCAGATCTACTGATCTGAGCAACTTCCCCTTTGGCTCATAGCTCCTTTAGTCCTTGGTTCGGGCTGTTCTCGGTACACTGGTGAAACTCTCTCACTAAGATTCTGTGAATTTATACAGTATGTAGATACTGTAATGTATACAGTAGATTCCCTCTCAGTTCTTTCCTATATACCTATTAGCAGTTGTTAACATGGTGAAATTGATATAAATAGTACAGTTTTATATTCAAAAAGATCTGAACTAACCTTTATAATTAGGATATATCATTGCAGCACTCAGATGATGCTTTAGCAAAAAAAAAAAACTGGTGCCCCCACCACCATAATCCCTCCAGGCACTTTGGCTCAGCTGATGCTTTTCTTAGTGATAATGGCACACTGGAATCATTTGACCCTGCACAACACAGCAAGCATTAGGCTTTATTTTTTTAGCTGCCATTATATTCTTCCCCTGCTATCTGGATGTGGTTGCTGGCACCCCACGTTTAGGTCCTAATGATGTCAACAGACGGAAGCCCGCCTTATGAGGCCAACATTGATATGCGCAGGTAATGTGTTTTGTCAAAGCGGATGATGTTCCATCTCCCACGCAGAATGAATGCATTTGCTTTCAGTCCAGCTACTCCCCCCTCTCTCTAGTGTCTGTAGTAATGAACAATGTTTGGACGGCAAAATTATCTGTTGGAGCGGTTTGTGCTCTCACAATAGGCATTAGCATTCATGTGAAGCAAGCAAAATGTATTCCTGTTTTGTCCATCTGCATACTTGGCCATCTTGTTAATGAAATGAGTAAAAGGTTGAAGGGTTTTACCAGTTGTATTAGCTCATGACTCTGCAGAATAAAATACAGACTTTGATAGACACAGAGATGAAAAAAGCTCTTGTAGCAAGAGACGTTTATATTGAGCTTTTAGAAAGTGAGTGTAATTCAGTCATTTTTGTAGAGATTACAGACATCAGAGCCATTTTAGCTTCTGGTAAAGACACTGTCATATCCTTGTTTTCACTGTTGATAATTTCACACTACAAGTTTTATTTCCCACATTCAAGGCCCCATTTTCATCCCTGCTAACAGCAGGGATCTAAGTGTGTCCACCTCTTTGGACAGACAGTCAATATAATAATTTAGTCCTACTTTTGCCTTTTTGCGGCACTAGAGGTTCTGGCCGCTACGTGGCCCTCACACCCTACGACGCACCGATGATCCATCCAATATGCCCATATAGGGAGATCTCTGTATAGATGCTATCAGACAATATGTCTTGCCCCTTATATGGAGATTTGTGTCCATATATGCAGCTGATTTGTTTGCGTATGATGCCTTGAAAACACATTAAGGTTAGACAACACACTCCATATTTGGGCATAACTTCATTTATAATATAGTGACATGAGTATGATTACGAGGTACGCCAGCCAAGGCTCTGTGTGTGCGCGCACATACTGTACAAGACACAAACAAGTTTCAGAGGAGTAGCATGAACATGCTTTGTGTGTTTGTTTTTGTTGATGATCAATGACTCCCAACTGCAGATTCCTGTAGATGACTGACACAGCATGGAGCTATTTCCTCTCAGCCATCTGCGTGGTGTGTGTACTGTATTGGTGTGTGTACTGTATACACAACTCTGTTTAGTGTGTACTGTAGGGCTCTTTAAGGGTGACAACGTCATCGGTTCAAACCACTTTGGCCCCGTTGGGGATGAGGAGCAGCACTGCCTCTGGTGGTTGCTACTGGGAATTTTAGAATCTTTGTCTTGTTTATGTTTTTAAGTGGGAAACTAGTTTTTTTTGCAGTGTCATGGCTCCGACATTTATTATTATCCCATTGCAATGAATGCAAGAATTTGCCACCACAAATTAACCCATACATGGGCAACTAGTGGCCCGGGGGCCACATGCGGCGCACAGGTTAATATCGGAATACTGATTATATATTTTGTCTTTTTTATGTCCAGTGTATTTGTATTTAAGTTCATAAAGTTAACATAACTATTGAAATTAATTAAAAATGTTACTTTTCAGAATTCCAATTAAAACATTGCAAAACATTCAGGATTCCAATTAAAAGATAGCAAAAACAGCAGATCTACAAGCTCAAAACGTGTCGCACGGCTATTTTTGCTACTTATGTGTGACAGAATGACGAAGTAGGCATTCATTTAAGAAAAAAGTTAAAATACGGACATAAGAGGTTTCTTCCTGACGGTATATGCAGTGTGGAAATATAGTGGCCCTCTCCATCATCAAAGTTGCCCACCCCTGAACTAACCCTAACCCTAATATTGACTATAAAACATCTGTTCCATGTTCTATTTTATACCTTGAATAGGACAGCAACAGCTATGGAGCGAAGAAGGCTTTGTGTATTGGTCTCGACAGATGTGTCACGTCGTGGCATCACTGATGCTACTGGAAACCGCAGAGTATGGTGTGAAATACAGATGATAAATGCTATCAGACAAGACGTCTTCTCCATTTGTCTCTTTTGACATCGGACTACAAAACCAAACCAACCTGAAAATATAATATAATAATAACAATAACCTTTGAAGATCCACAGAATTTATATATTCATACCGTATGTAAAAAAGGATTTGACATTGGAAAGGCTCGTCTTTCTTCTTTCCACCGGAAAAAATAACATTGTAACTCCAATCTTCTGTTCTAAAGTTATGGGCTGTTGAATATAGCTTGTTTTCACCAAAGACGCAATCTGGGAAAATAAATCAGACATAAATGGATTTCGCTGTAGAAGCCCTCTATCGTAAACCACTGAAAACAACACATCTCGTCATTCTTAGGCGGTCTGAGCCTTAGTAAAAAAAAAAATATTCAATATTTTCATATGAATCTGTGATTCAACACCCCAAGTGGTACATTAAACCTAAGTCTTTGACAAAGCCTGAATCAGTCAATACAGTCTCCCAGGAACTTGGTTTGAAGACCAAACTTGTAGAACGGCAATTTCCACTATTTATAACTATTTCTGAAAGTACAACATGATTAACAGATAGATAGATAGATAGATACCTTTATTATCCCAAGGGAAGCATACTGTTTTGTATATGCCCTGACCGATGACCAATGAACAACTCTCCTCTCAGGCGATCCGCGGTGACAAGATGTTGACACACACGTCAGGTGAGCGATCAAAAAAAGAAATAAAATCTAATTACCGTTCAGCTAAGGGGAGCGGCATGCTGTGCTTTTACTTCTGCCATGCCCATTGAGCAATGAAAAAAAAAATCCTCTCAGGAAATGTCTATGAGCATCGCCATGGTGACAGTATGTTGACAGACGTCAGGTGAGCCATCCAACAGACAAATCTAATTACCATTCAACTAGGGAGCAGCATGTGGGCCAGGAACCGCATCATTCCCTTGGCCCATTAGCTAAAATTGGAACCCACACACAGTCACGCGCGCAGACACACACGCGCACGCACACACGCGCGCGCACACACACACACACACACACACACACACACACACACACACACACACACACACACACACACACACACTGAAGCTACAGTCCTTCAAGCCGTTTATCACCAAAATTATTAGGAGCTACAAATCAAAGTCTGTGTGACTATTATTCTGCAAGGGATGTGTGTGTGCGCATGTCATCTCATTGAGTTTAGGTTCCTTAATGCTGTCTGAGTCATACTCTACTTCAACAACGCCTGTATTCCTCCCTGGCGGATGTTTGTCAGCTATAGAATATGCTGTCCTTTGCTTCCACCTTGTTCTGAGATGTAGCCTATATATCTGTGAGGATACTGTACTGTATGTCCACTGCTCAGGAGGTAGATCTGTGAGGATAGATGTTCATCCATTAATGCACACACGCACGTACGCACACGTGCACGGCACTGCATGTATGAAGACACTCTCTCACTCTCTCTCTCTCTCTCACACACACACACACACACACACACACACACACACACACACACACACAAACACACACAGAAGTCTTGTGGGTTGTCGGCAGAGTGTTTTAGGCTACACACAGCAGATGGCTAGTAACACAATCTCATCATGTTTCCACTTCCAGTTGCGCTGGGAGCCAAATGATAATACAAGACTTTGAACTTTGCAGCAGTGAGAGACCAAATCATGGGTTTATTGCCTTGGGATCTCACTGTGTACACCAGTACACAACTAACCCCACATTTTTATTGTATTTTCTTTTTTTTATAAACTTGACATTTGCTGATGACATTTTGCTCGATGGACTGAGACACAGTTTGCTCTGGATAATTTTGAACAATACACATTGTTAGATGTTTTGTTATATGATGGAGCTATAATATTTCACATTGCATCATTGCACTCTATACTTAGAGGGACCACTGTGTGCAGCAGTGTATTTTATTTATCGCCCTAACACGAATACTTTGAGTTTGAATTTCATGTCAAGATGAGCAGAAAATATTTTGCCCTTTGACATAAATTGAGAAAGATCAATCTCTGGTCTGCTTATGTTATGTTTCACCACAGCACAGTTCAAATTAATACTTTCATTCTGCACAAGGAAATCGTCACGGAAGGTTGCTCTCTATGGCTCGATGATTACATACCACTCTTCAAGACAAAGACGGCAAAGAGACGGTAATAAAAAAAGGTCTGTAAAATTATTACACTCCCACCTTCCCCTCTAAACCTCCCCTCCCCTCCACCCCATCGCTTTATCTAGCACACTGAGAGGGTGAGCGGAGAATGTCATTGTTCCAAGGTGCAGAGTGATAATTGTCGGAGTAATAGGAGCGAGGGGGGGGTGTAGGGAGGGAGACAGAGCAGAGAGAGAGAGAATGTATGTGTACAGTACGTGTGGAGGATGGGGCTTCAAAGCACGTCCTATTTCCTATAGGCACATGAGAAGAAATGCTGTGTATATAAAATGTATTCCTGTAGTCACCTATAATGGCATATCAAAAATAGGGACGCCATGTCTATAAATCCTTTGGAATAGATTTTGCTGGGTATGGCCGTCCTGGATGTGTGCAGAGTGCAGACGGTGTTATATACTGTATGAGGACGGCCTCAACAGCTGCAGTACAGCTGGGTGACCAAGTAGCGTTTAGCAGCCTTGAAATTAATCGACAACATAAGAATTCATATACAGTATGTAGCTTATAATGACATGAAATACTCAAAGACAGAGCTCACTTCACACTGGGTGTGATTATTATTATTTATTGATTTTTGCTCCATAATTTTTGGTTGTTTTCCTGAAAAGGGGAAGAAGGAAAAAGAGGGTGGGCAACTGGGCAAGGAGAGTGAGAGCAGGGAGATAAAATAAAACAATGTCAGGATATCTACATACACATAGCATAAGACCATCAGATACAATATGTACATGAGGTTAAGGATAACATGCGAAAGTGAACATAAGGCCTCCACGTAACCGTGATTGTATGGTGTCAATATGGGACCAGATATGAGTTACTGTCCTGGAACAAGGAATGACCAGAGATGATTATCCATATGCTGCCAGGTTGAGAAACTTTATGTATCTTCAATCATGAGATATTGTTTTTCTTTTTCCTTTTTTCTCTTTTTTAACAGTACGTGTATCACATTTTCCAATGTCAAAAGTGTTCAATTGTACAAATTGTGCTGTACAAAGGCATATTGTCCATAGTCCATTTGTCTTTTTCTGAATTGACTTAACACTAATGATTAGTATTCTGTGTCAGTGGTAAAATGAATGCAACATCCAGCTAATCTCAAAATCCATTATAACATAGACAGAAATACAAAAATAAGCCTTAATATGCTCTGTGACGTCAGTTGCCTGGTAGCAGAATGACACTATCTGGAATCATGCCACAGCTTGTCTGGTGAGACATGTGAACAGGCCATTACAATGTTCCGCAGGGGATCATATAGCATGCAAGATGCTGTGCGATATTAAAATATAAAATAGATTTGATCTTTGCAGTGCTCCTGACATGATAAGACTTGACAGAAGCTGCATTTTAATATAATGCTCAAAGAGAATCCCTCATGTGTAGATAGTAATGTACTGTACAAAGATGAAAGACAGATAATTCCTTTGGATGTTTTAGGGCATTTCTACTTTGTTGCACATGAAAAACTGTTGAGCCTGACCAGATTTCTTGGTCCGATGCCGACCTATAATTGCGAACGTCAGGTCGCAGTTACTATCAAAACCTCGACCAGCTGTCCGTCAGTCTGTCAGTTTGTCACATGTCACACGTCACACTTTTGCCCTGCTCATATCTCTGCAACCGTTGCCCCGATCCATGCCACATTTTGCACACACACTCCTTGCATGCGAAACCACAACCTCCACCCTCAATTCTCACATCACCCTCTTCTAGTGCCACCATGAGGCCGATTCTTGCAAAACACATTTTTGGACACTGCTCCTACAGATTTTCACCTAAAATCACGCAAATCTGTACACACTTGGTCTACACTCATGTCTTCAACATGGATCTGTCGCATATAGTGCCACCATCAGGACGTTTTTTTCAGACACGTTTTTGGACACTGCTCCTACAGATTTTGCCCTAAAATCATGCAAATCGTTACACAATATGTCTACACTCATGTCATCAACATGGATCTCTCCCATATAGCGCCACCATCAGACCGATTCTTTCTTTTTTTTTTTCCTTTTCTTTTTTGGGGCTTTTTATGCCTTTATTCGATAGGACAGTAGACTGACAGGACATGGGGAGAGAGATGGGGAATGACATGTGGCAAAGGTCGTCCGGATCGGGAATCGAACCTGCGACGCCAGCAGGCATCATAGCCTAGTATATGGTACGCGCCTTGACCACCAGGCCAGCGGGCACCCCAGGCCAAAAGTACTGTGGTACTTTTGGCCTTTGGATTTCAATGGCTTGTATTTATTTTTTGAGGATTGAGATGGCATAAATAAGGTGAATGATTCCAGTTTTCTGAAACTGATTTTAAAGGCTGAAAAGTTTTGTCAGCCTAATCTTGAGCTAAGACCAGTCTATGCCACTGGGAGCAAAAGGCGTTTATCAATCCACACAGACAAATGTCATATCCAAGCTGCTTGTGTGGGCATAATTGAGTCCTAATCTTTAGTGCTCTCTCTCTCTCTCTCTCTCTCTCTCTCTCTCTCTCTCTCTCTCTCTCTGTCTGTGTGTGTGTGTGTGTGTGTGTGTGTGTGTGTGTGTGTGTGTGTGTGTGTGTGTGTGTGTGTGTGTGTGTGTGTGTGTGTGTGTGTGTGTGTGTGTGTGTGTGTGTGTGCGTGTGTGCGTGTTTGTTTGTGGCATAACAGCATCCCACTCTGTTGATAATGGTGTTGAAAAGTGTCTGGCAGTGGTCCTGGAAGTGGCACAGATATGACCGACACTACGTTTTTGGATGGACTCTGTTGTATTTGTGTGCGCATATGTGTGTGTGTGTGTGTGTCATATGTGTGGTTGTGTGTTCACTTGCACATGTGCGTGCGTAATCTCTTAACGTACCACTTTGCGCGTGTGTCTGTGAAATTGTCCGTTTGATGGTGACGGGGGTGGACTTTTAGAGTCCTTATCGGAGATGGAAGTCAGGGCTTTGCTGAGAATCAAAGATGCTGTATCCTCCACACTCCTCACTCAAACACAGCCAGAGAGAGAACCTTATCGACTTGACCCAACCTAAGCCTGCCCACCTAAGTGCCTACCAGTATGGAAGGGCTTTGAAAGGGTGCTCCATATGGTGATGTGGGTTTGAAGCCGGGACTGAGCTGTGGATGACTACCACCAAGTGCTCGCTGCTGATACCGGCTTCTCCTACGCTCACTTGAGAGCAAACGCCAGTATACTGTACTTCAATTTCAAAACGCTTTCTTACCACTGCGGAGAGGGGGTTGAGGTGGCTCCTTCCGTTGCAGCCCCAAATGTTTTCTCAAAGACCCCCAAACTGCTGCAATCCATATAACTTCCATGTCATACCCGGGTTCCGATCCCGTGTCCCCCGTGTGAGTGCTAAAATGTCTACTGTTGAGCTATAACAAAGAGGTCATTTGGGATGGCAAGATATTTCACTTTAAATTTAATTTACGGTAATACCGCTTGTCAACCAATAGAGGTCCTACCCACAGGGTATAAATCTGAAGAGCAGGGAGTCCTGTCTCGTGGTAACATGATGTGAGCTTGTAGATCAGAAAAGGGATTTGGTGTATAGGGAAAAAAGAGCATAACAAGAAAGCAAGAAAGTCAAGTTGACTAAGTATTGAGGGTTTAAGTGGAATGAATCCAACATACTAATAGAATAGATAATGCGTCTATGAAGCTTTGAAATCTATGTTTAATCTAAGTTTAATCTACAACACAATTTCATACAATATGTAGTGGGAGTCCCTGTTTCATCTGTCTCTCAGCTGAGTTCTTGGCCTGAAAAAAATACCCTCAATCTTAAATGTCTAAAGATTAACATACATTGCCCGTATGCTCTTCAGTGAGGGACAGTAACATGCCAACGAGCATCTAGCCTGCTGGCCCTGCCGAAAAGCGAAAGAAGAATGTTGCCTTCAGTCGTGTCAGTTCAGTGAGTAACCATATGGACATTTTTCATGAGGAGTCAACCTCAGCTGCCATGCACAGAAAGTGGTTATATGAGTCATGTCTTCTGGATCATAGGATGAATAGTGATCGGATCAAAATTCTGAACAGTGACTCCTACCAGCTGCCGACTGAATTGAGCGAGTTCATAACAATTGCGATTCTGAGTGAAACAGGCAGTACAGGCAGTATTACTGTGTGAAGTATAATTAAATTGTTAATTTCAAATATATATCGTCGTTGTCGGGTGGAAACCTCTTATCTCCAAGTGTCAAATGTGTTCGTTATTTCGCAAAGTAAAGCCTGCTTCATCGTACAAGGCCTTAGCACAAAAGTAGTGAAAACAGCACAACTACAAGCACACAACGCCTCGTGGTGTGAGGTGTTGTGTGCTTGTAGATCGGCTGTTTTCACTAGTTTAAATCATTTCTAAAATGGAAAATGCAAAACAAACGGTTTTGGACATACAAGGTTTTCACCCGACAACGACGATATAATGTTTTCAGAAGTCATACAACAAAGTAAAATAAAATGTACAGTAGTGAGTACTATTTCAGGGCAGGGACCACCCAAAAACATTGTGGGTGTACAGTATGTACATTAAGTGTTGCATGAGCCACACCAAAAAGAAATCAGTCACAGCAAACACTTTCCCTTGTAAATGCAGTGGGCTTATAGTATCTCCAGACCGTGTCAACTCTCACATCCACGACTGTTCCTTTGAACAAATTAATTTAATTTCTTCTCATTCACTGCTTAGCAACAGCATCGCAGAGCCACTCAATATAAACCCGAAGGACAATAAATGCTGTGCTAAATAACCCAGATCATATGGAGGTAATTCTCCTGTGCTCTAAAGGCGAAAACCTCTTCTGCCATAGGCAATTAACTGAGGACAGGCAGATGGATTTGTCCCCCCTTTCTCCAGCCACTCCTTTTAGAACATAATACCACAGATGTCGCTCATTTTATTTATTTTAGTCTGCCCTTGATAAGAGCATGAATCAACAGAGATAGGCTCTCTCTCTCTCTCTGTGTGTGTGTGTGTGTGTGTGTGTGTGTGTGTGTGTGTGTGTGTGTGTGTGTGTGTGTGTGTGTGTGTAGGGTGATAATCCATCCCCATCCTTGTGTCACATCAATTTTGTGCATTTCTCCGCTGGCTCCGATATAAAAGAAAACAGAAAAGCCAGGGACAGGCTTAAACAAAGGATGACATTCAGTTGCAAGTGACGGACAAGGAGGGAACGAGCAGAAAGGAGGTTAAAGATAATGGATGTGAATTAGATTAAATGGGTTGGGCGGACGAACATTAGCACCTAGGTCACAGGCGCTATTGTAGAGTGAGTCACTGTCCAGTTCTAATCTCTCTAATTAGACATCGTCAGTGTGAGCCAACACCCACACACATGCATGCACACACACACACACGCACACACACACACACACACACACACACACACACACACACACACACCTCAGCATGTAAGTGATCGGCGGGGAGATGAAGAGAGTGTGTGTGTGCGGCGCACGTGTGCATGCATGCTGTTTACATGTGTGCAAAATTCTGCACATGCATGTGCAAAGAGTCATAATAACAATAATAATAATACACTTTAATTATCATACATGGCTGTTGCTCAAACTACTGAGAGATACAATGCAACTGAGCAAGAAACTGATGCAATTGGAAGTACTGCATGCATGATATTTTTACAATCATGCCAGGGATGTTCATATTAAATCAAAATGGAGGAAATATCCACACTCTCTTGAATAATGACTTTTATCTATTTATACATGAGCACTGTTAAGATAGTGTTCATATTAACTCCATGTGCAAGATACAAGCTCTTGGAACCAATAACCACTCGACAAAAATACTGAAGAAAAATCTCCGAATGCCCTCTTGTCTGCCAGGCTAATTTCCACCCAGTGAAGAGATTAGCATGGTAAATTAGCACTGATGACTGACCAATTAGCAATGTGAAACCTAGTGGCAGCATGGTAATGGTCTTGGGCTGCTTTGCTCTGCAAATGAAGCATTTCGCCCGGTCCATATTGCACACTATCCAATGAATGGGAATGTGCGAAGATTTTTCTCCTTGACCACTTAAACCCTGTATACTTTGTTGTATGCCACCACGGTGCAACACACTGTGAGCTTGTAGATTCACTATTTTAGAAATAATGGGACATGTCTGGACAGCTTATGCCTATAATGATATTCCCAAAATAGGGACGCCAGGTTGAAAGTTGTTAATGTTAAAAATGACCCTGTGTAGCAATGTTTTCAAGGATGTAGATGCCGTTCTAGCATAATATGTGGCAATTTGTGAAATCATGCACTATACCACCAGTAATGTTATAAGTTAAAGATAAAGCAAAAGAAGTCCAATTTTTCTTCTCTGCATTTCATCATTGCAAATGTATCATTAGCATTGTCCCGATCAATATTTTGCCTCGATAAAGAAGAGAGCAAACTGTGAGAGATGTACCTCATATTTGAACTTTGCTCTTTGAAGTAATCTTATGTAGGCGGACCTCCGTCTGGCTATGCAACATGAGACGAATTTCATTGATAGATAAATAGCCTTTTTTCCCCTCCTAAGAGCACTTTATGGTAAATGTTTTAGCATATATGGTGAGAGGCAAAGGTTTTGAGCTCAAATCTCAGTGATCACAGAGAGTATCTCCTCAGAGTGCTCAGCATGCACATTCCCTGTGTTGCACTGTGTGTAGTAAAACATTTTAAAGAGCATATTAGCAATGGAATATAGTCTGCAATTGTTCCTAACAATTATGGCATCAACATATCCTGGCTGCTTCTCCTGAATTAGGCTTTTTGGAATACATTTTGAACAAAACTCGCCTTGCTTATGAGAGGCTGCTACTGTAATTGCCTAAACTGGGAGAGAAAAAGACACAGAATTATATTATATTTAGGGTTTTTAAGAAGGCTATTTTTTACAGACTACGGTGTGGTGGTGCCTAAGCACCGAGCTATCTAGAAGAGCGTTCATCCGTATGTATTGTATTTGGCCCCCAAATGTTTGTGTCCCCGTGTCCATCTGTCTGCCTGCGGTTAATCTCACAAACCACTACTCAAATCAGCGCCAGATTTTTTTCCCACGATGTCAGCCAAGGCCAAGGAAGTCAATCCCCAGATATTTGTTTCACATTTTGTGAATATCTTTCATATTTTGTGAATTCATCATTTCAGATACATTTGGACATCAGTCACACGTGCGTGTGTGTGCTTGTATGCAGGTCTTACACCTCTTTAGTAACAGTGAAAGGTTGGCAGAAGAGCAAGGGAGTTCATCATTCCTGTTTTGTTTTTAATGATTATTTTTCTAGGGCATTTCTGCTTGATTGGACACGACAGTGGAGAGTTCATTACTCCTCTCTTTCTGGGCGTAACACATTAGCAGTGTGTGCATACACATGCACTCAGAGTTCAGCTTCCACATATAATTTCATTTCAGTTGTATAAACTATAAATAAATATGACTAGGAAGATTATTCCGCTGAAGAATAGAAACCAGTCAAACCAATGGTCCACATTGCTGATGGGGACCAAAATTGATTCCACTGTTGCTGTATATATATATAGTATATATATCGTCACTGATACAAACCTTGTATCTTCAAGTTTCAAATTTGTATGTTTTTTTTGGTAAAGTAAAGCCCTGCTTCATCTCACAAGACTGTTAAAACTAAAACTTTAAAATAATAAAAAAAGGAAAGGTCTTGGACATACAAGGGTTCCACCTGACAATGACGATATACATGCTTATATTCTGCCAGGTAGGGGATAATGATTGAACAATACAGAATGGGGGAACGGAGTTTTTCAGAGGGGGTTGAAATGGGATTTGGGGCCAGTGCCAGCTGATAATAAGGCAGTACAAACACAAATTGGTAATAGCAATTAATAGAGGTGGCATCAATTCAGACGGTCTGACTCTGATATGAATGCAGATTTAAATGTGCTTGTGCATGGCTGAATGCACAAAAATAGTAAGTAGTGACTTGTGGGATACCTTTTCATAGGGCTGCATAATTAATCAAAATCGGTCATCTAAAATCTTCGAAACTTGAAACTTGGCAATGAATTCAAACATCTCATGTGGGCAGGTGTGTCACCTTGCCCGTCGGCGCCGTCGCCTCACTATTTGTGCCAGCTGTCTCCACATCAGGCACAACCAGGCCTTTACATTTGACCAAAGATATGGCACAAATCACAACTAGGAACAAAGATATGACACAAATGAGGCCGATTCTTGCAAAACACGTTTTTGGCACTGCTCCTACAAATTTTGCAAAAAAATCACATAAATCGGTACACAGTATGTCTAGACTCATGTCATCAACATGGATCTGTCCCATTTAGCGCCATCATCAGCCCGATTTTTTCAAACATTTTTGGACACTGCTCCTACAGATTTTGCCCTAAAATCACGCAAAGTGGTAAACAGTATATGTCTAGAGTCATGTCATCAACATGGATCTGTTCCATTTAGCGCCACCATCAGTCCGATTTTCACATGCGACCTGACGGCCGCTTATCTTCCGATTAGGGAGTCTTACTGGTGAATATGCATGCGTAAGATTCTAGTGTTAAACTTTGTGTACACCACACATTCAGCACAGGAGTATGATTTCATGATTCTTATGTTCCTTATTCCTCACTGGCTTCACCGGGGACGTGCACGGCCCAATTGACACTGATGGGTAGTAACAGGGGAGACGGTGAACAGCTTGTGCTGGCCCGAGGAAAATAGAAATGCCACGGCTCCGTGGCTCTCATCGCAACATGGACATAACAGTAGCTCTTCAAAAAAATCTAGTTCATGCTTCTCTCTCCCCTCCTGTACCATGAGAGTGGCTCACTGCCTTCCAGAACATATTGATCCTAAAATAACATCAAAGGAGCTGGCTGACTGACTTTGGATGTGCTGGGAGGAGATGGGGGGGAGGGAGGGAGGGAGGGAGGAGAAAGAAGGGAGAAAGCAGAACTGGGAAGAGGGAAGTTCAACATGCAGCCCCACCACCATACAGGAGTACCGTATTGTATGGTGACGGTATAGGCCTGTCACAATTATCACATATAATGAATTGCCTAATCACAATTTATTATTATTTATTTATTTTGTATATATATATATATATATATATATATATATATATATATATCGTCGTTGCCGGGTGGAAACCTTGTATGTCCAAAACCCTTTCGTTTTGTGATTATGATTTTTAAAATGATTTAAACAAGTGAAAATAGCAGATCTACAAGCACACAACGCCTCGCGACTGCTATTTTCACTAGTTTTGTGCAACAGTCTTGTGTGATGAAGCAGGGCTTTACTTTACGAAAAATATTTTATGCATATATAATATATATATATATATATATATATATATATATATATATACATATACATACATATATATATACATACATATACATATACATATATATATACATATACATATACATACATATATATACATACATACATATATATACATATACATACATATACATGTATGTACGTTATCCTTTCCATGTGTGTGTGTGTGTGTGTGTGTGTGTGTGTGTGTGTGTGTGTGAGTGAATGAAATGACATTTAATTTTGTAACATCCAAACACTGTCTGGATTGGGGTCCCTGTGACATACTAGTGTCATGTCCAGGGAATTGGTAGTAACAGGGGAGACGTCCGCCTCGCTCGGCAGACACTGGCATTCTGATCCTAGATCAGTGGGCGTATCCAATAAAAAAATGAATAGTTTGCGGGAACCGTTAATGCAAATGTGATGGAATCGGCTCTGGCTCTTCAATCCCAAGAATCACCCCAAAAAAAGAAAAGAAAAAAAGTATGTGTGGATGATAAGTTATACACACTGTACTATTTTTACTACGCAGGCATTGATTCCTGTTATTGTACACACGACCAGGCGGCTCTGCAGCCCCGTTCAATTTGAAATGGTATTACATTGAAACATCTTCAAACGTGGTTGAAAGTCAAACTCTTGCACAAAAAGAAGCCGCATTTCTGTTTCATCATGGCAGCCTAATGGAAAAATCCGGCACACAATGGTACTGTACATGATAACACATCGGCTCTCGTTCACTCACACACTGGTGCAATGCGCACAGACAGACACACACACACACACACACGCGTCCACACACACACACACACACACACACACACACACACACACACACGCACGCACGTGCGCGCGCGCAAACGCACACACCCACGAGCACATGCAAAAGCACATTAGGCCCACATTAGTGTAGCTGTGAGAAATGGCACCAAGCATATCATGGGGGACCATTGTAATGTGCAGATAGGGTTACTGCCACCACTGTCTGAAGGGAATTTAAATGCAGAATATCCCCTTAGTCAGACAGCACTTAGGGGGCCTATCGATCCGACGGTGAAAAGCAAACGGGGAAAGATGGGTGTCAGTGTGTGGCGAGCAGGACTGGAGACAAAAATAATTGCAAAGAGAGGAGGTTACTGTACACAGCAGCCGGACGAAAGGCAAGCCTTTTTTCATTTATTTTATTTGTTCCAATCAGCAGTATCAGCATTGTGTTTGTGAGACAGATGGTATACATACTATACAATGTATTTATCCTATCCTACCGCAAACCTATGGCTACATATTATACAGTAGTGCAGGGATGTCCAAATATTAGTTTTTTATACTGGGGATGTCCAAATATTTGTGTTCCAAGTGTCCAAAAGCAGGCAAATCCTCTCCTTTCAATGCGCGAGAAGCACCTTTGTTTGCACCTCCAACACACGCACAGCATCGATTCCCTTCCCCTATTTGCGCTTGCCGGAATGCCGGGGCGTGATGTCACTGTAGCTAAAATAATCATGATGTAATAATCATGATGTTCTAGGTTTTTATTTGTTTTACGGCTTTTTTTATTCAGGATAGAGAAAAAGGATAAGGTGGGAGAGGTGAGGATACAGAGCCAGGTTCAAACAAATACATCATGACATGGTGAGCACCAGACCGTTAGGTTGCCAGTATGTGTCCTCTACAGCTGAGCTACAGTAGGACATCTACTATTCCTGTCAGTACAGCGCTTAAAAGCATTTGTCCCCCTCTTGTCTGTTCCTCTCGTTCTCATCGTGTGTCTCGGAGACAAAGAGTTCCATTTGTGTCCATGAATAGTTAATTCATCGACGCCCAGGGCTGTGCACATTTAGATTTAAAGCATTTAGCACAGCACTCTTGCTCTGAAATAAAAATATGTGATCAGACCTTTGCTCCTGAAGCTTTACTCTTTACCATCATGCGATATGAAATGAAAAATCTATATTCCAACACACACCATAATACCCGGATCGATACTATTTTATTAACAGATAACATTAACAAGGAGTTAACCCCCCCAGGGGTTGGACCCCTCCACCTAATGCGACTGCATTGGCTGCATTGCCTATTGCTATCCGGCTGACTCAGGTGCTGATTACTGTACATTCCCATGTACCTGACAAACTACTTCTTAAAGGTCAAGGATGTTCACGATCATAACACCAGAGGCAGCTCCACTAATCATCATCAGCGTAGATTTAACACTAAACAAGGCGCTAACTCGTTCTCCTGCTATACCATCAACATGTGGAACGCCCTTCCACAAGCCCTAAAGGAGAGCAAATCCCTAGCCTCCTTCAAAATTGGTATGAAAAGTCACCTTCAGACAGCAGCTACCCGTGACTTGTAAATAGACTAAGCCCCCATGCTCCCCCCCCCCCCTTTTTCTTTGTATTCTGCCTTTTGTATTTGATGTTATGCTTTTGAAACTGATATTATCCTAGATAAAGTACTATGTTCTATCCGTCTGTCTTTCAATGTTATATGAGATACTTAAAGTGTGGTTCCTGTGGAAATAAGCCTCGGCTTTCTAGGATCTCCTTTTAGTTGACCTTGTACCAGTGATTTGTACTGTCATGAAACTGTACTTTTTTTCTATTGCAAACTTCTAATAAATTCTTCAATCAATCAAAAAACCAATGCAAATGTACTGAGAGAGAGAGAGATGATATTTGTTCAACTAGTTTAGTTTTGATATATGTATGTTATTATGAGGATATTCATGTACTTTCTACTCTAAAGATGTATGGAGGGAAATGCATGCATTCTTGATCAATTCATCCTCAGTAGTATTGAAGACAGACTAGCCAGAAGTTGTATGTTTGGATTTGATCCACCTGCACAAATGGACTGTAATATAGCACCTTTCTCCAAAGCACTTTTCTATGTACCGGTAGCTGTTTTACATTCACACACCGACGGCAGCGAAAACCATGCAAGGCAGCAAGCTGTTAATCAGGAGCAGTGTAGGAGTTCAATGTCTTGCTCAAGGACACTTAGTCGCGCAGCCAGGAGGAGCCGGTGATCGAACCTTGAACGATGGCAATCAAGCCTGGAGCGAAGTTGTATTAGAGAAAAGTCTAGTATCCTGGTGTGCCCTGGTCCTGGAATATAGCGTCACTGTAACGTCACTGTCGGGAAGAAACCTTGTATCTCCAAGTTTCAAATGTGTATGTTTTTTCGCAAAGTAAAGCCCTGCTTCATCATACAAGATTGTCGCACAAAACTGATGTGCGACAGTCTTCTATTTTCACTATTTAGAATAACAAAAACGGAAGGTTTTGGGCATACAGCACAGGGTTTCCACCGGACAACGACGATAGATTTATTTTTCGGTTTACACTGCACCAGCTGGATAAACCATGGTAAAATAGCTTCTGTGCACTGGTTATTTTCATTTTTTTGGGGATATATATATATATTTTTTCAACAATATACAAATATAATGGCACGCAGGGAATGATTCAGAATAGTTGAGGACCCCCCACCCACCCAACACCCACAGAACTGCTGGTAGGGCTGTCACGATATGACATTTTACATGACGATTAATTGTCACTCAAATAATTGCGAAAAAACGATTTAATTGTGTTTTTTGTCGTTGACAATTACATTTCTGTTTGGCTTTTAGGCTTTGAAGATGCACATGGCAGATCTGACACATAACCTAAATACACAAAGAAATTACTGACATATTTGACAACTTACTACTTAAAAAATAACAGTGATAGTGGAAATAGCCGATCTACAAGCTCACAACGCGCCGCGATGCGACGCGTTGTGAGCTTGTAGATCTGCTATTTCCACTATTTCTGAAAATGTTTGAAAATGTAGGAACATTTACCCCCCCCCCCCCCCCCCCCCCCCCCCCCTCTGACCTCCCCCACATACTCCCCTTCTCTTTCTAATCTTATCGGTGCCGCTCGCATCCATCACCGCTTTCGCTGCCTATGAAATACACTCCTGCCAAAAAAATGATCCAGAATCGATGACGGGAGGACTGAACGAGACTTGTGTTGATGTCGGCCATAACTCCCCCTAATGGCCCGCAGTGTGGCGGTGCTGTGAGGCGCTCCTGTCCTGTCCCGTCCTGTCCTGTCCTGTCCTGTCCTGTCCTGTCCCAGACAGGACAACAACCCCCCCTCAAAAACAGTCTCCTGTAAATCACCGATAAGGCTGCCTAATGCATGCACTTTGTATTTCTCCTCTGTCCGGCTGGCATTGAACACGGCGCTGTAAATAGAAGCCTTTAACCGCCTTTGACAAGCGGCCTCGAACGTCGCACACAAGCGCCGCACGCGCGCACGTGCGTCTCGATGCTTCCGCCACAGAGAGGATGGATGTTCAGGGGAAAAGATCAAAGATTGCAGCTTAAAGACGGGATACTGTAGCTATTGAGTTTAATTAGTGAGGAGACGGGGTGGTCGGTTGGTGTGTGTGTGTGTGTGTCGTGTGGGTGTATGGTGTGTGTGTGGTGTGTGTGTGTGTGTGTGTGTGTGTGTGTGTGTGTGTGTGCGTGTGTGTGCGTGTGTGCGTGCGTGCGTGCGTGCGTGTGTGCGTGCGTGCGTGCGTGCATCTGTGTGTGTGTTGGGGGTTGGAGGGCTATAGTCTTGGATGGCTGATTGTTTTAATTGGCTAATGGTGTGGCTGATGCTTCAATGCCCATTCCTTTCGCTTCATATACCCGCATGCCCTGTTCAGACAGTTAGCCAGTGAGCAAGTCGCTGTTGATGAAATGATGGCTCCAGGACCACCCACGTGGCTATTAGCGAAAAAAATAATAGAAAATATCATAACATGACAGATGTGTTTTGCATCTGAGAGTAATATGACTGTGTGTGATATGAGAGTGTGTGTAGGGCAAGAGCCCATGAGCACAGATTAGGGATGGGACGATATGAAAATGTCATATCACGATGATTGTGACAAAAGAAATCGCAATTTTACGATTATCGCGATAATCAAAATCCATTATCCTGGGGCGGAACATTTGCCAAAAAATAGCAGATCTACAAGCTCATGACGCGTCGTTGTGAGCTTGTAGATCGGCAATTTTTGGGGCAAAACCATTTGATAGAGAGTGAAAAAAAGACTATCAAGTACGTATATTCTAAGTAGCTTTTACCAATTATAGAGGGTTTAAGTGGTACCGGATATGCAGCTCGGCAAATAAAAGGTGAATTGATCCAAGTGCGTGACAGAGGACGATATCACGATAAATGTAATCTCCACGATACAATTATCGTGAGTGTTTTTTTATCACGATAAACGATAATATCGCTTATCGTCACATCCCTAGCACAGATGTGAGGACAGTAGAGGGACAGACAGAATTTTCTTCATCTTTTGTTTTACTATTCTCTGATTTGCCATTCCAGAGAGAGTGAGAGAGACACAGAGAGAGGGAGAGAGAGGTATAGTTATTGTGATATGGTGTAAGCATCATTGAAGAGGGAGGAGTGAGAGTCCTTCTATGTGCTTGAGGAAATGTTCTTGTAACTGGAGAAATCCTCTAAATGGTTGGAAGTGACACAAGGGACGTTTTCAGAACCAAGTTTCCTAAAGAAAACGATCTCTCTCTCTCTTCTTGTTTTTCTATCTCTTTAGTGTAAGAGATTTAGTATAAACCTTCCTTTTTTTTGTCATAATGATCTTTTGTGTATTACAAATTAATCTATTGTAACGTAATCTCAAGAACTTGATCTTGCCATTCAAACTAAAGTGACCTGCGAGATCCAACCACGGTTTCTTTCTCTGGTCAAGGACTGTGATGACCTGACCTGGAGGGCAACATGGCATATTTCTATTATTTTCGAGAAAATTGAATTTTTATGCCATTGAATTCCTCCCACTGCTTGCCACTGCTGTTTTTTACTCAACTGGCTGTCTGGCTGAGCTGCCGGTTAGGAGCATCCAACGGGAGGTAGTAATACACTTACGTCCGTCCTACTCCTACAACGTTCTACATTTCCCACTGACAGGTGCTGGCCCAGTCCATAGCACGAGTACGTGCAGCGTTAAAATTCACACCCGGCATCAATCCCCCGAACACAGCCGGATGCAGTTCAATCCCCTGGACCAGGGGTTTTCAACCAGGGGTCCTTGAGGGGGTTCCAGGTGGTCCCCAGATAAATGATGGAGAGTTTGTAACCAAATGGACCCTTATAGATGCAAAAAACAGAGAACAACCTGGTGCTCAAGGGAGATACATGCGTCTTAAAAAGTATGTGTTGCTGCCAGGATCAGTCATAAAACCGTCTTGGTTTTATGGAATACAATTTGTTTTAACTTTAAGCTCCTCTCCTCCTTATTCTGAGTGCCAGGATCCCCTCGTCCTTTTTTAACGGACCCTTATAGATCTTCAGCTCTCGAGAGTGTAAGCTCTCAAGACAAGAGTTAAATTATTTTTAAACATACTGTATGCATTACTTAATTTACAAGAAGTCTACACAGTTCTACAACATTAGAAAATGTATGTTTTTATCAACGTTTTGCCTGATACCCTGGCCTGGACTCCACAGTGGTGGACAGGTGCTTTACCCCTGTTCCACCTGTGTGCATTTTACAGTGTGTTCTATAAGTAAATTATTGTTAGTATGAATAATCATATTATTTTCTAAAACTGGGAGCTACCATGCTAGTTGGACATATTTACAATCCACAAAGGATTTGTTCATTATAATTTCATTGAAGTACCAGGGGGTCCATGACAGGCTGTTTCCTCTTAGATATGAAAGCCATTATTCCTCTACTTCACAGGAAATCACAGACTGTTACACATTCCCAGTCTGCCATTTCACATGTGAAAGCTGGGGACTATATTTGGACACCCATTCTTCCTGCTGTAAAAAGAGGAAGCCGCGCACACACAAAGTCATTCGAGCTCACAACAAAGAGGGGAGGCGTTTGCAGTCGCTGGCCTTTAGACCTTCAGGCTTGGACAAGTGGTGCCTTTTCCCAGATTTTGCTGAGTCGCTCCAAAAGTTAACAAAAGGTCTGCCAACTTGACACACGCGACCTTTTAGGTCTCACGGGCGTGTCTTAAAAAAATTATGAAAAGCTGTCATCTGGCTTCTTGCTTTATCAGCCAATATGTTTCAGGCCAACTGTCTTTCACCACAGTATGATTTCATTATTAATAGTGACTAAGAGCCGTGTTAGGGGCTGCAATAGGATCTGAGCTGAAGTCACAGCAGGCAGTCATATTGGATTGTACTATACAGGGAACAGTAGTCGGGTTCAGCTGCTTTGTGTGACCTATGGTTATATAACTATAGGTTTCCTTTCCTCCTACCAAAGCCGGGAGATCTGAACCCTGCGGTGATCGTAAAGATGTCAGCCGTCTTTCAGGAAAACTTGCACCCTCCCAGGATCCCTCATTGGTGGACTAGCAAAGCTGCTGTCAAGCAGTTTCACCCCATTAACCTTTTGAAAGGAGAGAACATGCTATAGCTCAGTGTTCCATTGAAGAACAAAATCAATGGCAATGTATTTTTGCTGCACAGCAGGCCCAGGGCATGCCGAGGCGCGGATAAAACTGGATGCCCAGAGCGCTGCATTTTCTTTGAAGTGATCGAACACAGCTTCTCCGTGGAAACAAACTGCCCAGGTGTATGGAAACAGACGTCCGCTGGGCCGACATCATTACATTACCACTGTGTAATACTTCTTAAATCTGTGGAGCGGACGGGAGTGGCTCAGGAGGCAGAGTGGCCGTTTGAGAGCCGGCTGGTTCCCAGTTTCAATCCCCAGCTTCCCCTGGCTTTGCGCTGTGTCCTTGAGAAAGACACTGTGACAGTAGCCCTGACGCCTTGAATGGTCGCCTCCACCCGCAGTGTGTGAATCATACTCTAACACATATTCTAAAGCAGTAGTTCTCAACCTTTTCAGGCCGCGACCTGAAAAGGTTGAATAATCTATCTATAAATGCGAGAAGTCTCTGCGTGTCTGCGTGTGTGTCTGTCTGTCTGTCTGTATGCAATCCGCGTATCTCGAGAACCGTTCGTCCCACCGGCTTCAGATTCGGCACGCGCGTTCCCCGCCGCGGCACAGAGTGCAGTGCCGGGCCTCGACCCGACCCGACGCGCGGTTTTCCCTAACCGGCGCGAAACGTTCGGAATCTCCTTATGCGGGGCTGATTGTTGACATCAGGCTGTTCCTGGAGGAAATCTGCGCAAGCGCTTACTTTGTGACATCACTTCATAAAAGGCTCTGACATCACGTACGCCACATGAGTCAACAAAAAATCTCTGTGAGTGTGTATGTATTATGTATGTAATCCGCGTATCTCGAGAACCGTTCGTCCCACCGGCACGCGCGTTCTCCATATATGGGAATAAAATGAATGCCCGTATGCGGATTTTCTGGAACCAGCACGAAAGGTTCGGATTCTGATGTCTGACATCAGGATTTTTCGGAACTGGCACTGTGTCTGCATAGATCTCCATATATGGGCATAAAATGGATGCAGACAGACAGATACAGATATCTCCATATATGGGCATAAATGGACACAGGCAAACAGATGGTCAAAGATCTCCATATATGGGCATAAAGTGGACGCAGACAGACAGATACAGATATCATATGGGCATAAATGGACACAGGCAAACAGATGGTCAAAACGGGTCCTATGACAACAGGTATAATGGGGTTTGCATTAAGTTTGTCTCCTCCTCCATCTGTTTGTCTGTGTCCTTTTATGCCCATTATGGAGATCTCTGTATCTGACTGTGTTGCAGACACAGTGCCGGTTCCCCCTTTAATGCAAACCCCATTATACCTGTTGTCATAGGACCCGTTTTGACCATCTGTTTGAAAAAGCGACAGAGATCTCATATATGGGCATAAAATGTACGCAAATAAACAGATATCTCCATATATGGCATATATGGGCATACAATGGACGCAGAATCACAAAGATCTCCATATACGGGCATAAAAGGGACACAGACAGACAGATACAGAGATCTTCTTCTAGTCATTCTTCTAGTCATATTTAAATTCGGGACCCCCTCCCCCACCCCACCCCCACCCTGACTAGCACTAAGAGTTGACATTTTGTATACGTTGCGATGTGTTGTAAGCACGTAGATTGGCTATTTTCTGCCTCTAATATTTGACAATTTGGCCAATGTTTAATTTGTGATTTTAGAGATATTAAAAAGATCCCTAAATTGTCACTTTAGAAATGTGCATATTCCCTTACTGTACATTTTATGTTGGTTTGTTTACTGTTGAGTGAGAAAACAATGTTTACATTACAAGTTAATCATCTGGGGACCCACCAAAATAATCCGATCTTTTGTCTGACACTGGTATGATAGTAGGGGGATTAATTTACGAAACGGGGTACCGTCATTAATTCAGCTTTTCGGTACCACAGAGATTTTGTGACTCCCTGAACCAAAATAAATTTGGCTCTAAAAGTAGAGTATGAATCGGCCCTAAGACTTTATTAGGCTCCAGCACCTCCCCACTCTTTAATGTCACTGCCTGTACTTACAGAACTAGTTCGGGATAGTTTGGACCTTATTAACGTTCAGGGTGCCAATCCCGAACTAGTTCGGGATTTTTTATTTATTTTTTTATAAAAATAAAATAAAATTGAGCCCGGTTGCCGGCCGTCATCTGTTTACACGGCCCGCGAGAGCGTCGCGCCGCCGATATTTGCCATCCACTAATGCAATCCAGGATCTTTAGAGCTCATTTTCTCTGTTCCATGCATATCCATGAGGTGTGCAAGGTTTAATCACGGCTAAATCGCCGAAAATAGGGCTTCTAAAATGCTTGGTAGCCAATAGCTAACTTCAAGCTAACTTCATCCTGTTCCTGTTCATGCACAAAGGAAAGTGTTCAGGCGGGTCATGGTGGATTCTATGGCCATTGGGTAGATCCGCTATTTTATAACTACTTTTGGTACTTTAAATACATTTGATACCAATAGTTTTGTACTTTTACTTTAAATTTTGAATTCTGGACTTGTAACGTAGTATTTCTACATTGCAGTATCGATACATTTACTTAAGTAAAACATGTGAGTACTTTTTCCACCACTGTGGATGTTGACCAGTAAAGTTACAAATAGGGTCATATACCTGTGTTCATCATGGTTGTCAACTATCGCCAAGAATATCACACTATGGAGGGTAGCCTAATAATTCTCCTAACTGAACCGCTTGTCATTTCTGGCGTCTGCTGACCAATTCATCATTGTGCATGCATGCCGAACAGCTGTCTGGTGTCTGCAACAGCCCCACTAATTATCTTCCTGCCCTACTATTAAATGAACAAATCTCTGTCAGTCTGTCCTCATTCATTTTTCTTCTCAATGATAGACCAGTCAATCTGAATTTGCACATGGCCATTGAAGCCATTGGCATATGCAGGAGGTGGGGAAACAGATTCTTCACTTTTTCACAATATGTACGCTGTTTATGAGCTTGTTGCACGGGCTATGTCGCCTATGTGATCTGTAGTTGTGGTCCTGCATGGTCCCATAGTCCGCCGTTCGGTCGCACACTGGCGTGGAAATACGGCTATGAACTAGTACTCATTAAATGCTTAAAGGGATATTCTACTTTCAACAGGGAGCAGTGGCAGGGCCTCTCTCCACATACACACCCATTGTAACTTCAAACTTCATTTTAACCATGATAGATTCATTAAAAACACCCATTATTTTTTCTGGTGACTCATACTACCCTCCTAATACGTTTTTTTTAATAATTATTTGGGAAAATGGAAAAAATTAAATACAAAAGAATAATTATTAAAAATAAATGAAAAAAGTTATCGAAAAAACACGGCCTGCTCACATATTAGGAGGGTAGTATGAGTCACCAGAAAAAAATAATGGGTGTTTTTAATGAATCTATCATGGTTAAAATGACGTTTGAAGTTACAATGGGTGTGTATGGGGAGAGGCCCTGGGCCTGGAGGGCCTGGTAACATTTACATCAAATATCTAAATATTCAATCAAGCTAATTAAAAACTGTTCAGGGTATTCATAAAAGCCTGATTAGATGATAAAATTACCAAAAGTTTTTTTGAAAGTGAAATATCCCTTTAAGTCATGCGTGCTTGATCTTGCATTTGTATTGTTCTTCGCATTTGGTGTTCACGTTCGTGGGCGTCCATGAATACATTACGATAGGACTCGGCTGGTATTCTGACCCGGAGGGTCTCCATTTATTACATCAAGTCTATACTTGGAGAATTCTACATTTGTGTAAAAGGCTGCCTATTAAAGCATGACATTTTCAAAATGTTAATCCTACCAGACCAACATGTCCTCGGAACACTGATTAATAATCACATTAACCCTGGTATCCCTATTTTGTGCATGTCGTTATATTATTTTCTGGGGAACAAAGAAACATAAAAAAACATAGAACATATTGCAGACCTACAAGTTCACACTGTGTCACAATATTCAACACGGTGTTGGCTTGTAGATGGTCTTTTTATCTGTATTTTTTAAATGTGCTTTGAAGTGGTTAAAGCTGCATTGAAGATGGTCTGTTAAACTGGAACAAAACGGGCTTCCCTTCCACCCGTTCATTTCCCTGATAATTTCCCCAGGTACCAAAGACATTTCTTCATCATTTAACAAGACGAGAGGATCACTAGCATTTACCACACTTTGGAATGACAACAATTGTCCAAATTTAGATCGTGGAGGTGGTGGTAGCCTAGAGGTTACATCATTATTATTTATTTTTAATGAGAAAACGTGACGGTTTTGAACCCCAAACCCCCGGTGTGTAAGAAAAAACGGACTGATCAACATGAAAGAATAACTGCTAAGCTACCTACACAACACCCTCAAGCAACCTAACTCGCCAGTTGTTATGTTGAAGCTATTCTAAGTGGTTATACTTGGAGATAAGTGTAACTGTGTGAAGGTTAGATTGTTACAATGAATGAAAGAGCAGCTGTGCTCGGTTGGATGTCTCTGTATTAAAAAAAGAACAACTTCCAGCAATGCTCAAGGTCCACTGGTTCACCTTTCCTTAGGCTATTCATGCAAACCAAAGCAACAGGGGTGGAAAGTAGTTAAAAACTGAACTCCAGTACAGCTTTGATGTATTTGCAGAGGTGCATTTCCTTAAACTTTTAGTCCACTGCGTTACATACCAAATAACTAGATACAAATGTCTAGGGAGGTGCTTTATTTATATTTTATTTCTTACTTTTGTTGGAACAAATTACCTTCATTCCTACAGACCGTAGGTACACGGTACAGTCAGGTTAAGTAAATGTTTGACTTTCACCCAGCTAAACGCTAACAATCAACAAGCCGACTTGTAGCTTAATAATATTAACCTAAGATTGTTGATGTTCAGTGTTGTGTTGATTATGGAAATGCTTCCATCATCTAGAGCTACTAGAGTTCCAGAATATCAACATATTACAGAGACATCACATTTGAACTTTTGATAATACATAGGGATGCGGTATCGGTACTCTCGGTATCGGTACTCGCCCCGATACAACCCTATTTTGCTGTACTCGTACTCGCCAGATACTTCTCACGGCAGTGGCCTATACCGAGCAGGGCCGTCACAAGGGGGAGAAAAGTGGGACTGAGTTACTAGGGCTCAAGGTGAAAGCCAGGGCCTTAATTATTTTATAATTTTGCTATTGAAAAATAGCAGATATGCAAGCTCAACACCAAAGCAGAGTGCAAGAGGGGGTTCTGCGGCCGCCTCGCCTTTCTCTCTCTCTCTCTCTGTCTCTGGAGGGAGGAGGAGCGTGACTGTGTGTGTGTGTGTGTGTGTTAGAGCTGGGATACCCGACCGAAATCCGACGGGACCCGACAAGCCCGACGGGCTCGGGCTCGGGTCGGACGCATTTTCACAATTAATTGTCGGACGTCGATTCGGGTCGGACATAATTTTGATTCATAGAAAATAAAGTGTAAAACGATACAACTATTGTCTCTGTGTACACGTGCTATAGAGCATCGCAGTTGAATCCCCACCCCGTCCTCACTCTGGTGTCGGAAGCGTTTTCCGCATTCATTTCTTCCATAGACATTTCATAAAGTATTTATTTAAACGTTTTTAAGCCTTGGACAAAGCCACCTCGGCTGGAGAGGGATCATGTCAATATTCACATTTTTTTGAACGCAAAGATTAATTAGAAAGCTGAAAAAAGGGCAGGGTACAAGACTGTGTACATCATTATTTTTAAAATTGCGGAAACTACACTCCCAGAATGCATTGCGAATGTTGTTGTCGTTTCCTGAAATAAAGCCCTTAAATCACGCTCAGTTTAGTTATCCAGGCCAGCATATGGCCTGAAATGTAGTGATTGTCATCTCTGTGGACGCTCTTATCGTCATCCTTAACATAGTGCATCATATAATTCATATTTGTAAAAGAAAGACGATCGCTCACGGGAGTTCTGCTGACGTGCAATAATCCGCCGGGAAGACAGGGGGCAGTAGCTACTTCCGCGGTAACCGCAAGATACATGAAAGAAGAAGAAGCTAGACCAATCACAGACGTCGATTTCACCGGATGTACATGTTTAGCAGTATGGGAAATGCAGTTCTTCTCCGTGCGATCTTGATTAAAACGTGTTTTTACTAAAACTAGAGTGATTGCATACATACTCGGGGGTTCTACAGGAGCATATAGAACCATTTTACAACCACCAGCCTAGTGGTAAGTGTACATTGAATTGCTACGACTTTGTGGCTGATAATGAAAAACGCTATGATGAAAATGAATGGGTTGTTTACTTCCGACACCGCACTGCGATGCTCTATTTCCTTGTCTTTCTGGTGCACTGCACGTGGCTACGCTCAGTGCGTTGTCTTGACAACCATGCACACATGTTCATGGGGAAAAGGAAGTGGGAGACGGAGTGTCATATGTGACAGAGAACAAACAAACAAACAAACAGATACACGAGAAGAAAAAGCGAATGAGTGAGAGATAATGTTGCCGCCAGCCGAGATAAAAGTTAACTTTTCTACGGTAAAGTTTAAAGCAATTGAAAACGAAAGAGGGAAATCAGCGCCGCGGTATGGACGCATTTCAACGTAGTTGTCAACGCAGACATAATTAAAAAGTCCGATGTTGAATGTAGCCTTAGCCTAAAACCCATAAACCATAATGGTTGGATTAATAATAGTTTTTGATTGAACATGTGGAAAAGGTTTGTGTGTGAATACTTTATTAACAGTTTGTAAAAGAGGATTTTAAGTGTGTGACTGCAGCGAGTCACTGACTGCAGTCAGACAAGAGTCACCAGACGCGCAGTGCACGTTATAGCCTATTATTTAATAATCTAACGTAGCCTACTTGTGTAATTATTTAAAACACTTTCACAAGCCACAATGTGGCTTAATATTATTAAGGGTAACAAACAGGCACGCTGCATGCACTCACTGCACATTATAACACGTTTGCTAGTGAGTGTAAATCAGTGGCTTCCTCAGAGAAAAAGAAACGAGGCGAAAAAGCGTTGAAAACATAAGGTTCGGGCCTCGGCTCGGGTCGGACGCTTTTTCATGATTAATGCTCGGACGTCGACTCGGGTCGGACAGAAAACTGTCGGACACAGGTTCGGGTCGGACAGAAAAAATGGACAACACTTGTTGTCCATCTAAGGATAGCATTTCTAGTTCCCTTTTATAGAGTTTAAAACGACCTATTCCACCGGAGCTAGCCTATTAGCATGGACGGGACCTGCACTGTGTGTGGATGGAGGAACACGTGTTGAAAAAAAAAACAAGAATTGACACAGTCAATATATAAGCTGGTCAGATGTGGGTTAAAAAGGCAGGGAGGTTGTCTATGTACAATGAGTGGGGGCAGAACACAGATATAATAAGAAATCTAATACAGGTAATGGTTCATAGTAAAAAATAAAAAATAAACGCAATTTAAATACATTTTGTATTATTAATTGTACTCGTATCGGTACTCGGTATCGGCGAGTACTCAACATGAAGTACTTGTACTCGTACTCGGTCAGCAAAAAAGTGGTATCGGGACATCCCTAATAATACAGCAGTACACTTTGGAAATGTTCTTAGTTTTTTTCCCCTTTTGTTCAGCTCTTTGCTCACAGCTTAGCTCGAATCACGAAATGGTGATTTTTGAATGAGGGGTCGATCCCATCTACCACTTGATTAGGGTCTAGATGTGAACTTTATAAGAGTATTTCAACTAAAGGAGCAGGGTTCATTTTGTTACAAAAAATAAAAAAAGAAGCAGATGTGGGTACATTTCTTAAATTTAACCATTTATCCTCTTTATACTTCATAGGATAAATTGTGAAAATAGCCGCTCTTCAAACTCACGGTCACAACACATCGCTTTGCTACTTTCGCTATTTTTGAATTGAATAAAGATTGACACCATGGGTTAATATAGTTAACACACACTTCCATGAGTCAACATTCGGTTCATACAGTATTTCCCAAAGGAAATGCATGTATTCAGTCTGACCAGAAGCAGAGATAAAACGTATAGGCTAAACAATGGTAATAAAAATGACTGACCAGAGGGGGAATATCAAAAGCATATTGAACCTCTGCCATGCAATTACAGTACACTGCATGATAAACATCTTACAGTAGCGCAGGGACACGGCGTCTTTTGAACTGAAAGGTAAACGGTGGAACTTTCCCCTCATGTGTCTCCTTTTCCACCAATACATCTCTTGTTCTAGGTATCGGATTTGTGTGCAATGA